>NC_083411.1:86641893-86949214 GCF_020745735.1 Hemiscyllium ocellatum | reverse complement strand
TGTACTCAAAATAAGCATTTATTGGAAATGCAGTTGACTGTTGGAAACAGGCCAGACAGAAACTTAATCTGATTCTGGGGGAATTGTGAAGAGCAAATTGGTTGAGAGTCACTAATAAAATGATTTGAATTGGAAATATGCATCTGATTTGACTGGATTTTGCAACCATTAGTGAAACAATACCACTTGCTGCTGACCTCAAAGAAAAATGATCAGCAACTAGTGGCATGGATTTCCCTTTTCAGGTGCCAGTTTAAACTTGGCATTAAGGCAAGTGAATCTCCAAGAGTTTAGCAGCAGTGATATTGGTAAACATTACATTTGAAGTATTCTAATAGTTAGCAAATCTGGAATTAAAAGTATTGATTGTCATTCTTGTACCATGGAAGGTTGCCTTGCACCCAGCGCTGACTTGTCCTTCTTTGCTTTGCCCATGGTGAAAGAAATGTCTCCTCATGATGAAGCTGTTACCTCCCTGATACATTGGTATATTGCAAATGGGCAATTTTGTTTATAAAGGGACAGGAGCAGGCTGTTCAGCACAGTGAGCCTGGCCCGCCATTTTAGATCATGGCTGAACATCTCCTAGATGCCACTTTCCTGCACTATCACCAATCTGTCAATGTCATTAGTCTTCATAAACCTATCAATTTCTGTCTTGAAACTGCGCAATGATTGAGCTTCCACAATCCTCCGGGTTAGAACATTCAAAAGATTCCTTAACGTCAGAATTAAGAAAATCTTTCTGATCTCCGTCTTTCTGATCTCCATTTTTGTGAGATCTATCTCCTACTTCTAGCATCACGAGACAGGGGAAATGTTCTATCTACATTCACCTTAATATGTCATGGGCGAACTTGTAAGTTTCAGTGAGATCGCCTTGCAGTCATAGAATTATAGAAATGTACAACATGGAAGCAGATCCTTCGTTCAACTCATCCATGTCGACCAGGTATCCCAACCCAATCTAGTCCCACATGCCAGCAACCAGCCCATATCCCTCCAAACCCTTCCGATTCATATAGCCATTCAGATGCCTTTTAAATGATGCAATTGTATCAGCCTCCTCCACTTCCTCTGGCAACTCATTCCATACATGTACTGCTCTCTGCTTGAAAAAGGTGCCCCTTAGGTCTCTTTTATATCTTTCCCCACTCACCCTAAACCTATACCCTCCAGTTCTGGACTCCCCCGCCCCAGGGAAGAGACTTTGTCTATTAATCCTATCCATGCCCTTCATGATTTTGTAAATCTCTATAAGGTCACCCCTCAGCTTCTGATGCTCCAGGGAAAACAGCCGCAGCCTATTCAACCTCTCCCTATAGCTCAAATCCTCCAACCCTGGCAACATTTGTAAATCTCTTCTGGACCCTTTCAAATTTCACAACATCCTTCTAATAGGAAGGAGACCAGAATTGCATACAATATTCCAAAAGTGGCCAAACCAATGTCCTGTACAGCTGCAACATGACCTCCCAACTCCTGTACTCAGTACTCTGACCAAGAAAGGAAAACATACTGACCGCCACCTTCACTGTTCTATTTACCTGTGACTCCACTTTCAAGGAACCGTGAACTTGCACTCCATGGTCTCCTTGTTCGCTCCCGAATATAAAAGTCCTGCTAAGTTTTGCTGTCCCAAAATGCAGAACCTCACATTTAACTGAGCTAAACTCCAGCTGCCACTTCTCAGCCCATTTGCTCATCTGGTCCAGATCTTGTTGTAATCTAAGGTAACGTTCTTCGCTGTCCACTACACCTCCAATATTGGTGTCATCTACAAACTTACTAACTGTACGTTTTATGCTCATATCCAAATTATTTATACAAATGACCAAAAGGTGTGGAGCCAGCACCGATCCTTGTGGCACTCCACTGGTTACAGGCTTCCAGTCTGAAAAAGAATCCACCACCCTCTGGCTTCTACCTTTTGAGCCAGTTCTGTATCCAAATGGCTAGTTCTCCCTGTATTCCATGAGATCTAACCTTGCTAACCAGTCTCTCATGGGGAACCTTATCGAACGCCTTACTGAAGTCCATACAGACCACATCTACCACAGCAACCACCATTCTTTTGAATAGATGCTAACATATGCACTGCTATGGATGTCAGTAGTTCTTCACACTCTGCTCCTCCCTTTTTAAATGGTGGAGTTATATTTGCTCCCTAGCAGTCAGCAGGAACCTTTCCAGTATCTATAGAATTTCAAGAGATTATAAATAATGAGCTTTGCTATCTCTATCTCTACTGCTATTTCCTTCAGCACTCTGGATGAAGCTCATCTAATCCAGCAGATTGCCAATCCTTAATCCAGCTAATTTTCCAAATGCTATCTCTTTGTGAATACTAATTCTTTGTAACTTTTCAGTTTCATATTTCCCTTAGTCACCTAGTATTTCTGGGAACATTTCTGTGTTTCCTGAGAAGACTAACTCAAAGTAACTATCTCTTTTCTCCACATTCCCCATTATAAATTCTCACACGTCCAATTGTAATGGACCGATATTTATCCTAACAAACCTTTTCCTTTCACATATCAATAGAAGCTTTTACAGTCTGGCTGTATATTTCTTGCTGGTTGTGAGGAATTTAATTTATAGTTGGTATGAGGATGGCAACATGTCACTTGTGAAGGCTGTATATGTTGCTCATTCCTACTTGCTTTTCATTGATTGTTTATAGCATCTGAGTGATCAATCATTGACAAACAGCCCAAATAGGAATAGCTCGTTCTCTTGCTTGAAGGTCATTTATGATTTGAGTTTGCATGGCAATCATAAATTATAAAAATAAAATTAACTATTTCTGTACCTATGCTAATGGAAACCACAGAAGTTGTGTGAGTGTAGTCATGAAATATTTGAATTTATAATTTTGATTTCATTCTCATTCTGTATCAGTATTCAACAGTCACTACTACAAAGGATTGGTCGAAGGCTGCCTCTGGTGAAATAGATTGCAAAGCCTTGGTTGAACAATTAAAAACGTGCTCAAACTTACATGAACAGTTTGAAATAATCCATGTAATATATATGACAAAGTAAGGTTTTTCATTTATCAAAAATATATTAAATATTTTTTCAGATGCTTAACATGTGGTTTGATTTTTAATCAATACCTTCCTGTTCTATTTGTAGAGGTATAGATTGGGATACAAATATGACTGATGATCCTCGCACCACTATCCGTGACCTCCTAATGGAGCTTTACACAAAAGCTGGCAATGCTCACCAGTGGGGACTAATCCGTTACATATCTGGCATGCTCCAAAAAAAGATTGAGGAACTTGATGAGGTAGGTAAAAATCCCATCCTTCACATTGTACATAATAGTGTCATGTATAGTAATTTCAACACTTTCCAAGTGTGAAATCTGTTGGCATACCACATATTCACTTGACCTTTTCTGTCAATACAGTGCATGTTTTGTTTGCATTACAATTTATATTGTCAATGACTTGTGTATGTTAATGTTGTAATAGAATTGGAGTACAATTGTATGATTACTTCTAACTCCTCTGAGTATTTCTGAAGTTCTATTTTCATCGCAATGTGGAACTGAGTTTTTACATCTATTTTATATTTGTTTTCGACAGCTTTGGGTTTTACTGTTATTTTAATCTCTTTTTGCCTTACAAAAGTAGTGATTCTGGACAACAGCTGTCTTCAACTTTTTGATACATAGATTATTTGACTACTGTGGAATCAGTTTAGCTCAGTTGGCTGGATTGTTGGTATATAGAGCACTGTGATGCCAACAGTGTGGGTTCAATTCTATTACCAGTTTCAGATGACCATGAAGAACTCTCCTTCTCAACCTCTTCCCTTGTTTAGTTGCCCTCAGGTTAAATCACCAAGTCTCTTATGCTGTGAGGCAGCAATGCTAACCACTGAGCCACCGTGCAGCCCATTTACTAATAACTAGGGATGGTAAATCTTGGCTGTATTTGAAACCATATGAAAGTTCCACTGCTACCTTGACTGAGATTGATCACCTTACAAATCAGTCTTGTATAGTCTGACATATGGCGTGTTTTCTCATAAACAACAAAACAATCCAGTACTTTACTGAGCTATTGAAATGTTTTCATTGTCAGTAAGTTAAGCAGTAACTGGTAGTAAATTATTGCTTTAATAGTATATAATATTTGCATTTTTATATAACTACATTTTTGATGCAATCTATCACAGGCTTGCACAACACTCTTATCAAATCAGAAGCATCTTACTGTTGGCCTTCCACCTGAACCCCGAGAGAGAACAATTTCAGCGTGAGTACTTCACTGAAGACTGGTTATTCGGTCATATTATATTGAAATAGTTATGAAATCAATTTAGTGTCTTTCTTTCTTCTTAGACCTTTGCCACTTAATGAACTTACAAAATTGATTGAAGAAGCTAGCGAACAAAATGTCAGTTTGGTCATCCTCACACAGGTTAGTTCATGCAACTAAGCACTATTAATGAGTCCTGTTTGAAATCCATATTTATATACAGTTGGATTTAATGACCAATTCATATTTCTCCCCTATTGTCAATGGATAACTTGCTAAGTTTGGCACAACGTCCTGTTGGACACCAAATCATGAGTCAGAAAGTTCAGCTTGGATAATTTGTGAATAAAATTGAAGTACCAGGATTGTTTTGATACTTAATGTTACTTCTTAACCTACTGCTAAGATGTCTCATATATATTATAGAGTCATAGAGATATACAGCACGGATACAGACCCTTCGGTCCGACTCGTCCATGCTGATTAGATATCCCAACCCACCTGCAGCACCCGACCCATATCCCTCATATACTGATGTATGTTATCTATGATATATTTTCTAAGGGTTGGAATTACTGAATTGATTCTCAAATTAACATTTACATTCCAAGTCTGATTTCAAATAAAATGAGCCACCTGAAGAGGAAGGAATCAGCGTATGTGTGGATGCTGAAACAGAAATTTTGATGGTTTTAAAAAAGGTTTTCTGGTATGCATTGTGGTGTTACTAGGATGTACTAAGTATAACAGTTAGGTAAAAACAAGGACTGCAGATGCTGGAAACCAGATTCTAGATTAGAGTGGTGCTGGAAAAGCACAGCAGTTCAGGCAGCATTCAGGGAGCAGGAAAATCGATGTTTCGGGCAAAAACCATTACCATAGAAGTAATGTTTACATGAATCATCAGAAATGCCTAACAGGACTGCTGGAGAGTAATATCCATTTTTCTAATGCCCAGTGTTGGTCTTTCCATATTTTTCTGGTACATATATATAAGTATTATCTCAAGTTTAAAACCATACAGATTGCTGTTCCATAGCACAAAATAATGTTGTTGCTTTGGAATGTACCCAATCGTACAATATATTCATAGAGCAAGTTTAGAGAATCTAGGATTGCTGTCTTTCAGACAGACAACCTTTGGGAAATTTACTTGGAGCATTCAAATCATGAATAATTTTCATGGAGTAAATGAAGAGAAACCTTTTTTCACTGGTATCAAAATTTGTAATCAGAGACACATTTCATTTAAGTTTAGTAAAAAAAACAAGTCTAGAGGCAAGATGAGGATTGAAAAAATACACATTGAGTAATATTGATCAGGAACATACTGTCTGAAGAAAGAAGGAACTGGATTTTTAATAAAAACTTTTCAAAAGGAAAGGCTTCTTCAAATAAAAAGGGCTCTAGGAAAAGAGCAGGGGAGTGGAACTGATTGAATATCTCTTTCAAATAGCACACAAGAGTTAAATATAGTGCAGTACTTCTATGCAGTAAAATTATATTCTAATTTTATTTGTACCGTAAATTAGCTGCTTTATATTTATAAATCTTTGTTTTGACAGGAAATTGTGGTTTACCTCGCAATGTACATAAGGACAGAACCCAGTTTGTTTGCTGAAATGTTCCGACTGCGTACTGGATTAATTATTCAGGTCATGGCAACCGAGCTGGCCAATTCTCTCAAGTGTTCAGGTAAAGCTTCTTAGATGCATCCACAAACTCTGACTCAAGATGGTAGAATATACCTACTTCTGAAAGTATTACAATCAAACTTTGAGTTGCTATGTTCAGAGTTCATCCAAGAAAGCACTTTGTGGGCACAGAGGGAAATAATTTATAGATGTCTTTAGATTTTTTCCAACTGTGGAAAACTTTTCCTTGTCGTCCAAATAAATAATGTTGTCTCAGTACTCATAAGTGCCATTACTAAATTGGAACATTTGCAAAGTTGTTTTTAAGTGCTCCCATGTGCAAAGACTGGATCCATTTCAGTTAATATTCCTTTTTTCTCCAAAAACAGATTGGAGTGAAGAGCACCCTATTATATCAAATTCTAAGTTTTTTTTTAAAAAGTATAGTTTCTAATGTCCATATTTTACTTTTTTCTACAAAGAGTCCTAGTTCAATGAAGTTCTGTTGGGGTATAGGATAATTCCCAAATTTTGTTTATTTTTTACATTCTAACCAACTGCAACAGGTTTACTGCCTGTGAGCTGAAGGATGTTATTGTTAGGTCTGTAGTCCCTTTGTCTTTTCTATTCCTAATACTCTCATCCTGGCAAGCATATCTCTAATCAATTGCCAGTTTCTATTGTTCAACAAAATATAAAAGATAGCATAATGTAGTCTTGGCAATCCTGCCAACCCTCTGTTCCAGTCAACCCTGTCTAGCTCTGTTTTTGCCTCATTGAATCAGCTTTACTCTCATTGATTTTTCTTACACTAGATTGTTGCATATCATTGTGTGCCCCCATCCTGATCCTCAAGATATAATGATCACTGTCTCCTAAATGTTCTTCTGCTGGCACTTGATCAAATTGGTCTATTTTATTTCCAAGGACCTGGTCCGAGAATGCAGCCTTGGTAAGGACAAGCCAGGGAACTATAGACCAGTGAGCCTGATGTTGGTGGTGGTCAAGTTGTTGGAGAGAATCCTGAGGGACAGGATGTACATATATTTGGAAAGGCAAGGACTGAGTAAGGATAGTCAACATGGCTTTATGTGTGGGAAATTCTGTCTAGCAAACATGATTGAGTTTTTTGAAGAAGTAACAAAGAGGATTGATAAGGGAAGAGTGGTAGATGTGAACAGTCAGGCATTTGACAAAGTTCCCCATGGGAGACTTTATAGTAAGGTTGTGCGGTGTCCATTCATCCGTTGGCATAGCCTCTGCTGAATCTCATCAATGTACCATGCCTCAGGGTATCCTTGCCTGCAGCATATGAAATAGACACGGTTGGCTGAGTCGCATGAGTATCTGCCACTTACATGGTGGGAGGTGTCCCCACACATAATGGTGGTATCTGTGTTGACATTCTGACATGTCTTGCAGTGTCTACTGTGACAAGGTTGTATGGTGTTGTCCTAAAAGCGAGGCAGTTTGCTACAAACAGTGATCTGTTTGAGGTTTGGTGGCTGTTTAAATGTAAGAAGTAGAGGTGTGACAGGCACTTGGAAGTACTCAAGGATGCCCTCATAAGAACGGGGGTATGATGCTCAACTCATCGACCACCAGTTGCAATGTGCCACAGCGAGAAACCGTAAAGACCTCCTCAGGAGACCGACACGAGCTGCAATCGGCAGGATAGCATTCATTGTCCAATACTTTCCAGGAGCCAAAGAACTACTCCATGTTCTTCGCAGTCTGCAACACATTATCAATGAGGATGAGCACCTCGCCAAGACCATCACCACACCTCCACTTCTTGCCTTTAAACAACCACCAAACCTCAAACAGATCATTGTTCGCAGCAAACTGCCCAGCTTTCAGGAAAACGCCATACAACCTTGTCACAGCGGTTGCTGCAAGACGTGTCAGTGTGTCAACACGGATACCACCATTACATGTGGGGACACCTCCCACCACGTATGCAGCAGGTATTCATATGACTCTGCCAACGTTGTCATATGCTGCAGGCAAGGATGCCCTGAGGCACGGTACATTGGCGAGACTTAGCAGACGCTATAGCAATGGACAAATGGACACCACACAGCAATCTGCAGATAAGAGTTTTCTCTCCCAATCGGAGAACACTTCAGCAGTCCGGAACATTCGACCTCGGACCTTTGGGTGACCATCCTTGAAGGTAGACTTTGGGACAAGCCACAATGCATAGTAGCCAAGCAGAGGTGATAGCCAAGTTCAGTACCTGTGGGGATGGCCACACACAAACACACACAAGCTCTCTCTTATCTGCTCACACATACTCTCCCACACTCTCATGCACCCTCTCACAGACGTACCCCTTTACATTCACATTCACACACATACACTTGCACACACTCTCTCACTTGCGCGTGCACGCACACACACACACAAGTTTGTGTGGTGAATTTATACTCGCAGAATTACATGTTATGGTGCTGAGAAATTGCATGAATCCATCGTGGGATACTGTAAATCTCTTTTTTTAGTTTAGAATCAATCTGAACATGGAACACAGACAGCCTCACACAGGGCACCTCACACCTTCAATGCATTATCTGGGTCCACATGGCACCTATTGTTAAAGTTCACTTGAGAATGTAATTTTTAAAAAGTTCCGGGATTTAATATGAAAGAACTGAAACCAATATGGTCATTCTAAAACAGCAGAGACTTAATAACCAATCCAGGCCTTTTTCAATACATAATTTCTCTTACATCACACTGCAAACCTTTGCGATAAATTCCACGTCTTACGATCTTGTACTCCACAACCACTTGATGAAAGAGCAGCGCTCCGAAAGCTAGTACTTCCAAATAAATCTTTTGGACTATAATCTGGTGCTGTGTGAATTTTAACTTTGTACACCCCAGTCCAACACCAATACCTCCAAATCATTATTCCCTATACTCCATGCATTTACATACATGCATATTAACGTTGTTTAGGTCTTGTTTTCTGTCTCCTTTACAGTAAATTCGCAATTAACTTGCTGTACACCCACGTATTTTATGAACCCTGATACTCTCCTCTACTGTTCTCCCCTGGTTCTCATACCCCTGCCAAGTTAATTTAAAGGTCCCCAACAATACTAAATGCTTAATAAAGAACTCAGTTCCAGCTTTGGTCAGGTGCAACCCAAGTGGCTTGTACAGGCACCAACTTCCCCAGAGCCAGTCCCAGTGCCCCAGGAATCTAAAATCCTTCCTGCTGCACTATCTTTTCAGCCACATAATCATCTGTCCCCTCCAATTTCTGTGCTCACTTGTATGTGGTACTGGGAGTAATCAAAGATTACTATATTTGTAGTCCTGCTTGCTAACTTTCTACCCAGCTTCCTGATTTCTGACTGCAGAACCTCATCTCTATTCATGCTCAATCATTGGGACCACAAACTCTGGCTATTCACCTTTATGCAGAAAATTGTCCTTTATCCTCTCTTACATCCTTGACATTGTCAGCAGGGAGGCAACATACCATGCTGAAGTCACATTGGTCACAGAAACGCCTGTCTGTCTCCCTAACTCATGAATCCCATATCACTACCACTGCTCTTTTCTCCTTCACCCCTACTATACAGTCAAGCCACTTGCAATGCCAGAAGCTTGGATCTAACTGTACTCCCTAACCATAACTTGAATTTCAATCAAAAATTTAAAATTTTCAAGAAATAATGCTTCTAACATCGAGGTGTATGCTTTCCCTTTCTGAACTAGTTTCATTCCCTTTAGTGTTACAGGCCTTCTAATTATCTCCACTTTGACTTATTTTCCTAATCAACCTGGTCAGATACGTTATTACACATGTTTGGAGCAGGTGGGACTTGAATCCAGGTCTCCCGGTCCAGGGTAGGGTCAATACCCATGCCTCTGTATTTTATGCAATAGCCTACTGTGGGGGACCTTATCAAATGTTTTACTGAAATCTGCCAACTGCTTTACCCTCATCCACCTGTTTGGTCACAATCTCTAAGAACTCAATAAGGTTTGCAAGGCATGACCTACCTTTCACAAAACCGTGTTGACTATCCTTAAACAACTTATTCCTTTCTAGATGATTATGAATCCTATCTCTTTCCAACACTATTCCCACAACCAAAGTAAGGCTCGTTGGTCTCTACTCCCCTTATTGAACAAGGCAACAATATTTGCTATCTGCCAGTCTTCTAGCACTATTCCTGTAGACAATGATGACATAAAGATCAAAGCCAAAGGCACTGCAGTCTCCACACTGGCTTCCCAGAGAATATTAGGATAAATCCCAACCAGCCCAAGGGACATATCTGTTTTTGCAGTTCCCAGCATTGCAAACACCACCTCCTTATGCACTTCAATCCCATCTAGTCTAGTCGCCTGTGTCTCAGTATTCTCCTTGACAATATTGTCTTTTCTAGTGTGAATACTGACAAAAAGTATTCATTTAGTGCTTACCCTATCTCCTCTGACTCCACGCACAACTTCCCACTACTATCCTTGATTGCCTAGTCTTACTCCAGTTATGGTGCTCAGTGGTTAGCACTGCTGCCTCACAGCACCAGGGACCTGGGTTCAATTTGCCACCTGTCTGTGTGGAGTTTGCATATTCTCCCTGTGTCTTAATGGGTTTCCTCTGGGTGCTCTGGTTTCCTCCCACAGTCCAAAGATGTGCAGGTCAGATGAATTGGCTATGCTAAATTGCCCGTAGTGTTAGATGCATGAGTCGGGGCAAAAATAGGATTGGGGAATGGATCTGGGTGGGTTACCCTTTGGAGGTTCGGTGTGGACATGTTGGGCCAAATGGCCTGTTTCCATACTATAGGAAATTAATCTAATAATTCTTTTATTCCTGATATACCAATAAAAAGCTTTAGGGTTTTCCTTGACCCTATCCGCCAACCACTTCTCACGTCCCCTCCTGGCTCTTCTTGGCTCTCGCTTTAGGTCTTTTCTGTCTAATGTATACTTCTCAAGCTCCCTAAATGAGCCATCACATCTCATCCTAACATAAGCTGTCTTCTTCCTCTTGACAAGGGATTCAACTTCCTTAGTAAACCATGGCTCCTGCGCCCAAAAACTTTCTCCCTGCGTGACCAGTACATACGCATCAAGGATCTGCAGTAGCTGTTCCTTGAATAAGATCTGCATTTCAATTGTGCCCATCCTCTACAGTTTCCTTCCCCATCCTATGCATCCTAAATCCTGCCTAATTGCATCATAATGGCCTTTTCCCCCAGCTATAACTCTTACATTGTGGTATGTACCTATCCCTTTCCATCACTAAAGTAAACATAACCAAATTGTGGTCACTATCACCAAAGTGCTCACCTACCTCTAAATCTAACACCTGGTTGGGTTCATTACCCAGTAGGAGAAAGTGAGGACTGCAGATGCTGGAGATCAGAGCTGAAAATGTGTTGCTGGAAAGGCGCAGCAGGTCAGGCAGCATCCAAGGAACAGGCGAATCGACGTTTCGGGCATGAGCCCTTCTTCATTACCCAGTACCAAACCTAGTGAGGCCTCGCTCCTTTTTGGCTTGTTACACATTTTGTCAGAAAATCCACCTGCACACATGGACAAAAACGGACCCATTTAAGTACTTGAACGATAGTATTCCCAATGTATATTTGAAAAGTTAAAGTCCCCCTAACAACTACCCTGTCACTCTCGCTCCTATCTAGGATCATCTTTGCTATCGTATCCTCTACATCTCTGGAACTATTCGGAGGCCTATAGAAAACTCCCAACAGGATGACCTCTTCTTTCCGGTTTCTAATCTCAGCCCATACTATCTCAGTAGACGAGTCCTCAAACATTCTTTCTGCAACTGTAATACTGTCCTTGATTAACAGTGCCAACGCATCACCACCATTTTCTCTTTTCTAAGTGAATCCCAGAACCTGCAATAACCATTCCGAATGGCCACAACATCGAAATCCCAGGTACCTACCCATGATGCAAGTTCAATCACCTTATTCCGGATGCTCCTGGCTTTATATTGACATACTTCAAACCAGCTTCTTGCTTACCGGTGCCGCCTTGTGACCTTGAAACCTTATTTCTAACCTCTACTCTCAATCTCCTGTGTACTCGAACTTAAGTTCCCATCCCTCTGCTGAATTAGTTTAAATACACTGAAGAGCATTAGCAAATCTCCCCCCAGGATATTGGTACCCCTCTGGTTCAGGTGAAGACAATCCAGTTTGTACAGGTCCCACTGACTCAAGAAAGAACCCCAATTATCCAGGAATCCAAAACCCTCCTTCCTGCACCATCCCTGTAGCCATGTGTTCAACTCCTCTTTCTCCCTATTCCTTGCCTCTCTAGCATGTGGCACAGGCAACACACCAGAGATAACAACTCTAGCTCTAAGAATCCACCCTAGTTCCCTGAATTTCTGCCTTAAATCCCCATCTCTCTTCCTACCTATGTCGTTAGTGCCTATGTGGACTACGACTTGGCGCTGCTCCCCTTCCCCGTTAAGGATCCCAAAAACATGATCCAAGACATCATGAAACCTGGCACCTGGAAGGCAACACCAGCGATGAGTCCCTCTCGTTCCCACAGAACCTCCAATCTGTCTCCAATGACTAATGCTCTGCTCCTCTTTCACCCCCCCCCTTCCGTTCTGAGCAACAGGGACAGACTCTGTGCCCCATTGTTTACCCCTGGTAAGTCATTCTCCCCCAATAGTATCCAAAACAGTATACTTGCTGTTGAGGGGAATGGCCACAGGGGATGCCTGCACTGCCTGCCGGTCCCCTTTCTGTCCCCTGTCGCTAACCCATCTACCTTCTTCTTTTACCTGAGGTGTGATTATCTCTCCGTAACTCCTCTCAATAATCCCCTCTGCCTCCCGAATGATCCAGCTCCAGTTTCCTAACGCAGGTTTTGAAATTGAAACATTGTCCCCAATCTTCACTGATTGGCCTGAGGGTCAGGAAACTGAGGATCCAGTTGCAGAGACTGAGATTTAGTCCGAGATCACTAAGTTTATTAATCAGTCTCGAGGGGATGTTAGTGTTGAAGGCTGAAGTGTAATCAATGAGTAGGATTCTTACGTAGCTATTCTTGGTGTCGAGATGTTCTGGAGAGGAGTGAAGGGCAAGTGATGTGGCATCTGACATGGATCTGTTGGTTCAATAGGCAAATTGGAGTGGGTCAAGAGTAGTGGGGAGGCTGGAGTTGATTAATGCCATGACCAGCCTTTCAAAGCACTTCATGACCACCGAAGTTAGGGCCACTGGCCATTGAGACATGCTGCATGCTGCAAAGAAACTGGTCACCTTACCAATCAGGTGCGCAGAACCTTTTCTTTTTGGTTAGAGGAGGAGGACGGGCGGGAATCACTACCTGAGTAGTGTTTCATGTAAAGCAACTAACCCAGTAGTCCCATGTCACTCCTGCTCAGTGTGCGCTCCACCTATACATGAGGTAAGTTTTTATATATTCCAAATTTACCTTCCCGTGGGGCCTCTGAGCCTCGCTGTCGCTCCTCCCATTCCAACTGTCTCTGAGAAATTGAAGCCTTTCTTTCACTTTCTAAACGTAGAGTTTAATCTTCTTGAGTGGTTTCTCCAAGCCTCCTTTTTCTATACTGATGATCAAACTTTGGCCTTTTTGCATCCTCTCTGACGCCTACTTTTTTTTATAATACAACAAGAATTACATCTTCAAATTTAGTGTAATTTGTACATTAAAGACTGCATAATGTTCGATGGCTTGTGATGTAATGTTTGATATTTTTAATTGCAATAATCTTTGCCATGATTTTTTTAAACTTTCTTTAGGTGAAGAAGCAACTGAATATTTAATTTCTATGAGGCCATCTAATTTGAAGACGCTTCTGCACCATATTCTGAGTGGAAAGGAATTTAAAGTCGAGAAAAACGGTTGTTTTCTAAACTTTATTTAATTTTTGACAAAATTTTGTGAATATTTATAATATTGATGAAATATACTGACCAAAGTATAATTAAGTACGCAGGAATGTCATCTATCAATGAAGGGTATTTCACAAAGTGGTTTATGACATAATTTGACGTTTTCATCAATTTGAACATCAGTTCAGATATTCAGGAAAAAATACAAATTTGATTTGGTTAAATGTCAGAATTTCAGATATCTTTTGTGCTCACTAGTGTCCAAGATTGAACTTAATGTGATATATTTCATTGTGAGGACATTATAAAATATAAAAGAAAAAATCTATATCTTGCCATTATAACGTCTTGATAAGATCTCATATGGAATAGCAGCTGGTTTTGATCCTCTGTACAATTCTGGGACAGTTTCAGAGGAGGGCCACTTGTTTTCTAGCTAGTTTAATAATCTTTCCAGTCTTGTAGAGAGATGGAACTTTTTATTAAGGAGAAGTACTGATTTCCAGGGAATATATTGAGGTCTTCAGAATTATTATGTTGTTTAGATTCTGTTTGTGTAGGTAGGTTACTTGAGCACAGCTACATTATTTTTGTTGTTTCCATAAATAAGTATGAGCTCAATAATGGAGGACCCTTTAGTGAATTCTGTCCTGTTGTGAAAGGATGAAAATGGGGGCATGGTTGGAGAGGGAGAGGCAGTGGCAGAATTTTATTCAAGCATCAATCATCTCATGTGTCAGCTAGTCAACAAGTGAGGGATCCACGTCGCCTCTTTTCATGAAGGTCTATCCAACCGCAAGGCATGTAGTGAGTTTTTTGGCCATTCAAGCTGACAGCTCGTGCTCTGGGGAGGCAGTGGTTGGTAGGAAAAGCACCAACTGAATTGGGATTGCAGAATGAACTGGGCCACAGCTAAATGATGTGGTGGGGTTAGCCAGGAGAGAGCTACAGCAGTATTGCAAAAAGAGTGTGGGGTGACTGAGGTTCCATAACTTACTTCCCCACCATCACCTTGCCTTCCCGCTGTCCAGTCTCTCAATCAGCTGTTAGGTGGCTCTGATTGAGGGGCCCTCCCTAGAGGTGACAAGCTGGCTACACAGTTATATGCATACCAGCAGTGGGACGAGGCCCTCAAGTAATCATTAATTTGTCACTTAAGGGGCTCGTTTGTGATGTATGAAGATGGGCCATGTGTTTTCCTGCTCAGAATTAAGATTATGGGATTCAAGTATGCCACCTCCCCCTTCCTGCTTCTAAGTTCACCATCAGTGACAGCATGAGATTCACACCACTTTGGGGAGTAAAAATGGAATATTGAAGTTGTTGGGCAAATAGTAGCCTGACATCATAATATGTCTCAAGCATAATATTCCCTGCCTTGTAAACAGGAGAGCTCATTGATGGGGAAATAGTTCAAGGCAAATTTAAATATGAATGTTGAAATTTGGAATTTAAAACTTTTCCCTCAGTCTTAAATGTGATTTGAAAAAGAGCAATATGCAGGCTGTGCTCTGACAGGAATTTGAAGTATGGTGGTCCAACAAAGGCATCCCAAACAAGCTCTACAGCTTTCAATTCCTGGTGAGAAGTCTTTAAAATCAAATGGTTTAACAGAGAATAAAAATGTGCATCAAAGGTCCACTCACAAAATGTCTGAGAGTAAAGGTGAACATCATACATTGAACATATTCCTAGAATGTCTCATTTAACGATCACAAAGCAGATACAGAATTGAAATTTACGGGGTAAAAGCTGGAGAAATTAATCACAGTAACAACAGAGGCTGATAAAGCGCATTTACAAATATGTAAACTGAAAATTGAGATTCAAGATGAAAATAGATAGAAATCAATCAACACCATTATATACAGCTTATTGGCATAAGAGTAAGACTTTTCAGAAGATATGTGGTTTCACAAAAATAATCATGTTGCAGGAAGTAAGTGTCTTCCTTTCAGGAATATGAAAAACTTTTTAGTGTCCATATATTTGGATGGAATTGCGAATTCAGTTCTATTAGAACAAATTTCTAGAGTAGAGGTAGTTTCTTTTGTGCTTTGGTAGATAATAGATGAGTTACTTTTCAGTCTATATAATCATCTTGAGTTTTTTATTCTCTTGTTATGCATGAAATTTGTTATGAGCCCAGCTGATGTTATTACTGGACAAGTCTGATCCCAGACAGAAATCTGGCTCGATAGATCATGTTTTGTTTTGGTTTCAGTAACGTAATCGCTCACTGAAACATAAGCATGCAATGTTGCAGATTTGATTTTAATAATAGAACAGATGTTTGGGAGAAGATTTGTAGCTCGTGTGCTCGTTGTTGTGGTTCTGTTCGCCGAGCTGGGAGTTTGTGTTGCAGACATTTCGTCCCCTGTCTAGGTGACCTCCTCAGTGCTTGGGAGCCTCCTGTGAAGTGCTTCTGTGATGTTTCCTCCGGCATTTATAGTGATTTGTATCTGCCGCTTCTGGTTGTCAGTTCCAGCTGTCCGCTGCAGTGGCCAGTATATTGGGTCCAGGTCGATGTGCTTGTTAATTGAATCAGTGGATGAGTGCCATGCCTCTAGGAATTCCTGGCTGTTCTCTGTTTGGCTTGTCCTATAATAGTAGTGTTGTCCCAGTCGAATTCATGTTGCTTGTCATCTGAGTGTGTGGCTACTAAGGATAGCTGGTCATGTCGTTTCATGGCTAGTTGGTGTTCATGTATGCGGATCGTTAGCTATCTTCCTGTTTGTCCTATCTAGTGTTTTGTGCAGTCCTTGCATGGGACTTTGTACACTACATTGGTTTTCCTCGTGCTGGGTATCGGGTCCTTCGTCCTGGTGAGTTGTTGTCTGAGGGTGGCTGCTGGTTTGTGTGCTGTTATGAGTCCTCGTGTCGCAGTAGTCTGGCTGTCAGTTCAGAAATGTTTTTGATGTATGGTAGTGTGGCTAGTCCTTTGGGTTGTGGCGTGTCCTCATTCCGTTGTCTTTCACTTAGGCATCTGTTGATGAAATTGCGGGGGGTATCCGTTTTTGGCGAATGTGTTGTATAGGTGTTCTTCTTCCTCTTTTTGCAGTTCTGGTGTACTGCCGTGTGTTGTGGCCCTTTTGAATAGTGTATTGATGCAACTTCTTTTGTGTGTTGGGGTGGTAGCGGCAGATGCAAATCACTATAAATGCCGGAGAAAACATCACAGAAGCGCTTCACAGGAGGCTCCCAAGCACTGAGGATGCTACCTAGACAGGGGACGAAATGTCTGCAACTCAAATTCCCAGCTCGGCGAACAGAACCACAACAATAGAACAGAAGTTTATTAAGCAAACAAAATGAAGATAAAATAGAATAGACCAAAGTCTTTACATAAAATACATATTTGGAGATTTGTAAATGCATAGTAGAAATCAAATCTCATTAATTAACTTGGAGGCAATGGCTAGTAGTATCATTGCTGAACTATTAATTTTGAGATCCAAGAAATGTTCAGGGAATCCAAGTTCAAATTCTGCCATGGCAGATGGTGAAATTTGAATTCACTAAAAATCTGCTATTAAAAGGCTAATGACCACAAAACCATTATTGTTTGTAACACATGTTCTTTGTGGAAGGCAAATGCCAGAATTAGCTGGTTTAGCCTGTATGTGACTCCAGACCCACAGCAATGTCATTGACTCTTAACTGTCGTCTGGACAATTTGGAGTTGGGCAATAACTGCTAGACTAGCCAGTGGCACCTACAATCCTGTGGATTAATAAAAAAGCACACCGTAACATTACCCAAAAGAATGCCTGTATTGTATCCACACCAGAGAAAAGCTTATTATGACAACTTGATGGATTTAAGTTAACTGTGACCTCAAGCTTACAGACTAGAAGATCTGTTTTGCTGGAGCTTTTTGGCATTTGTGTATAAACGTTCTCTGCGCTCTTCAGGTTTTATAAATTAGATTAGATTAGATTACTTACAATGTGGAAACAGGCCCTTCAGCCCAACAAGTCCATACTGAAGAGAAACCCACCCAGACCCATTCCCCTACATTTATCCAAACATTCTGGTCTGGGAATATTACCAAATTTCTTCCTCTAAGGTAATCAATTTTTGCTGTCATCTCTTAGGAGAGCTGTTTATTACGTCCATTTTCATCCAAGGACTTGTGAACTGCCCTAAATGGAAAATCAAAAACTTTTTTTCCTCTAAGTTATGGGCATTTTCTTGTAGCTTAAAATATTCCATAATATTCTAAGAGAAACCTGATACACAATTTTTTTTTTACCTTGTTTAGCTGTGAACCATCCTAATGTGCGTACAAAACTCATTGGCTCTGAAAGTTAACTGTTTCAAAATAACCTAAAGAAATAACCGAGGCTACATAAATGCCAACAAGTTGATCTTCAGACACACAAAAACCGATATATGATTAATCCATAAATCCAAACTTAAATGAGGTTAAAATATGTATAAATCTTAGTTTACATCATAACATAAAAGTTGTTGGTGTTTATAAACTAGCAGGAACCATTAAGGACACTCCACTACTTCATCCTTGTATACAGTTATGAAGTGAAGAAAAGAATCAAGAAAATGAAAACAGTTGGAAGTTGGAGAGGCCAGGTAGCTGGAGAAACTAGGTTATATTTAGGGGTGGACTGGAAATGTTTTGTTCATTTTTTGCTTTGGAGAAATAAATACTGCTGTGCAACTAATATTGAAGCTTAAAGGGGTGGCAGGATGGCTCAGTGGTTAGCATTGCTGCCTCACAGCGCCAGGGACCTGTGTTTGATTCCAACCTGAGGTTACTCTTTGGAGGGTTGGTGTGGACTTGTTAGGATTCTATTCTATTAATTTCCAGTGGTAGGATCGTATTTTGGTAATATTGCCTTGGCATTATTTGAAGAATTAACCAATTTAAAATAAACAATTAAATGTCTACATTAGTGCATTAATAACTGCAGGTCAATTTAAACTATTTGTCATTTTGTTTTGAGGAGCAACTTGGTGCATCAAATCACACTCTACTATTCAGCAGTCTATCATCTTATGTTGGTTGAACTGTCTTAAGAATGAAATCTATGTATGTGAATAAGTTTTTATTTTGTTTCTATTTCACCTTTGTGCCTCAGTGAGACTTTTTAAAATTCATTGAAGGGATCTGGGTGTCTGTGGCAAGGCCACCATTTATTGCCCTGTTAAAGATGTCAATGAACTGCTTTCTTGATCCTCTGCAGTCCTGGGTTTAGGGATACCTACACAATATTTTAAAAGCCCTGTCTTATTTCCTGTAATTCAGTTTGAAGTTGGGTTACAACCTATTTTCAGATGCAACTGCTATCCAATAAGTATAATTTATTTATCTTTTTTAACTGTGACCATTTTGTTTGTCTATCTATAGTTGATCATTCTACTTGGAAACATGTTTCAATTCATGATGTAGATCATACAGGGGCGACAAAAAGTGAGAGAACTGGAATTAGCCAGTTGAAAGTTGAAATGAAGCAGGTGAGCAGCTCATTTCTCTGATGTACGTCTTGCATATATGTATACATAAGCATTTCTAAACGCTGTTAAAAGATAAAGGTGATTGCCCATTGTCAAATAGATAAGATTCAGCCTTGGTGAGGTTAATTTGCCATTTGCAAATGGGGTGCACTGCATTGGCACTTGTAGAAACAAAGGTTTATGCATTCACGAGGGTGCTTGGTGTAGTTTCTGTTCCTATCACCTGTTGGAAAATGCATTTGTTTGTGCCATGCAAGGACTTGATCATTTCTTTTAGCCAGTTATCACTGAAGAATGGTGTTCTAGTGACAAAACCTTTGGAGTCATCCTTAGCATAAATGATTTGTCCAGATTTTGTGCTAACAGCCAATAGGATGTCCTGTTTGTTGCGAAGAAATCGAGCTGCATCATACAACATCCATCCACTGGTGTGGAGTTAAAAGTGACATCTGAAAATTTCTTTCCTTGTTGCTGTGGTCTGCTATAAGCTTCACCTAAGCCAGTATTTTGCGGAGAGACTCAGCATTGAAATGCATACCCACTAAATATCCAGTGAAGCTGCCAGAAAAAAATAAGTTGCTTGAAGAAAAAGCTGCATAATGTTGACCAATGTTAATTTCCTGTATGATAGTGAATTATATTTGAAAATCGTTAACCTCACTTACCCATTTGTGATGAACAAAGAACAAAGAAAATTTACAGCTCGGGAATAGGCCCTTCTGCCCTCCAAGCCTGAGCTGATCCAAATGTACTGTCTAAACCTGTTGGTCAATTCCTAAGTATCTGTATCCCTCTGCTCCCCACCTACTCATGCATTTGTCCAATCGCATCTTAAATGAATCTGCCATGCCTGCCTGTACCACCTCTGCTGGCAACGCATTCCAAACGCCCACCACCCTCTGTGTGAAGTACTTGCCCCCTTAAACTTTTCACTTCTCACCTTGAAAGTATGACCTCTCGTTATTGAATTCTTTACCCTGAGGAAAAGCTTGTCTCTATCCACCCTGTCTATACCCTTCATGATTTTGTAAACCTCAATCAGGTCCCCCTCAATCTCCTTTTTCCTAATGAAAATAAACCCAACCTACTCAACCTTTCTCTATAGCTAGCACCTTCCATACCAGGCAACATCCTTGTAAACCTTCTCTGCACCCTCTCCAAAGCATCCACATCCTTTTGGTAATATGGCGACCAGAACTGTACACCCTATTCTAAATGCGGCCAAACCAATGTCTTGTACAATTTTAACATGATTTGCCAGCTCTTGTACTCAATACTCCTTTCAATGAAGGCAAGCATACTATATGCCCTCTTGACCACTCTATCCATCTGTGCAGCAACCTTCAGGATACAATGGACTTGCACTCCCAGATCTCTCTGCCCATCAACTTTTCCCAAGGCTCTTCCGTTCATTGTATAATTCACTCCAGAATTAGTCTTGCCTAAATACATCACCTCACATTTGTCTTGATTGAAAACCATCTGCCACTTTTCTACCCAACTCTCCAGTCTATCTATATCCTCCTGTATTCTCTGACAGTCCCTTATGCTTTCTGCTACTCCACCAATCTTCGTGTCATCTGCAAACTTGCTGATCATACCAACAATGCCCTCTTCCAGATCATTTATGTATATTACAAGCAACAGTGGTCCCAACACTGACCCCTATGGAACATCACTGGTCACCTTTCTCCATTTCGAGAAACTCCCTTCAACTACTGCTCTCTGTCTCCTGTTGCTCAACCAGTTCTTTATCCACCTAGCTAGAACACCTTGCACACCATATGACTTCACTTTCTCCATTAATCTGCCATGGGGAACCTCCTCAAATGCCTTACTAAAGTCCATGTATATGACATCAACAGCCCTTCCTTCATCTATCAACTTGGTCATTTCCTCAAAGAACTCTATTAAGTTGGTAAGGCACAATCTCCCCTGCACAAAACCATGTTGCCTATCACTGATAAGCCCATTTTCTTCTAAATATAAATAGATCCTATCCTCAGTACCTTCTCCAGCAACTTTCCCACCACTGACATCAGACTCACTGGTCTGTAGTTACCCAGAATATCCCTACTACCCTTCTTGTACAGGGGGACAACATGAGCAACCCTCCAGTCCTCCGGCACCTCACTTGTATTTAAGGTGACTGCTGAGATAGGACTGAAAACTGAGTATTGAGCGGTTGTGGTCGGCAGGATTGGTTTGGCTTGTGTGGAAAGGTGGACAGTATGGTGCATTTAGGATATGGCTACCAGATGAGCCATTAGGATGCCATCTAAAGAGCATTATGTTTTACTGTTGGCTTAATGTTCGTAATATTCTTTCTCATCCTCTGAAGAGATATTGAGCTATGTGCCTTTAACTTCTGAAGGAGATACTTACTATTTACCTGTAGTTGGCAGGTCACAGATATTTCACACAGGTGACCAATAACTGCTGTTTTTTAAGAGCAGACAGCTGTGTAGACTTTGTTACAGGAAGGCCAGTCGAATAAGGAACTCTGACACTTCTACACTATGTTGTGTAGAATACAGCAGCCCTCGTTCTTGGGAGCATGGCTGGTGTATATCGAAGGACGTCTCAAGATTTGCCAAGCACAGCTTCCAGATCCTAATTGTTTGTTATTTAATATACTTGTTATCTAGTTTAACTATTAAAACCAATAGCTTCTGTGCCTCACTGTTTAGATGCATAACTGTCATCACCCATCTTTCAAGTAGATGGTCCTCGTTTTCAAGTAGCTAGCTAGTTAGTGCATTCTGAGTATGAAAAGGTCATGGAGGGTTGGATTGGAAAACATGTCCTCCCTGGAAACCTTGTACCAGCATTTTCTTTTTCGTGGTTTCAAACATGACCGGTCATGACCTTGTAACTTGATTTTTGGTGTGTGCACTCAAAGTTGCCTTTCAGCCATGGGAATGAGTAAGACCCTCGAACCTAAGCATTGGCTCATTCTGGCTGGCATCATCACTGTGTTATGACATAGTGTAAACCTCTCTGCTAATTTAACACAGCCACACAGAAAGGATTCACCCTGTGCTGTAATCTGTTAAGATTCGAGAGGCAAAGAACTGTCCCAGAGATCATAAGTTAAAGTAAAAATTAACAGCTTTGTTCTTAAGTCTTACGGACAACATTAATACCAACAACTATTTACTTCTTTCTCTTAAACATATCTTTTACCTCCCACTCTACAATACTAGTCTGATTTTTCTTTTTAAAAATCCCTATTAAGATTTACAAAAAAAAACAAGTTTCAAAACCAGTCAGCTTCGCCGATTCTCCTTTATAGATTTTCCTCTGTAGATTCTCTCCAGGTTATTCTCAATGTTCTACTGTTCAAACTCCCCACAGACAGGAACCTTTCAGATAGCTCTTCAACTGGCAGTCTACATTTGTTGATCTTTGGCATTTCTCCTGAGAACTGTTCAAAATGTCTGGTTTCATACCCAAAAACATCTGCTTGTTTTATTGGTTTTAATATTATCAAAATACTAAATTCAAATTTGTTTGGATTTTGGTAGTTGGGGCATAACTTAAACTGATTGACCAAATTTGAATTTGTTTTTGTTTCATGGCAACCAGCTCTGTTATTTCTTTCGACTAAGTGTTACATTGTCACCTTGCTTTGGACTCTGTACTTTATCAGACCCTGTTAACTTTCCAACTGTTAAAAATACAGTACACCTCCACAACAATTGTGAAAGTGTTTGTAATTAATTGCCCTGGCAAACATGACATTTGTCACCTGTGTGATGCATTTGTGCGTGGCTAACTGAGAATTCCTGAATGTCTGTTGCACGTCCCTCGAAGGAGCCTGGAAGAAATGTTGTACAGATCATTCCGCTATAACGTGCGTTTCGTTAATGCGAATTTACTGTAATGCATTTGAAAAACTGGGGACACTTTCTAAAGCGCAAACTTTTAAAATACGTGTTGGTTATAAAGTAATTACATTGTCAACACTAAGCGCTGTTTCTAAAGTGCGATTTTTCTATAATGCATGATTGCACAGGAATGCAACCATTGTGTTACAGAAGAACTACCTGTATATGACAGATATAAAGTGGAAATGGACAAACCTCCAACTTAGTGAAAGTGACAGGCATGTGTTGAAAATCCCCTCAGGCAATAGATATTGCCTTCACAGGAGTGAAAGTAAGTTCTCAAGTATTATGAGCAAAATACTTTCACTTAGGCATGGAGGGAAGGTGTGAGATTTCATTACTTATAGGGATTTCTTGTCTGTCATTTGTTCAGTCCCTTTGGTTGCTGCTGTGCTGTTCCTAGAATTCAATGACTCGTTGCAGCAAGCTTGCTAAATCCGTTCAATGACTGTTAAATTTGAAAATCCCAATTTTAAAAAACTGTTAACCACTTTCTAACATGTTTAATTTGGCAATCTGCCTTTCCCAAGTGATTTTCTTGCATATAACTGAATATGATGCAGTTAAATTTAAAAGTTCCAATTGTTCCAATGTGTGTCTTTAATCAACTAATTGTCTCCCATAACCTCCCACTCTTTGAAGTTGAAGTTTCACTCAGCTCCCAGGTTTCCTGTAAATGACACAATGCTGAAATGAATTTCTAATTACTGTAAATTGGTCCACTGAAGTTGTGCAAAGTGTTTGAACAGCTGGTAAACGTGATGAGTGCTATCTAATTTAAAATCTGAGTCACAATCTCTGATAGTGATAGATGAAGGTGGGGAATTACTGTAAAATCACTCATGGCTATCATTCAGTTATTGGTTCTGTTATTAAAGCACAATTAGTATTTTTGTCCAGAAGATCTCTGCAATATCCTGATAGAACTTGTTTTGCATTGGAAGCACAGTTTTGGTTATTGATTATGACTGACTTTAATTTCACTTCCCTTTACCACACTCAGTATTTGATTTCGAAAGAGAAGAGACTGCCTGCAGTTTACCACAAGTATTTTCAAACAGAGAAGGTTCGAGGTTATACACATGAAAATGACAGTGATTTATATAACAGGATGATAACATTGTGATATATCCTTATTTATGTGAGAAAGAGATTAAAATATCATGCATGGATGTGGAAAACATGTAATATGTACATGTTTTGGCAGTCTGACAGCTGTGAAATTGAGATAGCAATGCTTCTGCCATTTTATAAAATTATATTGCACCATGACAGTGTCTCACTCAATGTGTAGATTTCATGTGACTAAATATCTGGTATTTTTTTCCCTGTTTGTAGATGGATTCACATAGATTTTCTGCTGGTGTAACGAATAAGGAGGTGACATGTTTGTAGCTGGAACTATAGCTTCCACAACTTTAATCTCTTTTTTTAATCTGCCTCAACATCTAACTACTTCTCCACAAAGCATTAAACACTGTGCATTGCTTTGAAGATGCAACTTAACCATCAGTTCAAAGTTTTTAATTAAAACAATAGTGCATCACAGATACAGTGTTCTCTGTTACAAGACATGTAATTGTTGCATGCAATGATTTGGTTGCACTTTTATCTGATTGCACGCATTCCATGTTTTAATCTTTCTCCCTCCTATTTAACTTAATTTTTCACCATTCTCCCTCGGTATCACCAACTTATTCATCAGAGAGCAACAAAATAACTTCCCTTCACGCTTTCCCATTCATTCTTAAACTCTTTCCTTATCTTGGAAGCACTTGGAAAACAGTGGCAGGATTATAGAGTCAAAAACAAAAACAGAAATTGCTGGAAAAGCTCAGCAGGTCTGGCAGCATCCTAGCAGAGAAATCAAGGTTAACATTTCAGGTCCAGTAATCCTTTCTCAGAACAGTAAGCATGAATTTACGAAGGAAATCATGCTTGAAAAATTTACTGGAATTCTTTTGAGGATGTAATTAATGAGGGACAGCCAGTGGATGTGTTTTATTAGGACTTTCAGAAGGCTTTCAACAAAGTTCCACCTAGGAGATTAGTGTGTCAAATCAAAACACATGGAATTTGGTGGTAATGTATTGAAATGGATAGAAAACTGGCAGACAGAAAACAAAGATGGAATAAATAGGTATTTTTCTGAATGGCAGGCCGTGACTAATGGGGGTAATCCAGGAGCTATTCACTATGTATATGGATGATTTAGATGAAGGAACTTAATATAATCTCTCCAAATTTACAGATAAGCCTAAGCTGTGTGTGAGGATGATCTGTGATGAGGATGCAGAAATACTTCAGTATGATTTGGACAAGCAGAGTGAGTAGGTAAATGTATGGCAGATGCAGTATCTGTAGATGAATTTGAGGTTGGCAAAAATAAGAAAGCAAATTATTATCTAAATGGCTTTGAATGAGAGAAGGCAATGTACTTTGATAACCAGATGTCCTCATGCATCAATCACTAAGGTAAGCATGCAGGTACAGCAGACAGTCAAGAAGGCAAATGATATGTTGGCCTTCAAAATGAGTGGATGCAAGTACAGGTACATGGAAGTCTTTTTGCAATTATCAGAGCCTTGGTGACACCTTGGTGGATTATTGTGTGCAGTTTTGGTTTCCTTATCTGAAGAAGAATGTTCTTACTATAATGGAAGTGCAGCAAATATTTACCAGACTGATTCCTGGGTTGGTAGGGCTAACATAAGAGAAGATGAATTAGTTAAAATTATACTCGCTGGACTTCAGAAGAATGAAGAGGGACCTCTCCGAAATCTATAAAATTCTAATGAAACTAGACGGGGTAGATGCAGGGAGAATGTTCATGATGGCAGGGAAGTTTAGAACCAGGGGTCACAGTCTAAGTGTATGGAGTGAATTATTTAGGGCGGAGATGAGGAGAAAGTCTTCACCCAGAGAATGGTGAACCTTTGGAATTTGCTATCTCAGAATGCAGTCGAGACGAAAACATTGTATGATTTCAAGGAGTTGGATATGGTGCTTGGGGTTAAGTGTATCAAAGGATGTGGGGAATAAGCAGGAATAAACTATTGAGTTGGATGATCAGCCATGATCATAATAAATGGTTGAGCAGGTTTGAATAGCCAAATGGCCTATCCTCCTATTTTCTCTTGTTTTTGTTTCTTCTAGTCAGGTAGATGTAGAAGACCACTAGAAGAATCGTAGTGAAGGAGGTTGATATCCTGGCCAATATCTAACCCTCAACCAGCATTACAAACTGGATCAGAACTTTCCTGCTGGCTTAATGATCCCAATATCAGGATCAAATAGGGGTCAGGTCCAAACACCAACTTGGCAGCACCTGTCCCTGAATTGACTAATTTTGGTTCAAAAGGGAGGCTTGTGAAGTAGGATGGCCAATAGCAGTTAACATGTAAGAAGCATGTTCTCTCTCTCTCTCTCTCCAGTTGAAAGTAGATAGGTTATGAGGCGCTCTCGCACCTACCTGGAATGCTTGGAACCCGTCAAGAATCAGCATCTGACAATAGGTTTTAAGATGCCTTTGAGGATGCTTGATTAGTTATGTAATACTTTCAGAAAGGTAGCCCTATTACGGCACTTCCTGCTAATCTTGCCTTTTTGAAAGTAGTCCAGAAGCAGGATGGTGCTGGCAAATAACACTTTGGTCAGTGGTGCATATTTCCACATGCTCCTGTTTCCCTGGTTGTCCCTATTGTGTCCAAAAACCTTAGCCCACTGTCATTTATTTTATTGTTATTTTGTGCATAAATGTTGGTGACTATATTTACCTACATTACAGTGATGACTATACTTCAGAAGTTCACTGTTAGTTGTGAAGTGAACTTGACGATGCAAAAGATGCTATATGAATGCAAGCTAATTATTTTCCTTTTTTTTGGTAAGAACAATAAATTATTCTATCAGAACCTTTGAGCATAACTTGACCCTTTGATTAAGTTGTTGCCATGCAGAGAGAAAAAGGAGTTGAAGTCTGAAATAAAATCGGAAATAATAAATATGCAGTAAAGATTGTTCAGCATACAAAGAAAATTGAATCAGTATTTCAAGTGAGACCTGATATAATCCTAACAGAAACCTAATCACTTGCAGGTTTACAGGTATTTCTGTCCTAATGACATTTTTAACCATGGATTTTAATTTTGCTTTTTGCATGAAGTCACAAAAATGAACTGACCACTTTCCTCATAATTTTCATACCTTCAATATTTGAAGTCACTAACTTTCAATTTGCTTTGACAGGCCAGAAAACAACAAAATTATTTTATATATTCTGGTCTGTTCTTTAACCTAACATATACTGTTTCCCATCCTTGTAGACGGGATCCCAGATGGCATCTGAACTTATATCTGGTGAAATGCAAGAGGTAACAACTATTAATATTAGTAATATTGTATAACATTTATTAATTCTTTTGGTAATTAAGTTGTTACTCAGTTGTGTCTTCTCAATCTGTCAGAATCATTGTGCATCAACTGCATTATACATCTAGTTGATATCTGCATGCCTTACCACAAATCAAAAAAATGTATTAAATAGCATTGTCGGACCTGAGGTAGAAATACGCTCTGACCACTGAGCATTGTAAGAATTCTTCTGCAAAGTAATTTTAGATGGTTTCATTGATATAATGAGATTCATATAAATAATGATGATGTAACTAAGTCAGACATAAGTAAGACAGAAGACAGCAATCTAAAATGAGCATGTGAAGAGAGACGCTTTAGACACTACCTTCAAATATAAATAACTACTGTAACCAACATGGAGATTGCATGCGCGCACACACCTTTTTTGTGGGCATCAACAATTGTAAAGGTAGTCCTTATATTTAGTGTTCTCAGCTCCAAGATGCTGCTTCCTGTTATTTTTGTGGGAACTGGGCACCTTTCTTTTTGATGGACAGAAAGATAATTCTCTGTTTGTGGTCATGATTGCATTCTTAGTTTCAGGTTTCTGATCTTCTGAAGTGAGAGAGCTTCTTGAAATAGCAACTTGTTTGTATTTTTTATCTGCTGAGTTCAATGTGACCAGGCTTGATGCAAGTAGGTGATAGTTTCATCTTCAAAATGATTCTCATGAAGATGTAGATCAAATAGGAAATGAAAACTTTTCACGCCTCTGGGGAGAACTAGTTTTGTTTCATTTTTGGGAAAGTTGTAACTTTCAGCTCAGGGTATCTATTTTCTCATCCACATTAGTTTCATGAAACTTGGCCAACCTCTATGTGGCTGGGCGATACCTGTGGCCATCTTAAATCAGTGTTATAAATGCTGACATTTTTCACAGACTCTTCCTTCCAAAACCTAACCCTAACCCTGGCAGAGATGTTCTATGGCAAGGGGGTTTTGAAGGAAGTGCTTTTTTAATGTTCTTTTTGATCCATACCAGCTATTTAGCAGAATAGGAGTTCTTTTTACTGGGAAAAGGGATTATGAAAGTACAAAAAACAGACTGCTAGAAAGTTGTGATGTGGAGGTGCCAATGTTGGACTGGTATGGACAAAGTTAAAAATTACACAACATCAGGTTATAGTCCAACAGGTTTATTTGGAAGTACTACCTTTCAGACTGCTGCTCCTTCATCAGGTAACTAGTGGGGCAGAATCATAAGATACAGAATTTATAGCAAAAGATTTCAGTGTCATGCATTTAAAATGACGTATTGAACAAACCGAGATCACTGTTAAGTCTTTCATTTTTTGGAATGGGTTGCGGTTTCGGTTCATTAATGTGTAAATCCCAGAACTTTTTTTAGGTCACATTCTTGAGATAGTTAAAGTTTTATTGAAAAGAGGGTGACATCTGAGCTCAGTATTAAAGGTGTGAGGTTAGAGTTTGTCTGATCCCAACCTTGAGTCAGATTGGTTCTATTTCCAAAGTAGGAATTTATAAAATGTTATATGGATTGACTGCCTGCAGGTTGTGTGCTTTTTGAGCAAAAGTAGAATGTATCTGCAAATGCAAATTCACCCTATAGACGTGTGTATGTGTGTGAGAGTGAGGGAGAGAGAGAGTAAGTGTGTGTGTGTGTAGTGGAGTATAAGCCTGTGAGAGGGGGTGTGTGTGTGGGTATGAATGCAGGCAGTATATATGTGTGTGTCTGAAAGAGATCGTGTGTATCGGAGACGGTCTGCGTAAGTGTGTGAATATGTAAGAGAATGTGTGTATGTGAGAGAGTGTATAGTAAAGTGGGGTCACCTGCAGTGTGACATGAGCCCAAGGTCCCAGTTGAGGCCATCCTCGTGGGTATCGAACTTGGCTATCAGCTTCTGCTCATCCACTCTGTGTTGTTACATATCCCCTTGGAGGATGGTCACCTGAAGATCCAAAGCTGAATGTCCCTGACTGCTGAAGGGAGGCAATACCTCTGTCTGACGATTGTTACATGGTGTCCATTCATCTGTTGTCATAGCGTTTGCTTGGTCTCACCAATGCACCATGCCTTGGGGCATTCTTGCCTGCAGTGTATGAGAGAGTCAACATTGGCCGAGTCACAGGAGTACCTGCCGTGTACTTGGTGGTGCTGTCTCCACGTGTAATGGTGGTATCCATGTTGACACTCTGACACATCTTGCAATGGTTGCCTTAATAGGCTTGTACAGTGTGGTCGATATTGTCCTGAAGGCTGGTCAGTTTGCTGTAAACAACAGTATGTTTAAGGTTTGGCGGTTGTTTAAATGTGAGAAGCGGAGGTGTAGGGAAGGTCTTGGCGAGGTGCTCATCCTCATCAATAATGTGTTGCAGGCTGCGACAAACATGGTATAGTTTCTCCACTCTCAGGAAGTACTGGACAATAAAGGGTACTCTCTCTCTCTGTCTGCCCCTCATAGGCACATGCAAACATGTGCACACATAAAGACATACAGACATACAAGTCTATCGGGTGAATTTGCATTTGCAGAATTCTATTGGCACATACATTCTACTTTTGCTCAAAAAGCATACAATGCCGGCAGTCAATCCATAAAACATTTTATAAATTCCTACTTTGGAAATAGAACCAGTCTGACTCAAGATTGGGATACAGACAGACTCTAACCTCACACCTTTAATGCATTGTCTGAGCTGAGATGTCACCTTTTTTATTTATAAAGCCTTAACTTATCTCAAGAATGTGACCTAAAAGAAGTTCTGGGGTTTACATATTAATGAACTAAAACCTTCAACTCATTCCAAAAGATGACTGACTTAACAGTGATCTAGGTTTGTTCAATATATCATTTTAATTGCATCGCACTGTGATCTTTTGCTATAAATTCTGTGTCTTATGATCTTGCCCCACCAGTTATCTGATGAAGGCGCAGTGCTTTGAAAGGTAGTAGATTAGATTAGATTAGATTACTTACAGTATGGAAACAGGCCCTTTGGCCCAACAAGTCCACACCGACCCGCCGAAGTGCAACCCACCCATACCCCCTACATTTACCCCTTACCTAACACTACGGGCAATTTAGTATGGCCAATTCACCTGACCCACACATCTTTGGACTGTGGGAGGAAACTGGAGCACCCGGAGGAAACCCACGCAGACACGGGGAGAATGTGCAAACTCCGCACAGTCAGTCGCCTGAGTTGGGAATTGAACCCGGGTCTCAGGCGCTGTGAGACAACAGTGCTAACCACTGTGCCACCGTGCCGCCCAGTACTTCCAAATAAGCCTGTCGGACTACAACCTGGTGTTGTGTGCTTTTTAACTCTTAAGAGATTGAACAATGCAGGCTAAGTATCATCGACAAATAATGAAGACTCGGTTTCAAGGTACTTTGCACCAGTCACATGCATTGCTCCACAGACTGTTTTGATATGCTACTATTCATAGGAATTGACCAATAAATACCATGAATTTTATCATGGTGTAAGATGGGAAACATTATGGTAACCATTTTATTTTTATAAATGCATAAAGTATTTGTATGATGTAGCAGATTAAAGTATTTAATTTGCAATGCATAATTAAACTTGCCATTTCTATGAATAAATTTAATTATCACAACTTGATGATTACATCATAATTTAGTTACATTTGCCTTTGCTCACAGTAATCAGTAGCCAATCTCTTGTTTGTGTGATGATGAAAGCTAAAACATTGAGCAGCCTAAATTGCTTTACTTTATCTTAAAATACACTGGATCATTCTTTGTAAGCACATAACAAAATGTTCCATATGTTACAGCAGGTAAGAAAGCTCTCCAATATGGCTGAGGCTTTCACCAGTATTCCATTGGAGGATAGTGATTTCGTTGATGCACGCTTTGGACAATGGCTGCGGCGAAGGCGCATTGATGGCGCACTCAACAGAGTCCCAGTTGGTTTTTATCAGCGAGTTTGGAAAATCTTACAGAAGGTCAGTGTATTTACCAGTGCTTCAGTAGAATTTTTTTTAAGAAAAAATTGTTTTCTAAATTCATTTTTAAAAAGAGAAAATCTGTCATAATGGATCTGGTTTATGCAGTGTCGAGGATTGGCTTTTGAAGGTACTGTTCTCCAGTCAACTACAACGGAAGAGGTAAACCACATCTGTTTTATGTTAGCCCTCAATGGTTTAGTTTGTCTCAATGATCTATATTATCCTATACTATCCAAACATACCAATTTAGTCTGAAAACAAAAATGCAAAGGAATCAATTGTATGCATAAAGAGACAGATTCAAAGTTATAATTTTGGTTTGATGAATTTTCATCAGAATTGGAAAAGGTTTGGGATATGAAGCTGTTTTATTCCAATTTTTAAAGACTTGCATAAACGTTGATTTTCCACTGTTGCAGGTAATGCCAATGCTCACCATTTGCGCACGCACCATCACAATTAATATAAAATTAATTAGATGCTTTGAGCAATTACAGTGTGAGGGAAAAGAGGAGGGGAGAAAAGAACAAAAGAGATTGTCTGTGTTAGGGTGGAAGACAGGAGAGATAAAATGATAGAAGCGATTGATGATGCAAGATTGTAATGGAGCAAGAAAAGATGGGTGTGGAGGAGTGGTAAATGGCAATTTCTGATCATTACGATTGGCTACTGTCTTAAAAAAAAGGTTATGGTTATGATTTAAAATATTGTTGACCTCTACATTCAATTGATAAGAATGTATAGTGTCAAATCAAAAGATGAAATACTGTTCCTCAAGCTTCCATTTAATTTCCATGACAATTTAATGCCATCAATATTTCACATTATGAGCAGTTTTGTGCAGTGGTTTTGTATTTCGTAAGTTTCAGACACAATATAAACAAATGTGTTATCTCACCCAACATGAGTTAGCCATACGGCACGGTGGCTCAGTGGTTAGCACTGCTTCCTCACAGCACTAGGGACCTGGGTTCAATTCCAGTCTTGGGGGACTGTCTGTGTTCAGTTTGCACATTCTCCCCGTGTCTGCATGGGTCTCCTCCCACAATCCAAAGATGTGCAGGTTAGGTGGATTGACCATGCTAAATTGCCTATAGTTTCTGGGGATGTGTAGGTTAGGGGCATTAGTTGGGGGGTAAATAGAGTAATATGTAAGGGAATGGGTCTGGGTAGGTTACTCTTCAGAGGATCAGTGTGGACTTGTTGGGCTGAAATGGCCTTTTCCACTCTGTAGGGATTCTATGATAATGAAATAGTTATATTTGTTATCTTTTTGAATGTAGTCAGACAGATAGGTTGTTGACATAGAGTCATAGAGATTTACAGCACAGAAACAGAGCTGTTCAACTCTGTTTGTTTCTGAGCAGACACATAGTTGTGTGTAAGGAACCTGTGGCATTGCTGAAGCCTTCCCCAACCACCCCCCCCCCTCAATCAGTTCAATGGGATTGACACAGTGAGCACATGCTAAGTCCACTCCCTGTTCAGGAGATTAGGCAGCAGCATATCGCGCATGAGCCCCTGCCCACCAACCCCGTCCAACTCCGCTACCCGGCCGCCCTACGCCCTGTCAGCCACCCCCTCTGCCAGGGCAGCCGGACTGGACACCAACAGCAAGACTGCTGCTGCCTTTGGGGGGGATGAGTCTCGCAATAGTGCACACACAGCTTTTTACTGGAACTTTTTGACAAGTTCCACCTTTGCCCTGAAAAGAACAATGTTGGGGAAATTATCTGGAGAAGGGGAGTTTAGGGTACACTGCTGTGTAGAACTCCAGGGACCGTGTAGGGAGAGAGAGTGAGAGAGAGATCAGTCATTTGAAGATGATGCCTGGGTTCCCATCCATCGATGTCTAGGACTCTTCTTGGCAACATTTCAGTAAGCTGAGTTCACTTTTAATCATTTTTAACAAAAGACACGATCGGTGTTGGAAATGTCTCTTTGATGTAATGTTTCTATTGGAACCTGAGATCATCTTCGGATAATCCGAAATTCAGATAATTGATATTTGGATAATTGAGGTTCCTCTGTACCTGCAACTCCATTTTCCAAGCACTATGAACCTGCACTCCAAGGTCTTTTTGTTCAGCAACACTTCAGGACCTTACCATTAGGTATATAAGTCCTGCCCTGATTTGCCTTTCCAAAACGCAGCGCCTCACTTTTATCTAAAATAAACTCCATCTGCCAATCCTCAGCCCACTGGCCCATCATAAATGGAAAGTGAAATGCAAGACTTAATTTATCTGACAGTTGCAATAGAATGGAAAACGTCAGCCATCTTTTAAATTGAATAAAGGCTAGCATTGCTTGAGTTTAACTTGTTACTAGTCCAAAAATGACCATCATAAAGCAAAGTTAAAAATCACACAACACCAGGTTATAGTCCAACAGGTTTAATTGGAAGCACACTAGCTTTTGGAGTGACGCTCCTTCATCAGGTGATTGTCAACCTGATCAGAGAATCACTTGATGAAGGAGCGTCGCTCCGAAAGCTAGTGTGCTTCGAATTAAACCTGTTGGACTATAACCTGGTGTTGTGTGATTTTAACCTTGTACACCCCAGTCCAACACCGGCATCTCCAAATCATCTTAAAGCAAATTGGGTTGTGGCTACTCAAAAGTTACTTTGAAAGGAAACTTGCATTCAAGAGTGGACATGGTAGAGAGGAACCTCGATTATTCGAAGAACACGGGCGGAAAATGTTTCGTTTGGTTGATCAATGCCGGACAACATAGTTAGCCACGCATCGGGACCTTGCGAGCTTGTGCAAATCACCTGAAATTCGGTTAATCGAATGCCAAGTAATTGAGGTTCCTCTGTACTGGGATGATTACCTTTATATACTGGTTTACTTTAAAGTAATGGTTAACCTTGTGTAGAAATTGACCCCTAACTTTTGGCTATAATGATTCAGTTTTCAAAAATTTTGTAGATATGTCAACCCATAACTTATGGCCAAAATATCCAAATTTGTTATGTTTACAAATGGGTCACTGCTGAAGTCAAACTTACCCTGATACAAATCTACTCATTGATCAGATTACAGAAGAGCACACCATTGAAGGTGGCAGCTCAACTCCTCATATCTGCACATGTCAGTACATAATATCAAAGCTGCGAGCTCACTGCGGCCTACAGCATTCCCATCAACTCCCCTCTATTGGTGTGAAGGAGGAATAGATCAGTTCAAACTTAAAGTTACAAAAATAGGAAGTGCTGGAAAGACTCAGCAGAAGTGGCATTTGTGGCGATAATGCAGAGTTATTATTTCAAGACTGTTAAACTTCTTAAGAATTGATAGCAGCTAGGAGAAAGTAGTAAGCATGGTGAAGATTAAGTAGGGGTGTATTGAGATGATAGATGGAGACAGAGCCCAGAGGGAGGGAGATATGAAAAGGGTAGGCAGACAGTGGGATTGTTGATAGTAAACCTGGACAAAAGAGAAACTGAGAAAGTAATAAAGGGGTGAGAATGGATTGGCTTTGCTAAAAGCAACCTGTGTCATGATAGGACCAGAATGTGGAGTGGTAAAAAAAGACATGGAAGAACATGATCAGGCTCTAAAGTTATTGAACTCAAATGTTGAGTCCTCGAGGCTGTATGATCCCCAAGTGGAAAATGAAATGGTGCTCTTTGAGACCAAATCAGAAATTGCTGGCAAAGCTCAGCAGATCGGGCATCATGATTAGATTAGATTCCCTACAGTGTGGAAACAGGCCCTTCGGCCTAACAAGTCCACATCGACCCTCCGAAGAGCAACCCACCCTCCCATTCCCCTAAAGTTACCCTGACTAATGCACCTAACACTACGGGTAATTTAGCATGGCCAATTCACCTGACCTGCACATCTTTGGATTGTGGGAGGAAACCAGAGCAAACCCACGCAGACACAGGGAGAATGTGCAAACTGCACACAGACAGTTACCCGAGGGGGCAGTTGAACCTGGGTCTCTGGCGCTGTGAGGCAGCAGTGCTAACCACCGTGCCACTGTGCCGGTGAGGAGAAATCAGAGTTGAGGTTTCCTCGGAATAGTTCTCTCAACAAATGCTTTTCCAGCAACTTCTGTTCTTATTTCTGATTCACCACATCTACAGTTCTTTTGGTTTTTATTTTATTGTTCTTTGAGCTAGAGCTGAGGCTCGCTGGAATGCTGTAACAGTCCTGTGACAGAAATGTTGGAGTGGAAACACAGTTGTGTTCAAGTGGCAGGCAATTGGGAGCTCAAGGTCATTTTTATGAACAGATCTTCAGCATCTGGTATTCTTTATTTTATTGAACTTAAAGTTGGTGAGATTGTAAATTTTCAAATTATTTTGCAGCAGTGAGACAATCTAAGATATCTGCTAAAAACATTGGAAATTGAAGGAGTCTCACTACACAGCTTATGTAGGTGCTCAAGAATAAATGTGCAAACAGCTGGAAGCTGAGCATGTGGCAGTGATCTGAGGGAAAGAAAGTTGCCAGACTGGTCATAGTTCTCCAGATATTATCTGAATCCTCAGCCTGAAACCAGCAAGAAAGTTAGCCAGCCCTAGATGGTGCACCAGGTTTAGGAAGCAAAGTACGTTTTCACTGTGCCAAAAGTCCAATGTTTCACAGCATCTCCCAGCAGAGCTTCATGACAGTATTTTCTGCAGCAATCCATTTGGTTCTCAGCTGCATCATGAATCATAGAATGGCTATAGAAGTAGCCATTTGACCTGTTGAAAATACATAGGCTGTAAACAAGGCAGTTTTTCCAATCCCATTCTCCTGCCTTTTCCCCATAACCTCTCACTGTTTTTTTTTAGAAAAAAACAATCTTCAGGTCATCATCCAATTCTCTTTTTTGAAAAGTAAAATTGAATCCCGCCTCCAGCATCATCATGGAGTGCATTTCAGATTCTAACTACTGACTGCATATGCATAAATAAAGTTTCCTCATGTTACCATTGGTTCTCTTGCCAATCATCTTAAATCTAAACCCTCAGGTCTTGAACCTCTTTGTCAAAGGGAATGTTTCCCTCTTTCTGCACTGCCAAGACCCTTCATAATTTTGAATACATCTATTACACCTCCTCTAAACCTTCTGTTGTTGAATAAGAGCAGTATAGCTTCTCCCATCTATTCAAACCTAAATTCCCTCACCCCAAACCAAACTTTGTAAATCTTTTCGGAATCTTTTCAAAGCTTTCTTTAATTTTTAACTGAAATTGAACACCATACTGCAATTGAGGCTGAACAAATGATTTGTAGAGGTTCAACATAATGCTTCGACATTTATTCTATATACCTCAATTTTTAAAGTCAAGGTCCTAAATGCATTTTTAATCACTTTCTGAACTTCTGCTGCAGTTTGCAATTTGTGTACATATACATCTGACCTCTGTTCCTGCACCTAATTTAGAATTGTACTGTTCAGTTTATCGTGCCTCCATTCACGCTTCTTACCTAACTAAAACACATCTCTTCACTCCTATGCCTTAAATTTAATCTGCCTTTTGTCTGCTTGTTCTATCAGTCTTTGTCCTGTTGAAGTTTTCCACTAAGCTTAAAATTCACAATTCATCAAACTTTGTGTTTCTATCAAATATTGAAATTGTACAAAGTTTGGGTGAAGATTTGTAGCTCGGGTGCTCGTTGTTGCGGTTCTGTTCGCCGAGCTGGGAATTTGTGTTGCAAACGTTTCGTCCCCTGTCTAGGTGACATTCTCAGTGCTTGGGAGCCTCCTGTGAAGCGCTTCTGTGATGTTTCCTCCGGCATTTATAGTGGCTTGTCTCTGCCTCTTCCGGTTGTCAGTTCTAGCTGTCCACTGCAGTGGCTGGTATATTGGGTCCAGGTCGATGTGTTTGTTGATAGAATCTGTGGATGAGTGCCATGCCTCTAGGAATTCCCTGGCTGTTCTCTGTTTGGCTTGCCCTATAATAGTAGTGTTGTCCCAGTCGAATTCATGTTGCTTGTCATCTGCGTGTGTGGCTACTAAGGATAGCTGATCGTGTCGTTTCATGGCTAGTTGAACACCAACTAGACCATTGTAACATTGTCCTCACGAACCTTCCATTAAGTCATGGTGTCAGAGGTAAGATATTGGCATGGACAGAAAACTGGTTGGCAGACAGGAAGCAGAGTGTTGGAATAAACAGATCCTTTTCAGAATGGCAGGCAGTGATGAATGGGGTGCTGCAGGGTTCAGGGTTGGGACCTCAACTATTCACAATATACATTGACGATTTGGATAAAAGAATTGAATGTCGTACCTCCAAGTTTGCAGATGGTTGGCAGTGTGTGTTGTGAAGAGGCTGCAGGGTCACTTGGACAGACAGGCTGAGTGGGCAAATACTTGCCAAATGCAATATAAAATGGATGAATGTGAGGATATCCATTTTGGTCACAAAAACAGGAAGGCATATTATTATCTGAATGGTGGCAGTTACGAAAAGATGAGGTGCAACGAAACCTGGGTGTCATGGTTGAACAGTCACTGTAAATTGGCATGCAGGTGTAGCAGTGAGGAAAGCTACACCTTGTGCTCCTTCATAGTGAGAGGATTTGAGTATCAGAGTAGGGATGTCTTGATACAGGTCCTTGATGAGGCCACACCTTGAGTATTGTGTGCTGTTTTGGTCTCTTAGTCTGAGGAAGGACATTCTTGCTATTGAGGGAGTCCAGCGAAGGTCACCAGAATTTAGAAGAATGAGGAGGGCATCTACTACAAATGTATAAAATCCTGATGGGACTGGGCAGGCTAGATGTGGAAAAAAAATATTCATAATGTTGGAGATATCCAAACGGGTCACAGTCTAAGAATGAGTGGTAAGCCATTCAGGACTGTGAAGAAGAAGAATTCCTTCACTCAGGCTTGTGAACCTGTGGAATCCTCTCCCATAGGAAGATGTTGGGGCCAGTTCAATAGATATATTCTAGAGGGAGCTGGACATGGCCCTTGCAGATAAACAGATGAAAGGATATGGGGAGAGGGTGGGAATTGGATACTGAGATTGCATGATCAGCCATGATCATTTTGAATGCTGGTGCAGGCTCAAAGGGCCAGATGGTTTCCTCCTGCACCTATTTTCTTTGTTATGTCATCAAAAAGATCTGATATTTCTTTTTAATAGATTCTATGATGAACATTTGTTTTATTTGAACTGCACTTTTCTTCTGTCTGAATAGATGACACCTGGTGAAATAAAATTTGCTGTTCAGGTAGAGACGTTCCTGAACAGTGTGCCACAGCCAGAATATCGGCAGCTTCTTGTGGAAACTATCCTTGTCCTCACAATGCTCGCTGATACAGAAGTACAAATTATTGGTGAAATAATCTATGTTGATCGCATTGCACACATGGCAAATAATTTATTTATTGAAGAACAGGTAAAATTTCAATTTTATACTTAAGCACACATTTCTTCTTTCCTGTCCCTACCTCCTCTTGGCTGACTAGAATGTTTGGAGGGAGGATCTGGTAATATACGAAAGTCACTTTGTGTTAAATTATTGGGATCATTTCATGATGTCTATTCTCATCTCTTCCATTCTTTTTCTAATTCTCCAACAATCCCTAAACAGAGTAACACTGGATATTTGTCAGACTGCATAGTATGTTGTAGAGTCTTTGTGGCTGAATTTAACTCTCCCCTGCTGGCGTAATGAAAGCAGGAACAATTTAGGTAGTGGGTAGACCAGCTGGATTCATCTGCCCTCACCACAATTCCTCTGGCAGCAGAAGAGCCCTTTGATGGCAGGCCTGTCGGTGAAATTTTTAAGTGGGCAATTAATTCCTATATAAAGGCCTCATCTGTGTCACTGGGATTTAACCAATGGTGGGAAAATCCTAGGACAGGTTGCCAACCTGACGGGTCTCCATGTGCAGGTGGATAGAGATCTGAGGTTACCTCCAAAGGACATCCCCTTTCCTATCAGAGATCCCTGCCTCAAGCTATCTCTTGCTTTCAACCTTCCACCATTCTGCCTGGTTAGTACCCTACCCCCACCTCCTTGCTCCCCCAACTTCCCTGCAATTACCCCTCTCACAGGATCCTGTGATATACCCTTTTAAAGATTCCAATAGCAATTGTGGCCATCAATCCCACTGGTACTGTTAGCACTGGAGTACTGCCAGCTTCTAATTCACCAGTAGCTATCTCCTATTCCTGACAAGCAAAGTCCTGCCACCAGTTTAATACTGGGGCTGATTAATCACTACATGTCTGCAGCACAATTGTTTTCCTGTGCTGACCTTTTAATCTTGGGAATGGCACTGACTTTATTTACATCCAGCCCATGTTTTCTATTTTCCCACACAACTCCAGAATCACCTTGAACCTTAGCTTTGAAGTTAACTTTATTAATTAGTATATTGAATAATTGTATTTCTCACTTTATCAATAGAGTGCTTTGGGTGCTGAAGGTATCATGCTGGAAAAGGATCCTGCAAATGGAATTTGCAAGTTGCTATATGATAGTGCTCCAAGTGGTCGTTTTGGGTCCATGACCTATCTTTTGAAGGCTGTAGCTATGTATGTGGATGAATTCTTACCTGAAAGTGGGTGCACAATGCAGTAAACTGATCAAGTTTATTGATGTAATCTAAATCACAGACTGTACACAGATGCCATGTCCAAGGCCTACAATGCACAACATTGAATTTGGATGTTACTAGGACTAATAACCCAAAAGCTGCGAAGTCCATGATGCATCATTTATAATTGCCAAGAAGAAATTACTAAACGAAATTCTTAAATCAAGCGCACATTTCTATTTCCTTCCAACAGAAAATGGCAAGATCTGAAATGACTTTCATAAATCTTTTTAATATAACAGGAAATACAGATAAATTGCATAACAAAATAAGGCAAATGTTTACACATGACTAAAAGCATGTTATTTATTGCATACTCTTGGGCTAGAAAGTCATTTAATGCAACTTATTGTTAAAGTATATAGCCCTGTATAAACTCCTTTTAAAACAAAACTACTGTGATATGTGTTGAGAAAACTATATTTTTTATTGAAGCTGTTTTAATTCTATTAGCAAAATAATAAGTTCAATGATATATGCAAACACCTCTTCTGCCCATGCTGATGTGACATGTTGCACGACATTCAGCACGCATACTAAGGTTATACAGATCTGATGAAGCTAACCTCAGGATTCAATAATTTTAAATTTTTTGTTCTCATCCTGAAGCAAGGTTTTAGACACCCAAGCGTTTGATTTACATTTTCCTTTTATATATCTTCTAAAAAGAAATTTACACTTCGGCAGTAATGATCAAGGTAATGTTACTGCCTTATCTTGAGTATTCTATAAGAAGCTTAATTTTCAAAGTACATTTTAGTTTTAAAAAAAAATAAAGAGGAGAAATATTTATCTATTTTGATGACATGTTTGCTATTTTGGCAACCTGCTTAACAGTTTGCTTTTAGTTGAACTATTTAATGTGCCTTCCTCAGTTCAACACAAAGGCATTCAAGCCTGATGAACTTTAGAATGGTTTGCAACTGCAATCATTATGCTGCTCAATTATAGGGATATTGTATGTGTAATGCAACAACATTTAGAGGCTGGTACTTCAAGGTTTAAATGAACATTGTAGGGACGTGTTATAAAATCCTTAAGCTAAGAATATGTGCTTAATGTTTTAAATGATGCTTATGAAGATGTCATACTCTGATCTCTAATATTGCCTTAAACTGTATCAAATACAAAAAAGATCAGTCACTCATCACTTTAATGTTCTTCCCAATGTCATCAAAAATCCTGGACTGTTTGGTTTACAAAAGCTTTTATTAAAACTATGAATTCAATATGAAATTATTTATAAATGTGCTTTGTTAATATTTGATAATTTTATTTTATTTGAACAAGTATTGTGACAATACCTCCAAACCACTCAGCATCCAGACTTGGGAATATATCATCATTCCTTTAAGGGTTCCTCTGTCAAAATCCTGAAACTTCCTCCCTTATGGTAATGTGGGTCAACCTACACTAAATTGAACTGATGGTTCATGAATGCAGCTCGCCAACTCCTTCTCAAGGGCAACTGGAGATTAACAAAATGCTGACCTAACAAGTGACGTCCTCAGATTCTGGGGGAAAAATTGCAGATTGGCTGACTGCTTTACAGAACAACTCCATTCTGTCTGCTTCACAGCTCCTGAATGTCTGTCATTTTGATTCTCCATCTTGTCTGCATTTGGACATTTTATAACATAATGCAACAACTGGTAGAGGATAGTACTTCAAAGTTCAAATGAGTATTGTAGGGGAATGGTGTAAAATTACTAGGCAATTGAGAGGTCTTCTCCAGCGAGGCTTGATGCGAGCTTTAGGAACATCACTTCATCTTTCAATCAGGCACTTTGCATTAACAGTTTTTAGTTGAAATTAATCATGAATCCAGTTTCCCATTTTATTCTTGCCTGTTTTGTGGGTTTTTTAAAAAAAAATTCTTGAACCAGCAATGCATATACTTTGTTTAAATAAAAAGTATTGCAGATACTGGCAATCTGGGGGAAAAAAAACACATTGCTGGAAAAACTCAACATTTCTGCCATCATCTGTGGAAAGAACACAGTTAACATTTCAAGACTAGTGATTCTGTAGACCAACATTCGCCTAGCTACTATGTGCTGAGGATGGGAGAGATGAGCCAAGAGAGAGCGAGAAATAGGAGCAGAATTTCAAGTTGACCGTAACTGGCCATATTTTATTTATTCGTTTCTTTTCCTGCTCTATTTCCATTCAGTTTGGTTCCGTGTTTATTAACTTGTCATTTAATATTTCTTTACGTGACCGAAATTCCTTGTCTTACACTACACTGCAGTTTTATCCATTAACTTTTATTAAAAAAACATTCAAATATCTTCTTGAGAACATATTCCACACTTTGTTCTCAAATTGGCGCTTTTGACATAGTCTTCGTTTTTTTTTAATGCCTACCTGCTCCGTTTCCGTTCGGGATTTAAACATTATCATCCTGAAAATAAATATAGGCGAATGTGAAACCTGCCTCATACTCCTCACGAAGCCGATGATCCGCTGGTCTCTCAGAGAGCTCTTCGCCTCAACAGTTCGTCCATCAAGAGCGGACACTGAAACAACAGGCGGCTGCCCCGGCCGGCCGGGGGACCGGTTTCGCGGCGGCACGGCTCCGGCCGGGGGAGCGGTTTCGCGGCGGCACGGCGCCGGCCGGGGGAGCGGTTTCGGGGTGGCACGGCTCCGGCCGGGGGACCGGTTTCGGGGTGGCACGGCGCCGGCCGAGGGAGCGGTTTCGCGGCGGCACGGCTCCGGCCGGGGGAGCGGTTTCGCGGCGGCACGGCGCCGGCCGGGGGAGCGGTTTCGCGGTGGCACGGCGCCGGCTGGTGGCGGAGCGGTTTCCCGGTTGGAGATGGAGCCGGATTTGGATTCAGATTCAGCCGTCACTAAAACCAGTGTCTCCTACATCTACACTCCCGGCTACATCGAGAGATGCGACTCCCTTTCCAAAGTCACCAGCCGGGTAAGGCTGCAGCTGCAGGCGCCACCGCCTCCTCATGGCACTCGAGGGACCAGACTCCCCCACTCCATCACACACACCATCGTCTGGAACCTCGACAACTCAGGACAGCACCGAGACAAACCCTTCAGTCTAACCAGGCCATGTCCAACATAATCCCAAACTAAACTAGTCCCGCCTGTCTGGTCCTAGCCCATATCCCTGCAAACCTTTTCTGACTGCTTTCCATCCAAATGTCTTTTAAACGTTGTAATTGTAACCGCATCCACCACTTTGAGGAAGTTCATTCCACACCTGAACCACCTTCTGTGTAAAAGACTTGGCTCATGTCTTTTTCAAATCTCCACTTACCTTAACAATATGTCCCCTAGTCAGGAAATTCCTGTCCTAGGGAAATGGTAGCGACCATTAATTCTGTCTATACCTCTCATTATTTTATAAACTTCTACCAGGTTGCCTCTCAACCTCTAATGAAAAATGTTCCAGCCTTTATTTTATAACTCTCACTTCCCATACCCAGCAACATCCTGGTAAATCTCTCCTGAACCCTCACCCTGCCTCTGTTCCTGATGAAGGGCTTTTGCCTGAAACTTCGATTTTCCTGGTCCTCAGATGCCGCCTGACCTGCTGTGCTTTTCCAGCACCAGTCTAATCTAAACTCTGGTTTCCAGCATCTGCAGTCCTTGTTTTTACCTCTCCAACTTAATAATATCCTTCCTATAACTGGGCGACCAGAACTGGACACACTATTTTAAAAAAAAGCCTCACCTATACAATCTCAACATAACATCCCAACTTCTATACTCAGGACAGAGCAATGAAGACAAGTGTGCCAAATGCCATTTTAACCATCCTGTCTACGTGCAATGCAAACCTTCTCTTCCTAGAACATCCACTTTACTAACACCTTCCACCCCGACCTCAAATTTACCTGGACCTTCTCAGACTCATCCCTCCCCTTCCTAGACTCTTAACCTCCTTTAAAGAATTATGTACCTGCACCCCTAGGTTCCTCTGTTCTACAGTACTACTCAAGGCCCTACCATTAATTGTTTGTTGTACCAAAATGCAATATCTCTCATTTATTCAGATTGAACTCCATCTGCCATTTTTCAGCTCAGATCAAGATAATTTTGTTCTCATAGAAAATCTTCACTGTCTATCATGACACTACAATTGGTAGCATCCACAAACTTACTAACCATGCCCTCTATATTCTCATCTCATTATATAAATGACAAATAGACGAGGACCAGAATCAATCCTTGTGGAACATTTCTGGTCTCAGGCCTTCAATCTGAAAAGTAACTCTCCACCATTACTCTCCGTCTTCTTTTGTTAAGCCAATTATGTATCCAGTTGGCAAGCTCATCCTGAATCCCATGTGACTTGGATCAAAGAGACCTTTCAACAGATCACTGAAGGCAACAGGACAGGGTAGTGAAGGAGGCATATGGAAAACAGCTTTATCAAGATATTGACTACAAGAATAGGCAGGTTGTGATGGAGCTGTGTATAATGCCAGGGCTGAGCTGGAGTACTGATCAAATGATTGTGATTTAATGTATTAATATTTACAGAATAAGATGTGGTTAGAGTCATTGCCTGAGATGTTGGGATAATTATTCTGCTGGGGGGATTGGGTAAGTGGCTGTGTTCGTTTGAAGGTCTGAAACCCATCTCCAGTGAGGAATTGATCAAGTTCACACCATAATTGATATAGAGACATGTTTCCACTTGGAGCTAATAGACACTGGAGTGTATGTAGATTAAATTCAGACTGATTTAGGTACTCATGGCAGTTGGCCACGGAATTTGTTATTTGTCATAAGGGGGAGATTTTTTTTAAATTTCAAAAATATACTTTATTCATAAAATTCTTATTTCTTTATTCATGCCATTCTTATGCACACATTGCATTTCTTTACATACAGAGATCAAAATTAATCATTTGTGTATACAAGTCTGTACATTCATCCAGCTATTCTGCTGAGGCGTTAGCAGAGCCCAATTACTGGGTGGGCCCCCAGTTATTTGTCATAAAGGGGAGATGGTTTCTGCAAAGGCAGTCCGCAGAACTAGAGGGAAGTGAAATATCCCAGAATTGCTGGCACCCAAGGTATGGTAGATGCTAAATTCATTGACATTGGATCGAATATTGAAGGCTATAGGAGAGAGGAAGGGTGGCCTTTTACTGGAGAAAGGCAGTTGAGGTCATCTCGTTATGCTGCAGGGGTGATTTTCTGTTCATTGTTATCTGCCTCCAACTGCAATTTCTCCTCATTTACCAACTGCTAATCCTCCTCCCTGATGAGCTGGTTCCTTCCAGGAAAATGAGATGTTGTTCTCCCAGCTTGCGCTGAGTTTGGCTGAAACACTGTAGCAAGCCTGTGATAGTGATGTTGGCCAGGCAACGGGGTGTTGTGTTAAAAGTGGCAGACAACTGGAAGGTCAGGGTCTTTTTGCAGGCAAAACTTAGATGTTCTGCGAAGTGGTTACCCAGTCTACGCTTTGTTTCCCCAAAGTAGAGGAGACCACCTCATTTTCCACTTGGGACCTTGCAGCCCTTCAGACTCAATATCATGTTCAATAATTTTAAGGCCTGAATTCTCCCATGTCCTCGTCCCCTACCCCACACACCTGGCCTTATCTCAAAGTTTGCCATTACACCCTAACTATTGTTAACCACTAACAGTCTCCATTAACAGCTCTTCACCCCCCCTAGCTAGATCATTCCTTTGTCTGTCTAATTGTGCTCACTCTTTGGGCTCCAGCCCACCTACTGTTGTTCCTTTACCCCCCACCCCCCCAACCAACCACCCTATTTTCTGCATAAAAACCTACGTTTTCCGAGCTACCATCAGTTCTGGGAAAGGATCATCAGACCCAAAACATTAACTCTGGTTTCTCTTCACAGATACTGCCAGATCTGCTGAGCTTTTCCAATGACTTCTGTTTTAGTTTCTGATCTACAGCATTTGCAGTTCTTTTGTTTTTATATTTTAGTACATTACTGGCCTTCTTTTGCCATCTCCTAACTAATCTCTTTTTTTCTTCTTCTAGGCTAGTATGGTCCATACTTTGATTGCTTCTTATGGGTTGCTGAAATATATGAGGTACAGCCATTTTTCTTACCAAAACTATCTGATGAGGCATCGACTTCACGTTTTTAGTATGGTTGCCTGCTGCTGCCAACCAGACAGTTGTGTGTGCCCTCTCGACAGTCACTCCATCCATCAGTACAAGAGCAGTTTTTTTCCCAATACTGACATTGTGTGCTTGTTGCTCACTTCCACCTGTCACCCACCTCCCTTTCTCTCACTGCGTCATACTTGCTGCCCTTATTTTGAGTCAAATTTCCAACTCAGCACCCCCTTGATTAGATTAGATTAAATTCTCTATAGTGTGGAAACAGGCCCTTTAGCCCAACAAGTCCACACCAAACCTCTGAAGAGTAACCAACCAGATCCATTCCCCTACCCTATATTTACCCCTGACTAATACACATAACACTAGGGGTAATTTAGTACAGCTAGTTCACCTGACCTGCACATCTTTGGATTGTGGGAGGAAACCCACGCAGACATGGAGGAAATGTGTAAACTCCCCACAGACAATGGCCTGAGGCAGGAATTGAACCTGAGTCCCTGGCACTGTGGGGCTGCAGTGCTAACCACCGAGCCACTGGGCTGCCCGTCTTACAGTCTCAATGCCCCTCTCCAAACCCTCATCACGCTACTCACTGGTCCTCCCCTGAGCCCACGGCAGTCCACTTTCTGCCTCCTGCTTGCTTTCCCTGTCCCAAACCGTGACCAGCAGGAACTCTCAAAGTGTAGTGAGTGGAGGAATCACAATGATATTAGAAGTGGGAGAAACTGTGAGCACCAGCAGGTGGCATGATTGCCAAGTGGACCACTTTTTATTTTTCTAGCAGTGGAATTAGACTACCTACAGTGTGGAAACAGGCCTTTTGGCCCAACAAGTCCACACCAACCCTCCGAAGAGCAACCCACCCAGACCCATTCCCTTACATCTACCCCTTCACCTAACACTACAGGCAATTTAGCATGGCCAATTCACCTAACCTACACATTTTTGGACTTGGGAGGAAACCGGAGCACCCAGAGGAAACCCACGCAGACATGGGGAGAAATTAGTGTTCTGATATTTCCAACCCTGTCACCCTTCTTGTTTCCATATCTCTTAATCTCTGAACAAACAAAAGTATTTCACTCTAAAAATTATTAATTGAGCTAACATTTGTTGCTTTTTATTAACAAATTTGTTCAACCTTCTGTTTGTTGAAGTTCTTTGATGACATGGTTCTATTTTAAGATTATGCACCTTTGTCCTAAACTCTCCCACCAGTGGAAAATGTTTCTCTCTATCCATCAATTGCTTTAAAAATCCTAAAACCTCACTGAAACCTTTGCTTAACTTTCTGTATTCCAGGGGTTACTGGTGTAATGTAATCATGCATAATGGAAATGATTTGGAGATGCCAATGTTGGACTGGGGTGAACAAAGTTAAAAATCTCACAACACCAGGTTATAGTCTAACAGGTTTAATTGGAAGCACACTAGCTTTTGGAGTGCTGCTCCTTCATCAGGTGGTTGAGATGGCAGAATTTTGGTCGAGTGGATTTCACTATTCTACATTAAGTATCTATTCCCAGAATGATCCCAGTGCTGGTTTTAAAATACAAAAAAGTACGAAAAGGGAAGCAAGAAATATACAGATTTAAGAATATGTAATTCTTAAGGGTTGCTTGTTCCAAAGTGATTGCTAAATTGATAACCAGTTTCCCAATTCCTTCTCAGTTCTCCAGAGGCTGTAATATGTTTCATAGATGCTGATCGTGTTTTGTTTTACAAATGATAAACAAAGGAAAAAGACCCTCTGATCAATCCTGCTCTTTCACAACTATGATACTATGAACATCACAAATGACGATACTTCCCCACCCTGACCAAAAACCATATGATCTCCTGAGATAGTCAGAGTGTGTGGTGCTGGGAAAGCACAGCTGATGAGGCAGCATCCGAGGAGTAAGAGAGTCATCATTTCAAGGATAAGCTCTTCATCAGGTTCCTATTCCAGCACTCCGCTCTTTGATTCTGATCTCCAACGTCTGCAGTCCTCACTTTCTCCTGAGAGAGGATAACAAACAAGTACAAACCCAGTGCTAACCTTTTGTAGGAGGAGATTTCTGCATAAGCAGAAGGAGGTCCAATTGTCCTTGAATGAAGTCAATTAATCAGCATTTGTGGCATTAGTCTCTTACAGATGTTTACAATTCCATAGGGAAAGGGCTGTCTTTTGACATATGACCTAGATGTCGCTATTTACAACTTAAATCATGACCTGTGATCTATTGTATTTAATCAGAACAAATAGTCAAGTTTAGACAACAGCATAGTCTCCCCAATCATCCTTTAAAGCTTGTTCAGGTTGCCTTTACATCTGGTGTTCTCTAAAGGATAGTGCCCAAGTATTTTTTTAAAAACTAATCTTGATCAATAACAAAATATTGCGGATGTTAAAAATCTAAAATAACTCAGCAAATCTGGCATTAAGTGGTGAGAGAGTTAACATCTAGGTCTTTGATTTTTCACCAGATCTTTCAAGATCCATATGTGAGAATACTCAAGTATTTCACATTCTGTAAGGCTTTTCACTGAAGGGTGCATTTGCATTTAACATTCACATACATGGCACTGCATTTAATCATGTGAAACATCCTTTGCCAATCATAAGTTTAATCTGTTGTCTAAAACTTACATGTTTTGACATGCACCCGAATAGGCAAAGGAAACTAACCCTTCCAATTTCTAAAGAAACTAAGATTGAAAATTAGAACTTCTGAGGAATCTGAAATGTCTGTAATCCTATAAAAGGGCACAAAGCTACTAGACCTCAGATGAAGTTTCCAGATTGCAATACAGGCAGATTAAAGAAGGTAGGCCAGATGTTGCTGCAGCTGTTTCTGTTTCTTGAAGCTATTGTTTGATGAAGCAACATTATCCAGACTGTCATAAGCAGAATTGTGGAGTCATGTGCCTTTGTTTTGGTGAAGATCGAGCCATGGTTGTGTTGTGTGCTGCTGGGGATTGGGCATCGGGATAAATCCTATAAGCTAATTTATTTTCATGAGGAAGACAGAGTTTTGAAGAACTTTATCAATGAGATTTATGACTTTTGGGTCAATTGGTCTTCTGAGCCAATTTGTAAGATCTGTTTTGGTTTATGATGTAATTTTTAGCTTATAATTAAGTGAAAATAATCTGTTAATTCATATTTAACTTGTGTTCATTCTGTATTTTTAATATAGGTGGTTATTTAAGACAGTTTTCAATGTTTGCACTTGTATAATAAAAAGTAGTTTAGTTTAAACTGTGGAATCTTGTGGCTTTGTTCTTTCAATAATGACTAAGATTTCTCTTTTTTTTAAAAGAGAAATGTTGTCAGCATTCATTTTGACTGATCATAACAAATCCTCCAAGACGTCAAGCTTCATCTGCAGTCTAATGCTCTGAGTACAACAAACATTATATTAACCAGTGCCCATGAGTCCAGGAATGAAGCAGTTGATCAAGAGGTTCATGCTATCGATGTGAAAAAACACACTAAGTAATAGAAACATAATGCAAGAGGTATATACATCACTATTATACTTTATTTACAGCATAAATGACACAAATAATACTACAACATTTCCTTAAATAAAAGTTAATGTTAGTGAGCCTTCTCACTCACACCCACAACTGACTACTCTGACATTGCAGACATCACCTTAATACAGTAAACTTGTGATACTTGAGGTGTGTAATTTATCAAGAATGCTGGTTCATAAGTTGCCGGTTAAAACTAAGTTTGTTATATAATATGCTTTTGCATATCATTCTTTCAACTTTTCAATATAGATCATTAATAATTGTCAGCAATAGTCCTAATGCTCATCTCTACTGAATATATATATATCATAGTGTCCTGATTCCAAAATTTTTCAACTGCCTACCTACTTGGATTCAGAAGTGACTACAACAGGTAATGTATTGCCACTAACACCAGAAGCTTCCATCTCATAGAGAAACCACTTGTCAGTACCCTGTCAAAGGCTCGAAGGAGATAATGTCTACTGGGTATCTGCGTCCAACATATTTTGGTGACATCATCACAATTAAATTTGAGGCTAGGACCTTTTCTTGAAACTATGTTGGATGCCCATACTATATCCTTTGTTCTCATTGAAGTCATAATGATTCTTTGATACATCTAACCTATTAGTCACATTGAACTGATGGACTTGTAGTTTGCCAGGTCTGTTTTCTTTCCCTTTTTTTAAACAATTAAAAAGAAGTCCTTCCTTTCCATAGAAACTATCCCAGATTGCAGTGAACTTAAAAAAAGAGCAGGACAAGTGCTGGGTATTGATTTTCCTGTAGACCCACTGGTGGATATCCTCTGTTCAGTTTCTCTCTGCAGAGTCAAAATGTGTGGTGCTGGAAAAGCACAGCTGCTCAGGCAGCATCCGAGGAGAGTTGATGTTTTGACCATAAGCCTTTCATCGGGGATGGCTGTGTGGCTGTGCTTTTCCAGCACCACACTTTTTGATTCTGATCTCCAGCATCAGCATTCCTCACTTTCTTCTAGTTTCTCTCTGCAGTATACCACACTGCAGGAAGGATGTTATTGCTCGAGGAAGGCTGCAGAAGAGATTCATCAGAATGTTGCTTAGGCCAGTGTGATTTAGTTATGAAGAGATGCTAGATAGGCTATGGCTGTTCTAAGATGTGTAAATAGGAAGAAGCACTTCCCTTTATCAGGGTGAACTGTTTAGAGGGATTTTGGGAAAAAAGACTTTGACCCAGAGGGTTTCTGGAACACTCTACCTAAAGGGATGAAAGAGGCAAGAACCCTCAAGTAATTCAAGAACTATTTAGATGAATACTTGAAGTTCTCTGATCTACAAGGCTATAGGCCAAGTGCTAGGAAATGAGATTAGAATTGATGGATTTTTGAGGGCCAGCAGACACGATGGGCTGAAGGGCCATTCTCCCTGCTGTAAGAATTCTATGACTGTTATCTATTTTCAAGTTCTTAATTCATTCTTAAGCAATAAAGTACTCCACTTCTATAATAAATCTGACTTTATAATGCGTATTATCTTTCAATTTGAATGGTTGACCATCATCCTCAATAAAGACCAATGCAAAGTACCCAGCTGATATTTCCAATGAGTGTTTACTAGATGTCCTTGAGCATCCTTCAGTGGCTCAATGCAGTCTTTCACGGTTCTACAACTTCATATAACTAAAACACTGATCTGAAAACTGGCTTTGTTTTCTTTGGCTTTACACTATTTTGTTGAGTATTCAATGCCTTTATTTTGTAGCACGTTCTTGAATTTTTTTTGTCATTGTACATGACAATAACTACCTTGTCTTTTTCTATCTTGCCTCATTTGACTTTGGTACATACTTGTCCTCCACATTTTTTCATCAGCTTCTTTAAAATGGTCAAATTGTATTCTGCGCAAGTTTCACCTCCATTCAGTGGGGTGAATTGTTTCAACCAGGTGGCCATTTTAACAAAGTCTGGCCTTGTAGATTTACATCACTTGCCTGTATTGCTTTTTGAAATTAGATTTTTTTTTAACGTACTTGTCTGTACTTGATGTGTGAACCTAGATAGTGAGCATTGGCGGATAAACATTTTTGTTTGCAGCAAATAATTTGGTGTAAGATTAAGTGAGGATCATAGCTAACTGTTTTGTTATCCTTGGGGCATTGGTACCAATTGCAGCACTTAGTAAGATCAATTAATTCAGCACAGAGCTGCCTTGTTTACAAAGCTGTTTGTCATTGGTAATGAAAGGCTCATACCTCTGAGCTAGAAGGCCCAGGTTCATGTCCCACCTACTCTTGAGGTGTGTAATAACATCTTTGAACAGGTTGATCTAAAAAAAACACACTAGTATTTGTGTTTACCCATCAAGTACTGAGTTCAGTTAAGCATATTCTATAAAATATAACCGCTTTAATGGTATGCACTGATTTATTTAGATAATACAACTAGCTGAGTGTTTTGTTTAGGTGCTTTGTTTAGTGTCATCGTTTGGTTGACCATAGTAATTATGCTGCAGTTTCAAAATGTTGAGTACCTGTTAAGTACCTGATTGTGTATTAACCAGTCTAGATGCTATAGACATGGAGACTCAGGGACAAACGCCAGAAGCCAATTCATATTTTAGAGAACAACAATTGGATTCCAGTACAATTGTTTCAGAAGATGTAAAATTAGTAAAGTTGATGTTTTAAAGAAAACAAAAATACTGCACCTACTCAGTTTATCAGGAGGTGCATAGCAAGCAGGAAGAACAAAAGGGGAGTTCTGCGAGAGGGTGAAGGTCAGGAGAGATAAGATAATAAAAATTCCATGACCCAAAGCAAAAGAGGTGAAATAAGTGTCAAAACGAGGTATAATTGGCTACTTTAAAACTGTCTGAATGTGACATGAAGAGATAAAGGAAGAAACTAGACAAAAACAGCCCTGCAAAACAAAAGAACAATTGCTTAGGAATATGGTGAAAGCAGAGATAACAATCTAAAATTATTGTACTCGTTAGAGTGCAGAGGGCTGAAGACTGTTAAGCTGAAAATACAGTTCCTTAGCTTGCATCAGTTTATTGTCTCAGGCCATGGTCAGAATGGGAGCAAGTTAGACAAGTAAAATGTCAAACAACCAGAAGCTTGGGGTCATCCTTGTAATGACATTCAAAATATTGCAGAAAGTGGTTACCCAGCTTACCTTTTGTCTCAATGTAGAGTACACCATGTTATGACCAGTAAATTGAATCATAGCTAAGTAAATCACTGTTTCATGTGAAGGGGGTATATGATGCTTTGGATAGTGAGCAGGATGGATTGAAATGACACAAATGTGCTTGCTTCTGATATTTTTATTGGTTACAACAGGATTGTTGAACCCCGAGTGGCTTCTATGGAAGAAATGGCAATGTTCCATACAGATGCCTACCTGGAGCATTTGCAGAAAATCAGTGAGGATGGTGATGATGATGACCCTGAGTCTGCAGAGTATGGACTAGGTAAACATTTTAATTTGTCTGTTTTGAATATTTATGTTTTTTTCTCCTTTTATTTGTGATTGTGTTCTTCAAAATAATTGTCACCATTGTTTACAATAGCTCAGATGAAGGGTTAAATGCTTTCAAATCTCAGTAGTTCACTGCAGTTGCATGGATATGCACTTCCTGCCTTAGCCACACCTGTGACTTCTTAAATTGTACTGTCAACTTAATAAAGAACAAAAACAGAAGTTGCTGGAAAAGCTCAGCAGATCTGGCAGCATCTGTGAAGAGAAATCAAAATTAATGTTTTGAGTCTGGTGACCCTTAAATGAAAACAGAAGAGTCACCAGACCCAAAACATGAACTTTGATTGCTCATCACAGATGTTGCCAGACCTGCTGAGCTTTTCCAGCGATTTGTGTTTTTGTTTCTGACCTACAACCTCAGCAGTTCTTTTGGTTTTTAATAAAGAACAATGCTGAATTAATTTATGATGGTGGTAATCAGACATTTGAGATTACTGAGTTCCTTCATTTAGAAAACCTGTCAGTGGGAGAGAGGAGAAATTTGATACTGGTACTCTGGTTTGGATTGTGAAACACTGCTGGACCATAGGGCTGTGCTCTCTTTAAAAAGATGACTGCTGGTGGTTTAACCTGAAGGTCTCCATGCCACAGGCAAGGTGAGAGGTTGAGAAGGAGTGTCCTTCATGGTGAATTGAACCCATGCTATTTGTATCGCTCAGTGTTGCAAGTCAGCATCCAGACAACTGAGCTAAGGATAAGGGTAAAATGACAACATTGTAATCCACGATTCAAAATCAATGAGGTGTTCAATTAGTGTAAGTTTGCCATTGCATCTGTTTCTAAAAATGTTCTTGTCGGCTTTGTTCGACTCGTCATCAACTTGTACAAAGTGAGAAGAGTTACCAATCCCAAAGCTCCATCATAACCGTTTTGAAATTAATCTTCAGTATTTGTATCAGACTCTTCTAACCAGCGCTCCCAACACTTAGGCTATGCTTGATAGGTTGCCATTGCAAAATAGTGCAGAAATATTGAGTTTTAAAACAAGTAATCACAGGATTGCACTCATTGTAATGTTGTGATGGTATTCTTCTCCTATACTTCCTTCATTAGTAATTCTGTAATTTCAATGCCACAAGAAAGTGTGTTTTTATGAAAGCAATAGTTCACTGTTTTCCCTGAAATTCTCTGTATTTTTAAAAATCTATTGTGCTGCTTCTCCTGAGTGATGATATGGCTACTGTGAGTGCGGAGTTAATAATTGTGTTACCACATTGCAGTATCACACAATTGTTATGGAACAGAAAGAGGCCATTTGACCCATTATGTGTGCATTGCTGTCCAAATGAGCTTGATGACCTCTTGCTGAATGGGACAGACAGCGGGCCTTTTAAAAAAATTTTCTATCTGTTTTATAAATGTATTTTCTTTATGTCATTGCTGTGCAGGCCTTTCCTTTGATTAAGCCCATATGTTTTAAGAATTGCATTCAGATAAACACAATGCTTTTGCCAGGAAATGTTTTGTTTGTACCCAGTTTTCTGTAAACTGTAGATTATGTGAAGAATTATTAATTTTTATTGTCCACAATATATAACTTATTCAAGAATTTGGTCTGCAACCAGAGTAAAAAATACTGATTAGAAATAAAATTTACATAAGTAATTGGATTTAAATGTGTTATGATATTGTGTAAAGTGCATATGGTAGTTATCTAATGTATAGAATTTGTATCTATTAGCAATGATATCCATTCAGCAGGTTGCAGATGTGTTATTGCTGTTTTTTTAATAGTCATGTACAGTTTATACTTGGAAATGAAAAGCCAATCAAATATTGATCTCCTCAACCTCTGAGTTAAAAAAAAATCCTTTTGAACTCACTAATGTCAGTGCCGTCATGCTTCACAGGGAGCTGCTTTCTCATGTTTTTTTTGTTTAGTCCTGGGTTTTAAAAACCAAGTGATAATCCTAAATCTATTCAAATCATTAGTTATTTGGAACATTGCAGCTAGTGTTGTGTACCATTCTTCAGGGAAATTAAGGGTGCAGAGAAACTGTAAAATTGGTTTATTGAGATAATGCCAAAAATGGAAGTCTTCATTTACAAGAACTGACAAAATTGTGCTCCCTTTAATTAATCAGTGCTGGGACCACAACTGTTTATAATATATATTCATGATTTGATGGAAGGAAACAAATGTACTCTAGCTAATTTTAAAGATGACACAAAAATAGGTGGGAAGGTAAGTTTAATGTTTACATAGAGATATTGATGGACAAAAAGTTGCCAAATGGAGTACATTGTGGGGGCAAAATGCAAAGTTATTCATTTTGGAAGGTAGAACAAAGGAACAGTATTATTTAAATGGAGAAAAACTGAAGAAAGTTGCCACACAAAGGGACGTAGGGATACTTGTGCATGAAACATTGGAAGTTAGCACACAAGTGCAGTAGGGTTGGAATATAAAAGCACCATTGTGCTACTGAGACTTTATAAAGCTCTGGTTAGGCCCCATTTGGAGTACTGTGTCCAGTTTTGGTCCCCACACCTCAGGAAGGACATACTGGCACTGGAGCGTGTCCAGCGGAGATTCACACGGATAATCCCTGGAATGATAGGTTTAACATACAAGGAAAGACTGAGGATCCTGAGATTGTATTCATTGGAGTTTAGAAGATTAAGGGAGATCTAATAGAAACTTACAAGATAATACATGGCTTGGAAAGGGTGGACGCTAGGAAATCGTTTCCGTTAGGCGCGGAGACTAGGACCCGTGGACACCGCCTTTGAATTAGATGGGGTCAATTCAGAACAGAAATGTGGAGACATTTCTTTAGCCAGAGAATGTGGGCCTGTGGAATTCATTGCCGCAGAGTGCAGTGGAGGCCGGGACGCTAAATGTCTTCAAGGCAGAGATTGATAAATTCTTGACGTCACAAGGAATTAAGGGCTAAGGGGAGAATGCGGGTAAGTGGAGTTGAAATGCCCATCAGCCATGATTGAATGGCGGAGTGGACTCGATGGGCCGAATGGCCTTACTTCCACTCCTATGCCTTATGGTCTTATAGTAAGGTTAGGATTTAGCTAGAGTACATTTGTTTCCTTCCATCAAATCATTAATATATATTATAAACAGTTGTGCAATCAGGAAGGTTAATGGAATGTTGGACAGAAAACAAAAAGTGCTAGAGATCAAGTGGGTCAGGCAGCATCCATGGAGAGAGAGCAAGCTAATGTTTCGAGTCTAGATGACTCTTCATCAGAGCTGAAATGAAGTGTGAAGGGTGCAGCACTTATGAGCATTTGGGGGTGGGGGCTGTAGAGTGCTGGTGGAGAAAAGATGTTGATAGTTCAGATAAAATGATCAGAATGTAAAAATGGTAGAACAAGAGTGTGTCTAACTGCCAGACTTGAAAGAGAAGACAGTCCCACTGGGGTGGGAGGAGGGGGAGAAAGGACATGGTGACAAAAAATGTAACAAGTAAAGGTAAAACAAGCGAAGAAATAGGAGAATGTAGTGAGTATAGATAAAAGAAAGGGAAGAAATGAGAGTTGGTTCACAATTTGAAGATGTTGAACTTAATATTAAGCCCAGAAGGCTCTAAACTGTAATGAAATGTTGGCACTTATTTTCAAGGTGGGGAGATCATACTGCAATTGTATAAAGTGCTTATGAGACCACATCTGGAGTATGGTGAGCAGTTTTAATCCGGTTAATGGAAAGATATTATTTCGTTCGAGTATTTCAGAGAAGGTTCACTAGCATGATCCCTGGTATGGAGCATTATCAGCAGAGGCTAAACACATTGGCACTCTATTCACTGGAGTTTAGAAGAATGAGAGATGATCTGATTGAAACATATAAAATTCGTAAGGGGCTTGTTGGGTGACCGCTGAGAGGGTGTTTCCTCTCATGGGAGAGTCCTGAACCAGACAGTACAGTCTCAGAATAAAGGGACGACAATTTAGACTGAGATGAGGAGGAGTTTCTTTTCTCAGAGGTTGAGACTTTGGAACTCCTTGCCACAGACAGCTATGGTGGCAGAGCCATGTGTGTATTTAAGGATGAGACAGACAGATTCCTGATTAGTAAGAGAATCAAATGTTATGGGGAAATGGGCGTGAGGGATGTCAGATCAGTCATGATCCTACTGCATTGCAGAGCAGACTTGAGGGAGCGAACAGCCTACTCCTGCTCCTTTTTTTTATTATTTTAAACTTAGGAGGAGTTCCACTAAAAATGTTCTGAATTCCACAGACTATTTAGTTAGATGGTAGCTGGAGGGTGTAAGTTGAAGAACATTACCAAACAAATGCTGGAATTGATTTGAAATAATATTTTCATGCAGTCATATGGATATAGTGAACTCCATCTGAAATGGTAGGGGACACTGAGTATACAATAAAGCAATATCTATGGAGAAATAAAACAGACATTGGGATGGGGCTAAGCTACATCTTTGTTCAAGAGCTTTGTCCGATTGGCTGAATAATTTGTCTTCTGAGCTGCAATATATTTGTTTCAATATCTGTGCTTCTGTGAGAATATTAGTAAAGCATTTTCCAGCTCAGATATGATGGAAAGAATGGCCTCCTTCTGTAACAGTGTCACATTTCTGTAATTTTAAGTTCTCCTGTAATGCAGGTTGATTTTGTCCTTGAATGAAAATATTCTCAAATCAGAGATTATGTTTGCAATGTGTGAACAAGTACTTTCCTTTGAAAGTAATGCTTAGAAATGGCACTGAAATCATGCAAGAGTACTTCCTACATACTCATCTATAAAATGTGGTCCGACTCTTTCAATCAGATCAAAAGCAGCCTTGACCTGAGCTCTGGAAAATTTGGAAGATATTTCTTAGTCACCCCAAATAATCAAACACTTGCACATGGTGAAAATATAGGCTAATAGTATATTTTTGAAATTATCAATATCAACAAATGTGTAGTCAAGAAATTGCATTGGTTATCCAAAGTATAAATTGATTTCTGCTCCCTTCTGGTGCACCACCCCATTTTCACAATGTCTCTGGAGATTTGGTACTCAAGAAGTTAACCTTGTCAAACTGCAGTACCTGAAGGCTGGCTGATTTTGAGAGTACATCCCTACTGGTTTCTTTATGCGTATGAGTTTCTGAAAAGCTCTGTGTCTCCTATTTTTCTCATTGCTGGAACTGCAGGGTTTTCTCTGTTGCTGGGTGTTACACAACCCCACACTGTGCCTTGCAATACTCCATAAATAAGGATTAGTGTCAGTCAGGTTGTCTGCAAGCTGGCGCAATTTCAGCACAGAGGAATTTCAGCTCACAGAACACTCATTATCTTTCACTTAAACCTGATCTAACAAAGCACCTTCTGTGGACTCATTACCAGCCAATATTGGGAAAAGAAAAGGGCCAACCAGGCTGGTGTTTCCAACCCAAAATCCTCTGCACTCCAGTTCCCATTTAGGTTTGGAAGGGTTGAAAGAAACAAAAACTTTTCTGTCGTTTCTTGCAGAACAGATTCAGATCATCTGTAGAAATTAAGGTTTCATGCTCTGTTTTTGAATGAAGCAGCTGTGTATGAGCTGTCTACATTTGGATGTAACTCTGCAGTATTGTTTGAACCCTTCCTTATTCAGAATAATCTGACACATACTGGCATGTAATTCACCTCCTATTGAAACTGCAATTCCCCTTTGTTTTCCCACATTGTTGTAAATCATTCTGGGCTGAAATGCATCAGATGTCTGTTTCTAATGCTGGGCTGTATGGCAACGGTCAACAACAGAGAAACCCACGTAACCTAAAGTGGCTGATCCTCCCATTACTCATAATGTCTTCCGAAATGCTGCCTAAAACCAGATGGTTGTTAGGCCATAAAATTACAAACTTTACTTGCCTTCAAAAAAGGCTTAAAAAGATTAACCTATTAGTTTATAAGTCCACAGGTAATATGTGCCCAAAACAGGTTGAGAGGTTTGCATTTTGGCAGAATATTGCATCGAAGTTGAAACTGTTAAGAGGCATTAGCTCATGTTATGAATCTGAAAAATGTCAGTTGTTTTAAGCTGAGTTGCGTTAGTAGCTCCTTAATGCAAAGCAACTTCATGCATTCCACATGACAACTGTTATTGTGCAAAAGTGATTTGGATTTGACTTGCATTCGATTCTATTCAATTTCCATATGTTCCTCGTGTGGAAAGGGAAATGGAAGAATAAGTTATGTTGCGATGGGAAATTGAAGTCTTCTGATTTGGTACATGTTGTATGATAGTCCCGATGGCTAAATGAAGCACAGAAGAAACCTAGAAGATTGTACAAAAGTTTCTTTCAGCACATAAAATGGTATGTAATATTGAAAAGGCTGAAAAAAGAGGTAGATGTGACTTTCTTGACAGCTCAATGAATTTATGTGGTAAATAGTAAATCTGTACAGTGTGTATTTCAATGATAAGTCTGTATTAACTAATAACTATTAGATTAACTAATTTCAGCACATACAATGATAGAGATGCTAAATTTGCTTCAGTATCCATGGGTTAGTAAAGGGAAAATGATTAAGACCTCACTGCTGCTTGTCTGAGAGTGCAGATGTTGTTGATTGAAGGCAGAATTAGGCATCATTGTGATTTTTTTTTCTGCCACTGCACAGTAATGCATTTTCAAAGTTCATGCTGTAGTACTAGCCACTTGATTGAAGAACTTTAACACAAGCAGTAGCTAGGGAATCGTGCCCCACAAAGGACTCAACACTCAGGAAAGTGTGGAAATGGTGGGTGCTGGAGAAGGGAAAGTAACTAAAGAAAGATGAAATAAAGCTGTCTGTCCAGTGACGAGATCATGTGCAATCAGTTGCCCTCTTCAATTGACTTGGTTCACTTAGTTGATTATTTATTTTGATTTCTATATTTTTCAGGTTATGACTGTCCTGCAACAGAGGGGGTGTTTGATTATGCTGCAGCAGTAGCTGGGGCCACTCTCACAGCTGCGCAGTGTTTAATTGACAAAAAATGTAAGGTGGCAATAAACTGGCCAGGGGGATGGCATCATGCAAAGAAGTGAGTACCTGGAAAATAATTTCTTCACTCAGCGTAATAAAATTAAGAATGTTAAGTATTTTGAAATAATATTCAGTAATTTGAATTCTCTTTTGTGTCTATTAATGAAATCATTAAAGTTTTTAATTGAAGGCTTTCCCAAAAGCCTGGGCACAAACTTGATAATTTGAGTTTGAGTTATGATGCTATCTTCTCTATTTGGTTTGTTTAGTCAGAATGTAGTCAATGTGCCTAATTGCCTAGGATTCATCTGTATTCACCCACATTATTTTTTGTTATGGTCTGAAACTTTATTTCCAGTAGCTTTGCTTAAAATAATTTTGGAACAAGCTATATTCAAATAAAACGTGCAAGTTCTGTTTAAGATCTTGTATACTTGAGAGGAAGAAAAGTGACACTGATGTTTTTGGTAGGTGTGTTAACATGTTCAATCTTTTTGCATGGTCTAAACTTAATTTTTTATTTAAGGCAGACCAATATGTAGATGAGTTATAAAGAGAAATGTCAAGCAGAACTGACAAAGTGAATGCTTTCTTCGTTAATGTTCCTTCAGTTTTCAAAATGGAAGTTTAATATTGAAACCAGTTCATTGTCTTGCCAACATTTTCTTTTGGCAAAATAAATCAGTACTTATCACTTAAACATATCTTGATTTCTAGCGTTCGTGAGGATGAGAAAAAAACACAGAGAAATAGAATGGTGATTTGAAAGAAAAAGGGTATTGGGTCAGTGCCATTTTCCTCAATTCCTCCTACATTGATCCAAGCATGTAATATTTAAACATTCTGAACATTCCAACCAAAGTCACTGTTCACCACTGCTGAATACTGGAAAATCTGAACATTATTGGCAATTGTTACCTTTTAAATTTAGTGCCTTGTTTACATCTGGCTGAAAAGTTACAGAGGAGAGGAGGAAGACAAAGAGGAGAGTGTGGAGATGAGAGAGGAAGGAATGTATTCTCTATGAGTTAGCCTTTACAATTTTTTTACTTTACTCCATTATGAAGTTTACAGAGGGTACTGTAGTGATTGTAATGAGGTCAGCCAGATGGACCTCCTAGAATGTGTTCTCTGATTGGGGCTGTTAATCTGGTCCAATCAGGGAGTCCTGGCTGACAGATCAGGAGTATCAGACATTCTGATATCTGAGAGCTGGTTCTGATGGAGCTGGATCAGTATCAAGGCTCTCCATGTCTTTAAAAAAAAGGGTGACTCAGTGACAGGATACCAGCCTGTGTGGAATTATTTCAGTGATGATGAGAGAAAAGCATGTTCCTGAAGAAATACGCTCGCAACAGTTGTCTTTTAGTTGGGGTAAGCATTTCTGGCACCATGCTGTAATTTGGGAAGCTTTATTCATTTGATCCTGCCATTGAAGACTGGACCCAGTATGTGAAATTAATGCATTATTGTTTCCAGGCAAATGACATTGAGGTGAAAAGCAATGAGTAATTCTTCTGACTACTTATGAATCCACAGCTTCTTTTGGCTATTGAATGCCTAATTTTCACTGTGGCACTAAAAGAGTTGATGGATTTAGTTAAGGTAATTATGACTGTAAGCTGCCTGTAATTCTTAGACGCTATTGGTTTTGTATGGCAGTTTGGGAACCAAGGGAATCCACATTGGGATTTTTGGCTAGGTTAAGATGACAGGCAGAGGAATGTGACTTCAGTTTAACTCTTAATGAGATGCTGAGAGATCGTTTGGTATATGGGATTAATAATGTAACCATGCAAAAGTGCCTATCAGCTGAAACCCAACTGGACTTCAAACAGGCGCTACAACTAGCTTTATCATTGGAAAATGTGGCAGGCAGAATGTATGAGGCACAGCCTATTCCACTACCTGTGAACATGTTCACCAGTCTGGCTGAGGTTGGGGAACACCACTCGAATGAAGGCAATTGCATAGCCTCATCCAGAACATATCCCGAACAGAGGGGCTCTAGGTCAACCCACAGCCAAATCCCAAAACAAAGCTAAGTCTCGGCAAAACAGTTAATATTTTCTTCAGGATCCATGAAGTGGCAAGCCATTGTAGTTGCTGCTGGTATGCAGACTCAATACAGCAAAAGAGTCCCAAAAAACTTAAAAGGAGTAAGGAATTCATAGGCCATTATCCAGAGAGTGCACACCCTGGAACGTCCCCCCTACATCTGGATCGGAGCAGTTAAATTGCTGAGCAACATCCAAAGCAGAACCAACCAAAATAACTGTCTGGTTAAATGGTCAACCAATTCTAATGGAGGTCAATCATGGTGTAGCCATTACTTTGATCATAGAACCAAAATCCACTCTAGACTCACGGCTGGACTGTGAACCTGTCCTGGGGAGCCTTTATGGATTAAAAGTACAACTTCATGTCCGGTCTCTCATGAGCAGCAGCTTGTTCACTTATTACTAAATATAGTAAAAGGTCAGGGCAAAAGCTTAATGGGCGAAATTGATTCAGGAAGATTCTCAACACAGATGCATTGAGCAGCCTCCCTCTGGCAGATACACCACTGGTGGTACTGCCACTGAAAGAGTTCATAATGATTTTTCATTTTCTGGATACACGTCTAGCCACAGCTGACATAGCAGACTTTGGACACAGAAAGATCCTGTCCTAGCAGAACTGAAACAGCTGGAGCTGATGGGGAAAACCAAAGGACTACCATAATCAGAATTTAAACCTTTCTGGACCTAGAGAGACCAGGTCACAATAGACAGTGACATATCATTTTAGGAAGCAAGGGTAATTCTCCGGAGTAAAGGTTGCTGTAAAGATACTAGCTGAACTCCACGACGGTCATCCAGAAATTTCCAAACTTAAGATGTGACTGAGAGATATGTCTGGTGGCCATACTTGGATGTAGACATAGCTGTATTAGTGGGGCAGTACCCAGAGTGCCAACAAGGGCAAAAATTACCATGAGAAGCTCCCCAAAGTTTTGGGAATGGCCATATAAACCCTGGTCTCGGTTGCATAGAACATAGAACATTACAGTGCAGTACAGGCCCTTCAGCCCTTGATGTTGCCCCGACCTGTGAAACCATTCTGAAGCCCATCTAATCTACGCTATTCCATTTTCATCCATATGTTTATCCAATGACCATTTAAATTCTCTTAAAGTTGGTGAGTTTACTACTGTTGCAGGCAGGGCGCTCCATGCCCTGACTACTCTCTGAGTAAAGAAACTACCTCTGACATCTGTCCTATATCTATTAACCCTCAACTTAAAAGTTATGTCCGCTCGTACTAGCCATCACTATCTGAGGAAAAAGGCTCTCACTGTCCACCCTATCTAACCCTCTGATTAACTTATGTCTCAATTAAGTCACCTCTCGATCCTTTTCTCTCTAACGAAAACACCCTCAAGACTTTCTTCATAAGACCTTTCCTCCATACCAGGCAACATCTTAGTAAATCTCCTCTGAACCCTTTCCAAAGCCTCTGCATCCTTCCTATAATGTGGTGACCAGAAATATTTGCAATACTCCAAATGCGGTCGCACCAGAGTTTTGTACAGCTGCAACATGACCTCGTGGTACCAAAGCTATACCAATAAAAGCTAGCACACCATATGCCTTCTTAACAACCCTATCAACCTGGGTGGCAATTTTTGGAGATCTGTGTACATGGGCACCAAGATCTCTCTGCTTTTCTACACTACCAAGAATCTTAACATTAGCCCATACTCTTCTCTCGTGTTGCTGTTTCCAAAGTGAATCACTTCACATTTTTCTGCATTAAACTCCATTTGCCACCTCGTAGCCCAGCTCTGCAGCTTATCTATGTCCCTCTGTAACCTGTAGCATCCTTCGGCACTATCCACAAACTCCACCGACCTTAGTGTCATCTGCAAATTTACTAACCCATCCTTCTATGCCCTCATCCAGGTCATTTATAAAAATGGCAAACAGCAGTGGCTCCAAAACTAATCTTTGCGGTACACCAGTAGTAGCTGAACTCTAGGATGAACGTTTGAATTAACCATCACCCTCTGTCTTTCAGCTAGCCAATCTCTGATCAAAACCACTAAATCACTCTCAATCCCATGCCTCTGTATTTTGTGCAATAGCCGACTGTGGGAAACCTTATCAAATGCCTTACTGAAATCCATATACACCTCATCAACTGGTTTACCCTCATCCACCTGTTTGCTCACCTTCTGATTTAACTTAATAAGAATTGTGAGGCATGACCTACCCTTTACAAAACCGTATTGACTATCCCTAATCAACTTATTTCTTTCTGGATGATGATAAATCCTATCTCTTATAACCTTTTCCAGGGAATGACCGTATAAACCCTGGACTCAGTTTCATGATGACTAAGCACATGCTTTCATGGGCTCAATGTTCTTAGTCGCTGTGGATGTCCATTCAAGATCCTGGGCATGCAGAGTGTTCATTTGTCAAAACAAGGATCCTGGGCGTGCAGAATATTTATTTGTCAAACAATAGAAAAAATGCACACATCTTTTGTAATACACAGACTCCCAGATGTACTGGTCACAAATAACAGGCCATCATTCACCAGCAGGGAATTTGAGCATTCCTTAAAGTTGAATGGTTTTCGACATATAAGGACAGATCCACACCATCCATCATCCCATGGTCTGACAGAAACAGCAGCCCAAACTTTGACAGCAGGCTTAAATAAACAGCCTACAGCTACACTGAATACCAACCTGTCCAAACTCGGTTCCTGTTTGATTATAAGACCATCCCCTTGCAATTACAGGGATAGCTCCAGCAGAGTTGCTAAAATGGGGACAAGACTCTGCACCAGGTTAAATTTGATCTTAGTGGATCCAGCGGGAGAAGTAGTGAAATGGCATCAGGGGCACCAATGCTGGGCACAAGACTGTCCATGTGAGAGAGACAGTTTACTTCAGAGGACAAAGTTTAGGAATCACAGAATGGCCTTGCATGGGTAAAAGGCATGATTGATGCGAAGTCAGGTCCAATGTTGTATAAAGTTCAGGTAGGTATGATGGTCCTGAACAAGCATGTGCACCATTTGAAAGCTGCAAAATAGCAAAAAGTGTGAGAGCAAAATGTGCCCAGCTCATCAACAGCCTTTCTGACCGTTTGGGACCCATTGGTTTTCGTGTCCATCAAACATCAAAGGTATCTTGGAATCTAAGATGGACAAAGTGGATCGTGCCACCTCAGCATCTTTGCCGCCTGAAGAAAAGTATGAATTTCTTTCACGACACTTCAGGTGCAAGAGACGAGCTACTGTACGTTACATGCCACCCATATCAGAGGCAGAAGTGGAGATACCTGACCAGTGATAAAACACGGCAGGAGGAGCTACAAAAAAACAAATCAGCCTATATCCTCAGACTCTGAGAGGGAGAGATGTAGAGATTGTAACAAGATCAGCCAGGTGGACCTCATAGAATACGAGTTCCCTGATTGTGGCTGTTAATCCCATCCAGTCAGGGAGCCCTGACTGATAGATAAGAACAAGAGTGTCAGATGTCCTGTTCACGTTGAGAGCTGGCTCTGAGGGCGCTGTTTCAAGGACTCTCCGTGAGTAAATAAAGGGTGACTTGGTGAAGGGATACCAGCCTGTCTGGAGTTATTTCAGGTACATTCATTGTGTTTTAGGTTTGATGTGAGTGGGAGAGTGAGGTGGTTAATGTATCAGCACAGAGGGCAATAGTGGGAAGAAATATCTTTGGGAAGGACAGTGGGTGTCAGAGCATTTTTTTGTCTCTGATGAAAAAAACAATGTTTGCAGTAACATCACTGGACTGCTGCCATATTATTTAGCCTCTGGATTAGTGGTGCTGGAAGAGCAGAGCAGTTCAGGCAGCATCCAAAGTGCAGCGAAATCGATGTTTTGGGCAAAAGCCCTTCATCAGGAATAAAGGCAGTGAGCCTGAAGCGTGGAGAGATAAGCTAGGGGAGGGTGGGGGTGGGGAGAAAGTAGCATAGAGTACAATGGGTGAGTGGGGGAGGGGATGAAGGTGATAGGTCAGGGAGGCAAGGATGGAGTGGATAGGTGGAAAAGGAGCTAGGCAGGTCGGACAAGTCATGGGGATAGTGCTGAGCTGGAAGTTTAGAACTCGGGTGAGGTGGGGGAAGGGGAAATGAGGAAACTGTTGAAGTCCACATTGATGCCCTGGGGTTGAAGTGTTCCGAGGCGGAAGATGAGGCATTCTTCCTCCAGGCGTCTGGTGGTGAGGGAGCGGCAGCGAAGGAGGCCCAGGACCTCCATGTCCTCGGCAGAGTGGGAGAGGGAGTTGAAATGTTGGGCCACAGGGCGGTGTGGTTGATTGGTGCAGGTATCTCAGAGATGTTCCCTAAAGCGCTCTGTTAGGAGGCGCCCAGTCTCCCCAATGTAGAGGAGACCGCATCGGGAGCAACGGATACAATAAATGATATTAGTGGATGTGCATGTAAAACTTTGATGAATGTGGAAGACTCCTTTAGGACCTTGGATAGAGGTGAGGGAGGAGGTGTGGGCATAGGTTTTACAGTTCCTGCGGTGGCAGGGGAAAGTGCCAGGATGGGAGGGTGGGTTGTGGGGGGGGCATGGACCTGACCAGGTAGTCACGGAGGGAACGGTCTTTGCGGAAGGCAGAAAGGGGTGGGGAGGGAAATATATCCCTGGTGGTGGGGTCTTTTTGGAGGTGGTGGAAATGTCGGCGGATGATTTGGTTTATGCGAAGGTTTGTAGGGTGGAAGGTGAGCACCAGGGGCGTTCTGTCCTTGTTACGGTTGGAGGGGTGGGGTCTGAGGGCGGAAGTGCGGGATCTGGACGAGATGCGTTGGAGGGCATCTTTAACCACATGGGAAGGGAAATTGCGGTTTCTAAAGAAGGAGGCCATCTGGTGTGTTCTTTGGTGGAACTGGTCCTCCTGGGAGCAGATATGGCGTAGGCGAAGGAATTGGGAATATGGGATGGCATTTTTGCAAGAGATAGGGTGGGAAGAGGTGTAATCCAGGTAGCTGTGGGAGTCGGTGGGTTTGTAAAAAAATGTCAGTGTCAAGTCGGTCCATCTCCATTTGTGACTTGTCCGGACTTGTCCAGAATCTGGTTTCCAGCATCTGCAGTCATTGTTTTTACCTATATTATTTAGCCTGCTGATTGCTGTTTTCTAAATGGGACCTTACTCCTGTTTCAGGATAACACTGCTTATTTTACCAAATCTAATGAATGTTCATTTCAAAAAGGCCAAGTTCAGAACACTGCATATTTGAATGTCTTATTCAGCCGTAAGAAGCCAAAATCTGGGGCCCATCAGTATCTTTTATTTTGTTCTTTTACTTTTTTTTAAATTGGGCATTTTGTTTTGATATCTTATTTTCTGTTGTGGTTTTGGTCATATTTCTACACCAACTATCCTAGATTTCTGCTATAATTTGGAATTGTAGTTGTAACCCTACCACTTCTGGTGGCATTCTAATATAGCTGTCTGGTCTAGCTCCCCCATTATTGGTTGTATAGGATACCTGAGGCAGTCAGGAGAAAGTCTTTTAAATTGTAAATTAAATTTTGTTTCATAGAAACTTTTTCTCACAGAAGGAGACTATTCAGCCACCCCCTGTGCCACTTATCAAACTGTTCAATTATTCAAACTTTAAATTCCTTTCTCATAGCTGTGCAGTTTTCTCCAGTTCACATATCTATCCAATTTCCATAAGACATAGGAGTGGAAGTAAGCCCATTCGGCCCATTGAATCCACTCCGCCATTTAATCATGGCTGATGGGCATTTCAACTCCACTTACCCACTTTCTCCCCATTACCCTTAATATCTTGCAAGATCAAGAATTATCAATCTCTGCATTGAAGACATTTAATGTCCTGGCCTTCACTGTGCTCCGTGGCAATGAATTCCACAGGCACACCACTCTCTGGCTGAAAAAATGTCTCCTCATTTCCGTTCTAAATTGACCCCCCGCTTTAATTCTAAGGCTGTACCCATGGGTCCTAGTCTCCCCGCCTAACAGAAACAACTTCTCAGCATCCACTCTTTCTAAGCCATGCAATAGCTTGTAAGTTTCTATTAAATTTCCCCTCAACCTTCTAAACTGTAATGAATACAATCCCAGGATCCTTGGCCATTCATCATATGTTAGGCCTACCATTCCAAGGATCATCCGTGTGAATCTCCAGTGCCAGTCTGTCCTTCCTGAGGTGTGGGGTCCAAAGGTGGACACAGTATTCTAAATGGAGCCTAACTAGAGCTATATAAAGTCTCAGAAGCACATCGTTGATTTTATATTCCAACCCTCTTGAGATAAATGACAAGATTACATTCGCTTTCTTATCCATGGACTCAACCTGCAAGTTAACCTTTAGAGAATTCTGGACTAGCACTCCCAGATCCCTTTGTACTTTGGCTTTATGAATTTTCTCACCATTTAGAAAATAGTCCATGCCTGTATTCTTTTTGCCAAAGTGCAAGACCTGTCATCTGTTCACATTGAATGTCATCAGCCATTTCCTGGATCACTCTCCTAAACTGTCTAAATCTTTCTGCAGCCTCCCCACCTCCTCAGTGCTACCTACCTGTCCACAGAACTTTGTATCATCAGCAAACTTCATCAGCATGCCCCCAGTCTCTTCATCCAGATCATTAATATATAAAGCAAACAGCTGCAGCCACAACACTGAACCCTGCAGGACATCACTTGTCACTGGCTGTCATTCTATCCCAACACTCTGCCTTCTGTCAGATAGCCATTCCTCAATTCGTGACAGTAGCTCACCTTGAACACCATGGGCCCTCACCTTACTCAGCAGCCTCTCGTGAGGCACCTTATCAAAGGCCCTTTGGAAGTCTAGATAGATAACATCCACAGGGTTTCCCTGGTCTAACCTTCTTGTTACCTCTTAACAGAATTCTAACAGGTTTGTCAGACACGACCTCCCCTTACTAAATCCATGCTGACTTGTTGGATGCTGCCTAACCTGCTGTGCCTTAACCAGCAACACATTTTCAGCTGTGATCTCCAGCATCTGCAGACCTCATTTTTTTACCCCTTGTTCAAATCTGACCCTGCACTTCCAAGAATTTAGAAATCTCATCCTTAACGGTGGATTCTAGAACTTTACCAGCAATCGAAGTTAGGCTAATTGGCCTATAATTTTCCATCTTTTGACTTGATCTTTCTTGAACAAGTGGGTTAGAACAGCAATTTTCCAATCATCTGGGACTTTGCCTGACTCCAGTGACTTTTGAAAGATCACAACCAATGCCTCCGCTATTTCCTTAGCTATGTCGGCAGAACTCTAGGGTGTAGCCCATTGGGGCCAGGCGATTTATCAATTTTTAGACCTTTTAGCTTTTCTCGCACTTTCTCTTTTGTGATGGCTTCCATACTTAACTCTGCCCCCGACTCTGCTTAATTGTTGGGATATTACTTATGTCTTCCACTGTGAAGACTGTCGCAAAGTACTTATTAAGTTCTTCAGCTAATTCCTTACCTCCCATCACTGGCCTTCCTGCATCAATTTGGATCGGCCCAATTTCTACTTTTGCCTCTCATTTGTTTCTTATGTATTGAAAGAAACTTTTATTATCATTTCTAATATTGCTGGCTAGCTTACCTTCATATTTGATCCCTCTCCTTCCTTACTTCTCTCTTTGTTATCCTCTGTTATTGTAGTCTTCCCAATCTTCTGATTTCCCAGTGCTCTTGGCCACTTTATAGGCTCTCTCTTTTTCTTTGATACATTTCCTGACTTCCTTTGTCAGCCATGGCTGTCTAATCCCCCCTGGAAAATCTTTCTTTTCTTTGGAATTAACCTCTGCACAGTGTCCTCAATTACACCCAGAAACTCCTGCCGTTGTGCCTCCAGTTGATGTCCGTCAGTTCCTCTCTCATGCCGCTGTAATTACCTTTATTTAACTGTAACACCATTACATCCAATTTTGCCTTCTCTCTTTCAAACTGCAGACTGAACTCTACCATATTATGATCGCTGCCTCCTAAGTGTTCCTTTACTTTGAGATCTTTTATACAGTCTGGCTAATTACATAGCACTAAGTCCAGAATAGCCTGCTCCCTTGTGGGCTCCATCACAAGGTGTTTCAAAAAGCCTTCCTGTAAACGTTGCATGATTTCCCTTTCTTTGGCTCCACCGGCAACATTATTCACCCAGTCCACCTATACATTGAAGTCTCCCATGATCACAGTGACCTTGTCTTTCTCACATGGCGTATCTTTTTCCTGGTATATCTTGCACCTCTGGTCCTGACCACTGTTAGGAGGTCTGGACGTAACTCTTATTATTGTTTTTTGTCCTTGTGGTACTCCACCCACACAGACTCCACTTCATCTGACCCTATGTCATTCAGTACAATAGATTTAATTTTATTCCTAACGAACAAAGCAACTCCACCCCCTCTGCCCATCTCCCTGCCTTTTTGATAAGTTATAAATCCTTGGATGTTTAATTGCCAGTCCTGAACCCCCTGCGACCACGTCTCTGTGATGCCTATACCATCATAATCATTCACGATGATCTCTGCTGTTAATTCATCTACTTTGTTACGAAGACTGCGAGCATTCAGGTAAAGTGCCTTAATGCTAATTTTCTTATCCTCATGATTTCCAACATCTCTTGTAACATGTCTTAAGTTATCCTTCCTTTTTGCTTAATTCCTAGTCTGCCTTGAACTTAAACCCTGCACTCATGCCTAACCTGCTGCTTATCCTTCTACTTGACTCTATACTCCCTGTTGCTTTCCCTTTCCCTTCCCCCTGACTCACTGGTTTAAAGTCATAGTGACCACCCTATTTATCCTTTCAGCTAGAACCCTGGATCCAGATTGATTCAGGTGGAGACCATCCCATCGGTACAGATCTCCCCGGTTCCAAAACTGATGCCAATGTCCCATGAAATGGAAACCCTCTTTCTCTCATCAATCTCTTAGCCATGTGTTTACCTCCCTAATTTTCTTATTCTTATGCCAATTAGCACATGGCTCAAGCAGTAATCCAGAGATTATGACCCTCGAAGACCTGTTTTTCAATTTCCTTTCTAACACTTGATAATCCCCAAACAGGTCCTCCTTCCTAGCCTTGCCTATGTTGTTAGTGCCAACGTGGACCACAACAACTGGATCTTCTCCCTCTCGCTCCAATATCCTTTCAAGCACCGGGCAGGCAACACACCATGTGGGACTCCCGATCTGGCTCGCGAAGAATAGTATCTGTCCCCTTAGTTATAGAATCCCCTATAACAACTACTTGTCTTTTTGCTCTCCCCTCTTGAATGGCCTTCTGCACCAGCTGATATGATTTCTGCTTCCAACATTCTTATAGGCAGTGTAATCCAGATCATCGTACTTGCTGTGTGGAAATAGTTTCATGATATCAGCTCAGACCTTTTTGCCCATTGTCCTCAGATGTGTCCTCTAATTACTGATCCTTCAGCAAGTAGAAATGGTTTCTCCTTATTTACTCTCAATAAAAGCTTCATGAATTCCATTGGCTGTATCACATCTGCCATAAGTCACATCTCTGCTCCAAAGAGAGCAATTTCTTCAATCTCTCTTTGTGACTGAATTTTTTGTTCTTTGTAAGATTCTGACAAATCTCCTCCAAGGTTTATAGTGCCTAGAATTAATTACGAAACTTAAATGGGAGGGCTGCTGTTGTGAATAGATCCTGAAAGGAACAACCGAAGTAACAGGGAGCAGGAAGAGAAACCATTGCAAATGGGACAAAATGTTGAATGAAATAATCCCAAATAATTTGATGTTAAAGAGATGACAGGAACAGAGACCCCTAAATGTTCACAAGTCATCAAGGAAGGCAGGACAAGTTTATAAGGCTTTTAAGAAAGCACATGGGATCCTTGGCTTTATAGAACATAGAACATAGAAGGATACAGCGCAGTACAGGCCCTTCGGCCCTCGATGTTGCGCCGACCGAGTCCTACCTAACCTATACTAGCCCAATAACTTCCAAATGCCTATCCAATGCCTGCTTAAATGAACATAAAGAAGGAGAGTTCACCACTGATACGGGCAGGGCATTCCATGAACTCACAACCCGCTGTGTGAAGAATCTACCCCTAACATCTGTCCTATACCTACCACCCCTTAATTTAAAGCTATGTCCCCTAGTAACACCTGACTCCATTAGCGGTAAAAGGTTCTTAGTATCTACCCTATCTAAACCCCTAATCATCTTATACACTTCTATCAGATCTCCCCTAAACCTTCTCTTCTCCAATGAGAACAGCCCCAAGTGCCTCAGCCTTTCCTCATAAGATTTTCCTACCATTCCAGGCAACATCCTGGTAAACCTCCTCTGCACTCGTTCTAAAGCTTCCACATCCTTCCTATAGTATGGCGACCAAAACTGCACACAATACTCCAGATGAGGCCTCACCAGAGTCTTATACAGCAAGGAAACCAATGCTAAAGTTTTCACAAATCCTATTTCTCATTTATGTGCTTCCCTTTAGCTAAGATTATCCAAAAGCTCAGCATTAGTTTTCAAAGGTATGCTGATGACATCCAACTCAAACACACCTCTATCTCTCTCAACTCCTCCACAATTGCCAAATTTATCAGCCTCCTTATTCAATGTCCAATGTAGGATGAGCAAACAAATTGCTGCCAGTTAAATGTTACGGAAAATAATGAAGGTATTGTCTTTGGTTCCCGCCCCAAACTACATTCCCTAGCCATTCACTCAGTCTCTCACCTGGCTACAGTTGGAGATTAAATGCATCTGTTTGCAACATTGGTTTACATTTGTCCCTGAAGTGAACTTTTATTCTCATACTCATGCCATCACGCGGGCCATCTATTTCCACCTCTAATATCAAACAACAGCCTGAGATGGTGTTTGAGGCCATGTGCTGCAATCATCACTCCTGCCTTTGTTACCTCTACATCTGACTGTTTCAATGCACTCCTGGCTGATGCCTCAGACCTTCCAACACCTGTGTTGTTGTCAATGTCCTTGAAAGAGAAGGACAACAGCAACTTAGTGCTGTTAGTATAGATGATTGTCCAAAGCATCACTTGGAGTGCAACCCAATAATCCAGGGAGGAAGGAACTTTAATCTCCCAGCAGAGGTGGAGCAAGTTCAAGTTAGATGCTTGTTTTACATTTGCCTGTCTTGTGTAAAGGGCTAATTTCTCCAGAATCGTATGGTATCCTGCTCTGTTAGCAGCGTTTTTGTGAAACTGATGAAAGCAAGATAGAGCCCTTGTAGCTGGCATATGGAGATGGTCACGTCCATATAGATTTCTCAGCACAGAAACCACGCTGTGCTTTAGAGTCTTTGCAGCATGATTTTTAACAATTGCTGTCCTGGCAATGCTGAGGATTAACATCTCCTGGAGTTGTTGCATCTCCACTATTTCTTTTGTTTTTGTGTAACTTGATTATTACATTGTGCATGTCATTGTGGAGTGGATGTTATCCTGCAACAAAGAAGGCAGAGGTCATGATGATGTGAATGTAAGTGAGATTTTAAACACTTAAGCAGTTTATCTGGAATTCTATCCTTGCTGAATCTTTTCCTGCTTGTAAGGAATCGATGGCAAGAGTTCTGTGCTTACTCAACCATGATAGCAAACTGTAAGAGAGCATCAAGCAGCCAAGAGATGTGTCTCACAGAAATAGTGTTCACTGAGTGTTTAAACTATCAGAACATCAGTTTGCTTCCAACTAACTTGAGAAATGTATTTGATCCATTCCTAACAAAAAAAGTACTGTCGTTTCATGATACTATTTTCAGCATTTTGAGTGAAAAATGGAATGAAATAGGACCATGTCCCAGCTCCACTGTGGTACTTTATTTTCCTTGGTCCTAACCATTGCCTTTTCTGCAAATATGAGGACATATACCTCCATACTGGATCAGATGGCAAGCTCTACAATTTGTCTAATTTGAAAGTGAAGACAAAAATATAGTAAATCTTAATCTGAGAACTCTGTTGTATGGATGAAGTTGTGTTAATCACTTATACAGAAACCCAGTTGTAAAGATTTATGGAATGTCTATCCCATGTCTATGACCTGTTTTCACTGACCACAAGTATGAAAACCATGGGTATGAACAGTTTGTTAAATCTTTGCCCTCCATCTTTGCAAGTGACATTCTCCTGGAATTGGTTTTTGAAGTCAGCTATCTTAAGTCTGCAATGTCCGACAATCTCACTCGGTGCACAATGCAACACATGCAAAGAAAAGTCAGCTGCCAGGCCTATGTTATTAGCCCTCGTTGTACAGTTGTGAAGTACGGACAATGTACAACTGTCAAGAATGAAGCTCAGCATTTTTCACCTTCAGTGTCTCTTGACATTCTCAGCATCTCAAGGAAGGACAAAATCATGAATGTCACAGACAATTTAAAAGCAAATCTCTGAATATGCTCGCAGTCATCAAACTGCATTTTTGTTTGAGCCTTAGCAATGATACTGCGATTCGAATGTTAGAAGATCTGTGATAAAGGAGAAAAGTTATTTGTGGAATTGTTGAACCTTCTGTGTCTTCAAGTTTAATTTTTATTTAGTGTTCATTGTCCAGTGTGGTAGGATAAACTGTTTCAATCTGGTTAATGTTCCATCAATTAATCGATTAATTGGACAAAATACAGTTAAATTAAAGTCTGTAACTTAACTGCAGGCATAGATGAGTTGGAATTTTAATTAATTGCAGAATTTTTTTCACCCAGTTTCCATGTTATTTGTCCAACCAAACAATTTTTATCTTTCATACCTTTTGATCTAACAATGTTACCAGTAAATTCTCACTTAAAGTTGTGGCTACATTTCTGAAATTTCCATCTTTAAATGTAACAAAATTAAGAGAAGCATTGATTCTCATAGGAGTCAATAATAAAACTGTAACTAGGTTTTTGTAAGACCTACCTTCTCAGAAAAAATATTAAAAAGCATATCTGTTAGGTTGCAATATATTATATTGCTAAATTCCTACTTAGTAAATTATATATAATTTTAAAAATTTAAAAATGTGAAAGAAAAATTTTGACTTTGTACTCAAGTATAGGTACCACCCCTCCCACCATCAACTGTATTTCCCAGACTTGTTGCTCCCTAATCCTCTTGACTTTGCAATCCCTCCCCAAGCCCTAACCTCTGATTTGTAGCCTCCTCCCCATCTCCTGACCTTCAAATTTTGACCTATTTTCTGCTCTGACAAAGAAACCTCACTGCTTTATGTTTTTAATAAATTATACTGCTTGCCACTTCCCTCACTCAGCTGGCGATCCAGAATCCCAGAGGTTCTACAGTCATAGGTTTGAATCCCACCATGGCAGAAGCAGTGTAGCCAGAAGGGAGTGCATCACAGGAAGTGCAATAGAATGAGAGGTAGATTATCACTGAAAAAGCAGACAAATATTGGCTGCCTGGCCTCTGGAAAAGAGATTTGGGGAGATGGGGAGAGTGGGTGAATGGATTGAAAAACTAAGGCAAGAAGTAGGAATCTGAAGCAATGAATGAAGTAGTAAAGAATAAACACTCAATAATATCACAGTATCAGAATCATATATCTTAATGCTCTCACTGCAGCATGCAGTCTGTCAAATTTATTCCATCTGTCATGATCTGGCTATACTGTGGAAACCAATTTCCTCATGCTCTTGGCAGCCATTGTTTTTGATCTTCACACAGACCTGTCAACACTTGCTTAAGAGTGGGAAAATGTTGCGAGCCGAGCAGACTGATTATTCAACTTGTTCAATGGTCATAAAGTGGATCTTGAACTCAAAGTTTCTGGTTCAGAAGCAGGGGTATGACTTACCAAGATAGATTTCCTCCTACAAAGACCACCTTCCATAGCAGTTAGCCTTTACTATACCTTGGCATTACCTGTTCGTCACATGCTTGAAGTGTTTCAAGAGAATCCCACTTAGATGCCTAAGCTGTTTTTTTAAAGTTGCATGTGAAATACAGCATATAGATAAGAAGGGATTGTCTATTTAATATTTTGTAGAAAATGTGAGTAGAGCTTCATTTATGTCCATAAAAGATAATTATTAAGATTTGAAAGTAAATATTGAGCTTTGAGAAGTAAGGATTAGTGTTAAAAAATGCAACATCTTTCATCAACAGCAATTTGTGTATTTATTGGTACTCAGCATGCAAAGAATAATTTCTCTGAGCATTAAACAAGGCATTGAGCAGAAGAGGAGTCTTTGAGGACAAAGAGCAGTGGAAGAAAATACTTTTTTGGAAATTGTTTAAAGTGGTTAGGAAGTTGATAAGATGTTGAAATCAAAGATAAAGAATAGAAGTGGGCATTGGCTTCGAAGGAACAGCTACCATTACAGAAATAGTGACAAAACAGTACAGGGGATTAAAGTTAAATGAGCAGGGATGCAGTGACATTGTATGATTGAAGACAATAGCTGAGGTAGGCTGAGTGAGACTTTCTCAGTTACATAAAATTGGAGGTAGCAGTTATGAAGGAGGTTATTAGCAAAAATGAGTGTTAAGATAATGAACCTGTGGAATAGGATATCTACAGTGAGGTGGTGGAGCAAGTCCACTTAGTTCTGAGGTGGTCTCTGGCTTGGACAGGGTGTGGGGAAGGACAGTCGACAACCTGTTTAATTCAAAATAAGATTTTGTATCTTGGATTAGTTGACATGGTAACTGGAGGTTGGAGACCAGAAACACACATTTTCTGATAGGAAACTAGAAATATTGCTTAACTATTATTGAGCTGAATAAAATTTTGACTTGTTCAGTTTTGAAGTGGTAGCTACAACACATTGTCATTGAACTATATGAAACTGATTTCATATCTATAGCACAAAAATGATGAGCAGTGTGTCTGGGATGATGTCCTTAATATGAAGGAGAAAACTGGGTTTAGAGAACAGAATTTTGGGAATAAAGTGTTTTAATTGTGATGAAAATGAGATAGTCATTAGATGGAGATGAATGGGTGAGATGGATGAATTGGTCATGGTGTTGGTAACAGCAAAGATGTCAAAAAAGACTGGAAAAGATATTACCTTGTAATTAAAGTCACTGCTCAGTCTGCCTTGATAACAATGTTACTAATATCCTAGCTCAATCTTTGGTGTTAGTCTTGACTTTCATTGATTAGCTACTGAAACTATATTTCAGCAAGATCTGAAAATCTTAAAGCTAAATCTTTTCATCTTGTCTATAATATTTCCAAGTGTTTAGTCATTCATTATAGTGTCAAAAAAACAGATACTGTTAATAGAATAATACAACTTTTAAAAAAGAAACAGATAAAGAAAGTAATATAATTTATAACAAATGTGTAATTTAATCAGTTGATTATTTTTCAAGTCTAATCACTTAAGAATTCCATTTGTATTGACTGAGGATTTTAATGTTATGATGTATAATTTTTTTAATGTGTATGTGTCAGAACAGTGACAGAAACAGATACTCAAAGGCCATTTTTTTTAGCTTGAAGGTGTGGAAGTACAGAATTTGGAGGATGGAATTGAGGTTGAAGATCAGTCATGATTAATTGAATGGCCTATTCCACTGCCTGTTAAGTTTTAATGTTCTTATAATGGAGTACTTCTTTCATGTAAACAATTGTGGACTGGAAAAGTGCTTGAATTGGCTTTTTAGGTTTTGTGTATTGTTGAATTCTACCTTTAAGTACTTGTAAGATGTTAAGAGCATGCTAGATAACCTAGTGGGAAAAAAAACAAAAGAACTGTGGATACTGTGAATCAAAGACAAAAAATAGAAATTGCTGGAAAAACTCAGCAGTCTGGCAAGATCTGTGGACAGGAATCAGAGTTAATATTTCAGGTTGAGTGACCCTTCCTCAGAGCTATTTTTGTCTTTGGATAACCTAGTACTGTGGCCAATTGGTATTGAATGGTTTCATATGGAGGTAGGATCTGAAAAGAATTGACAATATTAACTCAATAATCATTAGCCAATGTCTTTAATTTGTTATCACAGCATGGTTACTGGATATTTACAAAATCAAGTGTCATAACTACATGGCTATGGATTAAGAGTTGCCAAGTGAGATTAGGCTGAATGGTTGGTTACTTGTCAGTTTGCATAGACATGACAGGCCACATGGCCTCCCTATATTAAAAGAAAGCTATGATCTCTGACACTTATCTCTCTTTTTCTTTCATTCCATTTCTCATTTACTGCAGGGAAAATAGAGTAATGACTTTTAAAAGTTGCTTTCAACCTTCCAGCAGATGGCTGAAGAGTTGCAATGGCAGGAATATGCAATCAAGTTGTTTCTCACAGTCATCAGGGGCTATGTGCATGATACAGGACAGAAAAGGGTCAGAAAATATTGGTGGTGATAGGTGGAACAGAAGAAAAAGAGAGACAAGTGTCAGAGATCATAGATTTGTTTTTAACATAGGGAGGCCGTGTGGCCTATCATGTCTATGTAAGCTGACAAGTAACCATTCAGCCTAATCTCACTTGGCAACTCATAATTCATAACCATGTCAGTTATGACAATTGATTTTGTAAACTCTCCAGTAATCATGCTGTAGTAACAATTCAAATACATGGTTTAATGATTATTGAGTTAAACTTATTAGTTCTTTTCAAAAGTTAATCTTATCAGTTTTGTTATTATCCAGTATGGCTATATTACTCCACACACACTGGAAGCTAATTTGGATGAACACAAAATCAGTCACATCATCGGCAAAGAGGATTGATGAGGGCAGAACGGTAGATGTGATGTAAATGGGCTTCAGTAAGGAGTTCGGCAAGGTTCCTCATGGGAGGTTGGTTAGCAAGGTTACATCTCATGGAATACAGGGAGAACTAGCCATTTGGATACAGAACTGGCTCAAAGTAGAAGACAGAGGGTGGTGGTGGAGGGTTGCTTTTCAGACTTATGGCCTGTGACCAGTGATATGCTACAAGAATCAGTGCTGGGTCCTCTACTTTTCGTCATTTATCTAAATATTCTGGATGTGGACATAGAAGGCATAGTTAGTAAGTTTGCAGATGACACCAAAATTGGGGGTGTAGTGGACAGCAAAGAAGGTTACCTCAGTCCACCAGGATCTTGATCAGATGGGCCAATGGGCTGAGGAGTGGCAGAGGGAGTTTAATTTAGATAAATGGAAGGTGCTGCATTTTGGAAAAGCAAATCAGAGCAGGACTTGTACACTTAGAGGTAAGATCCTGTGGAGTATTGCTGAACAAAGGGACCTTGGGGTGCAGGTTCATAGTTCCTTGAAAGTGGAGTCACAGGTAGATAGGATAGTGAAGAAGGCATTTGGTATGCTTTTCTTTATTGGTTAGAGTATTGAGTACAGGAGTTGGGAGGTCATGTTGCAGCTGTACAAGACATTGGTTAGGCCACTTTTTGAATATTGTGTGCAATTTTGGCCTCCTCCTTATCGGAAGGATGTTGTGAAGCTTGAAAGGGTTCAGAAAAGATTGACAAGGATGTTGCCATGCTCAGAGGATTTGAGTTAAGGCAGTGGCTGAATAGGCTGGGGCTGTTTTCACTGGAGCTGAGGGGTGACCTTATAGATGTTCATAAAATCATGAGGGGCATGGATAGGATCAATAGAAAAGGTGTTTTCCCTGGGGTGGGGAGTGCAGAACTGACAGCATAGGTTTAGGGTGAGAGGGGAAAGATATGAAAGGGGCCTAAGAGGCACCGTTTTCACACACAGGGTGGTGCATGAATGGAATGAGTTGCCAGAGGAAGTGGTGAAGATTGGTACAATTACAGCATTTAAAAGGCATTTGGATGGGTACATGAACAGGAAGGGATTAGAGGGATTTGGGCCAAGTGCTGGCAAATGGGACTAGATCAGGTTAGGATATCTGGTCAGCATGGACGAGTTGGACCAAAGGGTCTTGTTTCCGTGCTGTACGTCCCTGTAACTCTATGACTCTAATTGGATTTGTGTGTTTGTATTGGAATGATGTCATTTCAAGTTGCATTGTATTTTCTGAAAATAAACTTCATCCTTCATTCTGCTGTAACTGACTAAACATCTGAACGCCAGCTATTCATGACATTCCACCAAATGTTAAATATTTTTGAACAACTTGTTCAGGCATGTTATGACCCACCTCTGGAGCAGGTGGGCTGTGAACTTGCGCTTTCTGACTCAAAGGTAGCGCATCATCAAAATCCCCCCTGCCTAATATTTTTAACCAACCTGTTCAGACACATTGTGGCACTTCTAGGCAGGTGAGACTTGAACCTGGACCTTCTGGCTTAGGGGTATGAACACTAAATGCCATATTTATTTATACATGCAATTGGCTCTTACCCCCAAAGGCACCTGGGCTCATACTTAAATATTTTGACAGACGGTCCATCTTCATTGAGAGCTGTTGAGTATTTTCAGTTTGCTTGAATATACTTTATGACATCAGTTGAAGACAAATTTTTAAAAATGAAAGGCTTCCGTGCCCTCAAATATGTATTATACCTCGTGTGCGTGAATGCTTGTTTGACAGCAAAAACAAGGAACACACAATATGTTAGCGTTTTCTCCATCCTGCCAGTTTGTATGATTTACACTTGTTTGCATTCCAGAATATTAATGCAGTCAGCAAGAAATTGGCATGGATATAGCTGTGCACTTTTTAATTGCATTCCAAAGGGAAATATCAACCATGGGTGGTCCAGGATGGCATCCTTTGGAAATAGTGATGCAAGTTTTCATCACTTGTCTTCATGTACCACATCCAGGTCATTCTGCTTTAATGCGACAGTTGTGTTCTTTTGCAACCTGTTGCTAGAGGAAATCGCTTTATCTGTTCAGTAGAAAGTTTGTGTTATCCAAAAGTGTCCAGAATTCACCAATTGCGTTATGGACAATTCATTTTGACGAATCATGCGTTATACCAGAATGTCCTGTAACATCTAGGGTTTCCTCACTACAGTTTATCAAGACCCTTAGTTTTAATGCAAATATGAGCATATTTTAGTTTGTGGAAACAATTTGGTTACCACCACAATCACCATCTTAAGTATCTGCCCTCTCCATTGCTGGTACATTCAATGAATTCATTCTGCACTGTATACTGTCTACATAGTGCATAACAACTTGCAATGGTTTCCTTGACAGCACCTTTCAATCTAAAAGTATGTTTCAGTATTTTTTAAATGTGGAAATTAGTGAACAGACACTTCAAAAACTTTTATAAAATAACTTAAAAGGGCCTATTTGTATACAATTTATGTGGGAAATTTCAGGTTGTTGCCCACTTATGCAGCTTGGATGGAACTTTGTTCCAAAGCCACAAGTTCTATCACCAAGAAGAAGGGCACCTAGCATGAGGAAACATCGCAGCAAAATTCCTCACCAAGTCACATTTCTGACTTGTAAATTAATTGCAATTCCTTCATCATCTGTAGGTCAAAATCCTGACATTCCCTACTCATCAGCACCATAAGCGGACCAACAAGAGTTTCAGCAGCTCAGGAGAGTGGCTCATCTCCAGCTTTTCAGGGCAATTAGTGATTGACAAAATTGCCAGTGTGCAGCCATGTCCCAGGAAGTAACTTTGAAAAGTTGGTTAATTCTACAGGGAGAAAAACCATCATGTTCTCATTGTCTGTTTGTCTTTTTTCCTGAAGAGATGAAGCATCAGGGTTTTGTTATCTGAATGATGCTGTGCTTGGCATTTTAAAACTGCGAAAGAAGTTTGATCGAGTTTTATACATAGATCTGGATCTACACCATGGCGATGGTAAGATTGAATGTTTGATTTCATCTTTATAACTTTCATCAAGATATTGTAATTAAGGAACTAGAGAATCTCCTATAACATTACTGGCAAGTTCAAGGAAATGCTATTTTATAAGGGCAGGAGCGTTACTATTCTTGCATCATACTTGTCTCATATGTTAGCTGTGAGTAATCCAGTATTGATAATTTAATTCCTTCAGAATTACTACAGAATTTAATTCCTCCACCCTGTTGGAATCAGTTCGAAGTTCACATTGCTTCAGACATGGGATTGAACTAAAAGTCAGAACAGCGTGGCTAGAAATGGCTGACTTGTAAACGTGGCAGTGTGACACCTGACATAAGGCAGATACATTTGAAAAATTATTTGCAATAGGAATGGATTTTTTAAAAATTCACTCATGGGATGTGTGTGTCGCTGGCTGGCCTGCATTTTCTTGCTCGTCCCTAGTCGCCTTTGAGAAGGTGGTAGTGAGTTGCCTTTGTGAACCACTGCGGTCCACATCCTGTAGGTTGACCCACAATGCCCTTAGTGAGGGAATTCCAGTATTTTGACCCAATGGTAGTGAAGGAATGGCAATATATTTCCAAGTCAGGATGGTAAGTGGCTTGGAAGGGAATTGCAAATGGTGGTGTTCCCATGTATCTGCTGCCCTTGTCTTTCTAAATGGAAGCTGTTGTAGGTTTAGAAGGTGCTGTCTAAAAATCTTTGGTGAATTTCTGGTCAGAGGCATTCGGCCCCTTAAACCTCCTCACCATTCAGTAAGATCGTGGCTGATCTGATTGTGGCCTTGACTCCATTTTTCTGCCTGACCAAATAATCCTGGACCACTTTGCAGATCAAAAATCTATATAATGCAGCTTTGAATATCTTAAATGACCCAGCCTCAAATGTTCTTTGGAGAAGAGATTTCAAAACCTAATTGTCCTCAGAAGAAATTCCTTCTCATCTGTATCTTTAACACTTATTTTTTGTTACTCTTTGCTCTAAATGTCCTTGGAGGGGAAGCAATCTCTCAGCTCCTACCTTGTGAAACCTTCTCAGACCTTGCATGTTTCACTCCAATTATCTCTCAATCTTCTCATCTCCAGTTGTGTTTTATCATACAAATGCACAAATTTGCTTTTTTGCAAAGTTTGACTACCTTTTGTCTTTTAAACATTTACTTTGAATGGATTTCTGTGTATGTCACTCTAACTGCATCATCTGATCAGCTGGCATCTATTAATCTAGGAGATGATACACCGTGCCCAAGGTGTATGTGACTTTTGGATTCAATATACCCTGCATGGGCCAGAGGATTTGTGAATGGAGGTTTCTTCTGCAGCTCACACAGGTGAATAGCTTTGTTTCAGGGTCAACTGATATTATTCCTTCGACTCTCTTCTCCACCATCTGGCCATTTCTTTTGTCCTCACACTTCCAAACCCTTCCTGGCTGCTTGTCTCCAGACACTCCAGTCAGCGGCAAAGATTTCCTTTGCATCAAATCTGATCCCAGTCAACTTGAGGTTGCAGATATCCTTGTATTGCACGCATGGGCGACTTGTTGTTCTTGGGTCAATGGCAAGGTCACCATAGAGATGGAACTGTCATTCATTTTGCTCTTATAACTTAACACAGAGTTGCTGTTGACTTGAGGACAAGCGTGCTGGGAATCCCTGCACACTGTTCTCACCAGCTTCCCGGAAAGTAGTGATTTTAAAGCATTTTTGCATCTTCAAATAATCTATAATATCCAAATAGGGGTTTAAATAAATTTAATTGTGTATTTCACAATTTCATTACATTATGTATTGAATTATCTTTTAATTCTTTCAACGAAGCTTTTATTTGACAGCATCAGTTTGGCGCTAATAAAGACTGCACTGTCATTGCTGGGGAAGCTCAGCAGACCTGGCAGCATCTGTGGAGAGAAAACAGTGTTAGCGTTTCAAATCCAGTGATCCTTTTTCAGACTGGACTCGAAATGTTAACTTTGTTTTCTCTCCACAGATGCTGTCAGACATGCTGAGTTTCTCCAGTAATTTATGTTTTTGTTTCAGATTTCCAGCATTTGCAGTTCTTTGTTTTATGAAATGAATAATGTGAGTTTATTGCAAGTATGCTATAATCATTATTTGGTGCAGTGATTTGTCTATGAACACATGGTTGGAAGGCTGAGGCTGTGGGATTGCTTGAGGTTTGGAGTTCTATTGTCTGTGTCAATCAGGTGTCCACTTTGAGATGATTGTCCACATGGTGCTCCTTGGGGAACCTGGGACCACCAGGCATGTTGTGTTAAAGAGGGATGAACTGAGGCAGATCAGAAACAAAGCACACCACACTTATACTATCTTAGGATTTCACCTCCTAGAGTTACACAGCATGGAAGTAGATCTTCGTCCATTCCAATCAGGTTTCTTAAACTGAACTAATCCCATTTCCTGTATTTGGCTCATATCCCTTTAAACCTTTCCTATCCATGTAACCTGTTCAAATGTCTTTTAAATGTTGTAATTGTACTCGCCTCTACCACTTCCTCTGACAGCTCATTCCAACTGTGAATGATACAACAGTGCATCCTGACTGATACATGAAATGCATTGTCTTAGGGCTCTGTTCCTACTTCTGGCCTCCCTTAATGCATTATGGTTGAGATAAGTGTGTTACTTTGTGAACAGAAGCTAGAAAGAAATTAACAGACTACTTGTCATTAATATAATGCATTATATGTATGCTAATAGTCATTTTTGAACAATTTGGCAGTTTGCATCAACGAAATTGCAGAACGTGTTCTTACAGTCAATGCACCAGTAACGCATGCATGCCACAATCTGTGGTCATCTTTGTCATATTTTTCATTCTCTTTAGGTGTAGAAGATGCATTCAGTTTTACATCTAAAGTCATGACTGTATCTTTTCACAAATATTCCCCTGGATTCTTCCCAGGTAAGTGTGCTGTCACTTCAGTTTTTCTTCTTGATAAGAGCATTGGTTCAGAGTTATTTAACGATTTCTTGTGGCTGTTTCTCAAGGAACAGGAGATGTGGCAGATGTTGGAATGGGGAAAGGAAGGTATTATACTGTGAATGTGCCTTTGCAGGATGGCATTCAAGATGACCTTTATTACCAAATATGTGAAAGGTAGGAATTACTGTAAAATTCTGACTCTGAACAATATACAATTACTTTCTTATAAAATATTATGCTTGAATTTGGGTGCCCAAAATTTCACCCATAATCAGGGGCTTCATTGCCCATAACCCACCACATCATGAATTTCTTATCTGTCCCATGTCAATGCAGAAGATACCAAGTCTAAGTCAGTTGTCTTCCAGCAAAGGAAGAAGAATCACAAGGCAATTTTCTGCAGCTACTAATATGTTATCTATCTGAGTGTTTTAGGCAATGACAATCTTGCCACCTATCAGTGATCTTATCAATTAATGTTGATTTATGTGCAGTTATGGTGTTTTGGAATTGCACTGCAATTACCTAATCTTATTTTGATTGAAATCCTTTCTGTCAATAAAGAAGACTTCAAGTTGATTAATCTGGAATGGATTTTTACCTTGGTTGCAGGGGTGGACAGAGCACTCATTAGGTTTTATGACTTAATTGCAATAAGGACCATTTCAAAGATGAAGCATCAGATCATACAGTCACCCTTGTGAAGTGAATGGGTTGTCATCACTCTTGTTGCAGACAGTGGCCTAGAGTATTATCACTAGACTATTGATCTAGAAACTCAGCTAATGTTCTGGGGACCAGAGTTTGAATCCTGCTGTGGCAGATGGTGGAATTTTAATTCAGTTTTTAAAAATGTGGAATTAAGAATTTACTGATGACCATAAAACTATTGTCAGAAAAACCCATCTGATTCACTAATGTCATTTAGAGAAGGAAATCTGCCATCCGTACCTGGTTTAATCTACATGTGACTCCACACAATGTGGCCTTGCGAGCCACTCAGTTGAATCAATTGCTACAAAGTCTCAAAAAAGAAATGAAAATAGATGGACCACGTGGCATCGACTTAGGCACCGGAAAAGTCAACAGTAGAAACAGTCCCTGCAAACTCCTCCTTACTCACATATGGGCGCTTGTGCCAAAATTCAGAGAACTGACTCACAAACTGACATTTTCTGTAATCTGTGATTCCATGAGTATAACTATGTCCTAGATACCACCATCACATTACCTCGATATGAGTTCACAGATGTTTGAATAACACTGATTGTTGCTGAGTTCATGTTTATATGTAAACATTGATAAACTGGTGCTGAGGGTTGTGGAGATTTCACAAAGTTAGAATTGTGGAAGATCAGGACAAAATGCCAGCAGAAATGTTGTAGTGCAGCAGAACGGAAGAGGCAAGTGAAACAGTTGAGTGAATGTGAGTGAAATTTGTGCTTGGCCTGAATCCCGCATTTACAAGAAAGTGTTAGTTTACCTCATGGCTCTACAAATATGTTGCCATGCATAGTGCACCAATCACAAAACATAATTATAAGGATTACTGGATTTCCTGCAAGTTTTACATGGAAAGCCATATTATACACTGTTTGAACAGAGGCATTATGCAGTAACAGGTATTGAGTTATGCTGCACACTCCTGCCAGGTTTTGCCAGTCACAAAGTCCAATTCAGTTGAAACATGTGGCATGCATATCACCTCCGTAGTAATGACAGCTCATTCATCATCTCATCCTTGTTCACTTCCATGGGTCCCATGACCTCAAATAGAATCATTAAATTCAAAATCCTTGTCCACATTTGCAGATGCTTCCATGACTCATCTCTTGTTCTCTTATTATAAATTTCCCGAGGATCTCTGTTTATCCCATTCCAAGCACCTGCTCCTCCATTCTTAGGATTATCTACAGCCAACTCTGCTCTACTTTCTGGAGTTCTCACTCCAATTCTTTTTACCATGTTACTTCTGTCTACAGCTGTAAAATGTATCTTTTCAACTGTGCGCATAAATGTCTGTCTTTATACAACTGGTTTTATACAACAACTGTTGCTTCTCTGTGGAGTGTTTTAGGATTGATTTCAGAGCAAAAGACACTTCTCTGAATTATTGCTGCCAAATTGGAGCAGTGTTTAAACTAACCTAACCTTTTTCAAGCTCCAAAATCTAATTACAGTACTATAATTAATGATTAATTTTGTCTGTTGGAAATATAATTTGGCAGTTGCGTGTAAATATCTGGGTGTGGGTCAGAAGATAATAAGAATAAATGTTTCTTTAATGTAAAGTTTGACAGTTTAAAATACAACAGCTGGAATATGACAAATAAATTGCAGGACTATATAAAACAAAAGTATAATTTACCAAGTGTTTTCAAAAACTAAAAATATTTAAATTTGTCTTGCATGGAATGTTTACTTTATTTCAGTCAAAAATGTCATGTTATTGTGTTGTGTTGACAATTTTATTGAGGATTCATTTATAACAGTTGTTATGATAGTCTCACCATTGACTGTCCTTTTATAAAAAGCATGTTGTGACCTTAAAGCTTAGGCTTTGCATTGAGAAGTGATGAAGGGAAAAGCCTCTGATTTTTGCTAATTGTGAGCTTTTAGATCTGAGTTGGTATATTATGGTGCGATATCTAACAAAGAGCGAGACAGATTAGTTCCTTTTGTTCATACAACATTGAAAGATGAAGAACACTACAATTGTTACAATTCCATTTAAAATTGGTTTGCCAATGGATACTCATGCTTAATATTTTCTGGTTAAATCACTTAAATTAAAACAATGCTCAGTAATTGAATGGTACTTTTCTCAAAGCTAATTTAAATAAATGTTTCTCTAATCAAAATGAAAGGTGAAAATTGTTTGGTATATGTATTTCTCATGTATGATTCCAGATTACTTTTAGATGTATTATGTTATCTGATGATCCTTCCAGCATGTTGAATCATATAACCATTGTCAATTATGTCATGGAAAAAGGCCATTTAATCCGCTGAGTCCATTCCAACACAGGTGAGGCCATCCAGCTAAGTTTCAGCTTCCACATTTTGATCGATGGCCTTGTCGATTGAAGCAGCTCAGTTACTTTTTCAATGTTACAATAATTTTGGCCTCTCCCACTCCATCAGAATTGAGTTCCAGTTCCCCAGCAAGCTCTCAGTGATAAGAAATTCTCCTTGAATCATCTGTAAACCTTCAATCTCTTACCTGAAATCTAGTAATGGACCTTTCAACCAAAGGAAATAGAGTCTTCCTATCCTCTCAATGTGGGGCCCTTGCAATTCATTCCCTATTCCAAATTGGACCATTATTGTTGTTCTTTCACTTCTGCTGCGCCAAAGTCTGGAACTCTCTGTCTAATAGTGTGTGTATACCAGAAACACTACAGAACATCAAGAAGGCAGTCCACTGTCTCCTTCTGAAAGGGTGGGCAATAAATGGTGACTTTGCTGGCAATGTTCACGTCCCGAGAATGAATATAAGCAAAATTTTATCTCTGGATCTGGTCAGACTCTCCTCAAACACAGCATTCAGTTCTGTTTAGACTCACCCTGAACACAGGTTCCAGATCTGATCAAGCCTATCCCAGTGCTGCGTCCAGTTCAGATGAGACTAACCTTGAGCACTGTGTCCAGCTCTGCTCACAGAGACACAGGTACTTTATTACTGGAGGCAAAACTAGGCACAACCATGGAGCTAAAGTCTAGTGACAGGAGTTATGAGGAAAGACTGGAGAAACTTGTGCTTGTCCACTGGGAAAGGCAGCACATAAGTGCTGATCTTGAAAGAGTATCCCGTAGAACTTTGGATGGAAAGAATTGGGGTAATGGGTTAATTCTCTGTCACTGTGACAAGGGATGTTCAGCAGGTTATATATACTGGAGTCTCAGTTTTTCACCATCAATGCTAAGAGGCATACTTTGGTTATATGGATGGAAGCAGAGTGTTATAAAAGAATGAAGAAGTTAGGTGAATGGATAAAACTATAGCAGATACAGTTTAACATGGAGAACTGTGAAGTTCTATTTTGGATTTGAAAGATATGAGTCAGACTATTTTCTCTATGTGAAACGACTGACCAAAAACTACAGAAGAAGCAAAGGGATTTAGGTGTACAGGTGTACGCTAAAAGCTACTGCAAAGCTACGAAAAGAATTAGAAACATATAATAAATGTAGGTCTTTATCTCATGGACAGGGCAGAAGCTGCTGCAGATGCTGGAGATTAGAGTTAAGCTAAGGAGCGTTGGAGGCTGAGGGGTGACCGGATAGAGGTTTACAAAATTTTGAGATGCATGGATAGGGTAAATAGACAAAGTGTTTTCCCTGGGTCAGGGAGTCCAGAATTAGAGTGCATAGGTTTAGGGTGAGAGGGAAAAGATGTAAAAGCGACCTAAGGGGCACCTTTTTCATGCACAGGGTGGTATGTGTATGGACTGAGCTGCCAGAGGAAGTGGTGAAGGCTGGTACAATTGCAACATTGAAGAGGCATTTGGATGGGTATATGAATCGGAAGGGTTTGGAGGGATATGGGCCGGGTGCTGGCAGGTGGGACTAGATTGGGTTGGGATATCTGGTCGGTATGGACGGGTTGGACCAAAGGGTCTGTTTTCATGCTGTACATCTCTATGACTCTATGACTGTATGTCCTATCCCACCAGCAGGAGAGACGCAGCAGAAGTGACAGCACAGTATTGTACAGCTGAGTCAGAGTTCCCCTGGGTGTTCTCAGTATTAACTCTGGACTTCATGAAGTCTCGTGACTTCAGGTTAAATGTGGGCAAGGAAACATCCTGCTAATTACTGCACATGATCTTCCCTCATATTTGGATGTGGTTGGGTGTGCGCAGGCCCTTTAAGAGAGTGGGTCAAATGACCTGGAGACGGGAGCAAAGGGAGACAATCTAAAAATTGACTTTGGATCAGAGAGACCTACAGTAAAGTATTCCCTGTTCTACTTTATCTTTTGTCTACTTCATGTTCTATTTATGGTTCAAGTGTACCATGAACATAATAATTAGCCATATGAGTGGGATACAACCCACAAACTGTGTGCAAATGCCTGTTTTTTTTTTGTTGAAAGGCAGGGCATCTCCTGAACTTTGAAAATGGCATAGGATTGTGGAAGTAACATCGAAGAAAGTGGTCGTGAGACGACTCCAGCTGTGATTGCCACCAGGGAAGAAGGTTGTGCACCTGGGAGAAGACTGAGAGCGATGGTTGATAGGGGGCTCAGGCCACAGCCAACAGCTAAGGAGGGGAGTACTCATCTGGGAGCTACCGGAATTGTCACAGCGTACAGTCACGATGGGTCTCGGGCTACGGGCAACATCAGGAAAGAGTGGTATGCTAACACAACCGATGAGGGAGCAGCCAACATGAAGAGTATTCACCGAGGGGACTTGGACGGTGAATGCCTACTGGACTTGAGTGGCGGCAAAAATTCCCACTGGCTGGAAAATAAAACAATAGCCAATTTGGTGTGATGAGACTACTTTATGAAGAGACAGTAAGTTGGATTCTGAACACAAATATTCTACTGCATAGCAAACAAAGCGGCTGAAAAGATTAAAGATACTGGTTTTCTTGAGTACCATTGGGAGCAAGACCTTCCCAACTTTAAGGAGTCTGGTGCAACCAGAGAAACACCACCAAGATGACACACTGAAAATTATATGAAGGTTTAGGGAGTGATTTTTGCACCAAATCCATCGATGAATGCAGAATGTTTTCGTTTTTATAAATGAGTACAGAATGGAGGAGAGTCCATCACCTAATTTGTGGCTGCCATAAAGAAGTTAGCAGAATATTGCAATTTTGTAGGGTTTCTCCAAGATGCCTAGTGGGGCCGTTTGATTTGTGGCCTCCATAGGAAGCTACTAACAAGGAGAGACTTGGATTTCAAGAAGCTTTCGAAACTTCAAAATTCAAGAAATGGTTGGAAAATACCGCAAAGACTATGGGCCCTGACAACATACTGGCAATTGTACTAAGGATATGTGTTTCAAAGTTTGCCATTCCCCGAGCCAAGCTCTTTAGTATTAATCTGGGAGAAAGTAAAGACTGCAGATGTTGGATATCAGAGTCAAAAGGTGTGGCGCTGGAAAAGCACAGCAGTCAGGCAGGATGATCCTGATGAAGGGCTTATGCCCAAAATGTCAATTCTCCTGCTCCTCGGATGCTGTCTGACCTGCTATGCTTTTCCATCACCACACTTTTCAGCTCTTATTATTGTTTACATAGTTAAGCAATATACAAACAAATTGCTCAGCGTAAGGAAAGCAACTTTTTTTTTGCATGTCAATTTGAAGTATAAATACATAAATTATAATTGCATAAATTGACCATTTAACTTGGAACATCACTTCTCAGAATTTTAGGTTAGAATGAATGAGAGAGTATATTCTGCACCATGCAAATTGTGATTTAATATGTTAATTCCATTAATTTTTATGCTTGGATTTTTGAACTTGAAAGTTATGGTTTTTCTGTGAGTCTGAAGTGGTTTGATGATTAACTTGTAAGTATTTTTGTAGTTCCAGTGATTTCTTTTAAAACACTTTCAAAGAAAGACTTCTTGAACCTGATCAGGTGTACCCGAGAACTCTGTGGGAAGCTAGAGAAGTGATTGCTGGGCCTCTTGCTGAGGTATTTGTATCATCGATAGTCACAGGTGAGGTGCCGGAAGACTGGAGGTTGGCAAACGTGGTGCCACTGTTTAAGAAGGGCAGTAAAGACAAGCCAGGGAACTATAGACCGGTGAGTGGCGGACAATTTGTTGGAGAGAATCCTGAGGGACAGGATATACATGTATTTGGAAAGGCAAGGACTGATTAGTCAACTTGGCTTTATGCGTGGGAAATAATGTCTCACAAACTTGATTGAGTTGTTTGAAGAAGTAACAAAGAGGATTGATGAGTGCAGAGCAGTAGCTGTCATCAATATGGACTTCAGTAAGGCGTTCGACAAGGTTCCCCATGGGAGACTGATTAGCAAGGTTAGATCTCATGAAATACAGGGAGAACTAGCCATTTGGATACAGAAGTGGCTCAAAGGTAGAAGACAGAGGGTGGTGGTGGAGGGTTGTTATTCAGACTGGAGGCCTGTGACCAGTGGAGTGCCACAAGGATCGGTGCTGGGTCCTCTACTTTTTGTAATTTACATAAATTATTTGGATGTGAGCATAAGAGGTACAGTTAGTAAGTTTGCAGATGACACCAAAATTGGACAAGTAGTGGACAGCAAAGTGGGTTACCTCAGATTACAACAGGATCTGGACCAGATGGACCAATGGGCTGAGAAATGGCAGATGGAGTTTAATTCAGATAAATGCGAGGTGCTGCATTTTGGGAAAGCAAATCTTAGCAAGACTTATACACTTAATGGTAAGGTCCTGGGGAGTGTTGCTGAACAAAGAGACCTTGGAGTGCAGGTTCATAGCTCCTTGAAAGTGGAGTCGCAGGTAGATAGGATAGTGAAGAAGGTGTTTGGTATGCTTTTCTTTATTGGTCAGAGTATTGAGTGCAGGAGTTGGGAGGTTATGTTGCAGCTGTACAGGACATTGGTTAGGCCACTGTTGGAATATTGCGTGCAATTCTGGTCTCCTTCCTATCGGAATGATGTTGTGAAACTTGAAAGGGTTCAGAAAAGATTTACAAGGATGTTGCCAGGGTTGGAGGATTTGAGCTACAGGGAGAGGCTGAACAGGTTGGGGCTGTTTCCCCTGGAGCATCGGAGGCTGAGGGGTGACCTTATAGAGGTTTACAAAATTATGAGGGACATGGATAGGATAAATAGACAAAGTCTTATCCCTGGGTTCGGGGAGTTCAGAACTAGAGGGCATAGGTTTAGGGTGAGAGGGGAAAGATATAAAAGATACCTAAGGAGAGTGGTATGTGTATGGAATGAGCTGCCAGAGGATGTGGTGGAGGCTGGTACAACTGCAACACTTAAGAGCCATTTGGATGGGTATATGAATAAGAAGGGTTTGGAGGGATATGGGCCAGGTTCTGGCAGGTGGGACTAGATTGGGTTGGGATATCTGGTCGGCATGGACGAGTTGGACCAAAGGGTCTGTTTCCATGCTGAACATCTCTATGACTCTATGAATAGTAATGGGTTTTGATTACATTGAGAGACTTTTATGGGTGAACAGAGTAAACAGTTGAGTAATAGGTTCCAGTTCAGACATTGAGGGGTTAATTTTTGTTTCTTCCTGTTGATTGGGAAAACACTCATAACTTGGGAGAAAGCATTTTTTTTTAGTTTCAGTTTGCGTAGCTCTGCAGCCATTGTGGTTGTAGATGGAATCATAGAATCATAAAGTTATACAGTGTGGAAACAGACCCTTCAGTGCAAATTCTAATTTCAGGTTTCTTTTCTTCCAATTCTAAATGTCAGGTAATCACTGGTGACCTGTGGTGACCTGATATCCTAATCTAATCCCATATCGCTTTCGGCCCTTCCAATTCACATCCCCATCCAGATGCTTTTTTAGATGTTGGCATTGTACCCACCTCCACCATTTCCTCTTGCAGCTCATTCCATGCATGCATTGTCCTCTGTATGAAAACAATTGCCCCGCAGGTTCCTTTTAGAACTTTGTCCTCTCACCTTAAACCTGTGCCCTCTAGTTTTGGTGTCCCCTACCCTGAGAAAAAGACCTTGGCTTTTCACCCTATTTATGCCTCTATGAGGTCACCCCTCAGCCTCTGACATTCCAGGGGAAAACAAGCCCCAGCCTATTCAGCCTCTCCTTCTAACTAAAACCTTCCAATCCCAGCAGCATCCTTGTAAATCTTTTCTGAACCCTTTCAAGTTTAACAACATCTTTACTTTGACATAGATTCATGGAGACGTACAGCACGGAAACAGACCCTCCTGGTCCAACTCGTCCATGCCGACCAGATATCCCAACCCAATCTAATCCCACCTGCCAGCACCTGGCCCATATCCCTCCAAACCTTTCCTATTCATATACCCATCCAGATGCTTTTTAAATGTTGCAATTATAGTAGATGCTCCTGAAAAAAGCAGAAAATATCATTCGAATTGTTAGAAATGGGTTGCCTTACTTTACCTGAAGAAATTTAGTGAGAGTTCCAGACCAAAAGTGTTTGGTCAAAATCTTGAAGGGGTCCTTTGAAGCAGAAGAAAGTTTAAGCTCGTTGGTAGGAAAGCTTCAGCAAGACACTATCAGATTTGCAAGTCTGGGAATTGAAGCCAAAGTTTTAAAGTCCTATAGGAGACGTAGAGAAGGGAATTCTCTCTGGTATGAGTAAAGCAGTTCATTTGGGATTAATTGGATTATATCTTTATTGGGATTAAACATGTTAAATACAGAGGAACTTCGATTATCCAGCATTCGATTATCCGAATATCAGATTATCCGGTAAGATTGCAATGTCCCGAATCTCGGCTAAACTGTTATCTGGCATTTGATTATCCGGAATTCAGTTAACTGAATGAAATACTCCCCACCTTGTCCTTCGGATAATCAAGGTTCCTTTGTGTGTAATATGCAAATAGTTTCATTTATTCTATATTAACTTATTTTCTTTTACATGCTAACTTTTATTGTTAAATTCGGATCTGCAGCATTGCATGCCTGTGTTTCGGTGAGGGGCCACCTTGCTAACATTAAAAAGAAAACCAAAAATATTATTTATCAGTATGGCATCTGACTTGTCCTGTAATAGCATCAGCCGGGATCATGAGAATTGAGGACATTTAGTAGGATTTTTGACTCCACCAGATTCAAGAGGGATCTGTGTCTGTCTTTTCCAAATAATAGCTGTTTCATTGTTCTGGACATAACGCGACCATGTTGGAGAATTTGAAGATGACTTTGAATGTTGCTCAGATATTGCTGGAAATGGAAATTTTATTAGTGAATTATTCAAAATCTTTGATAACATCTAAACTGAGAAGGGTAACATATCTTTAATGTAAAAGTAAAAGTAGAATTTGGTAAAGATGATATGCTTCAAGTGATTATCTGACATTTAGAATTGGGATAAAAGAAACCTGAAGTTAGAATGCCACAGCTATATTTAGTTAAAATATATCTAGAAATTAGACAAGTTAAAAGAGAGTCAGAAAATGTTGGACATAGAGATAAGAAAACCTGAATTGGAAAGGGAGGAAAAACAGGGAAATGGAATTAAACAGAGTTAAACTTCAAAGGGTTAGGGAGCTTAGGGGACATGAGTTGGCCAAAGAAAAGCTGAAGAGTAAAGACAGAAGGAAGACATAGTGGTTCTGATGAATATGATGCTTCCAATGACGGATTTGATTTATCTAAGAATCTGCGCTTAGTGTCTTTATTCAATGAGAATGGATTTGAAAGGTATTCTGCTTTGTTTGCAAAGATTGCTGAACAGATAAAAGTGACCAAGTGGGATTTGGAGCTTAATTTTGTGATGTTTTGACAGGTACCGCTACACTTGTTTCACAAAAGAACAATCCATAGTGTACAAAACTGATAAAGGGTCTTTTGTGAGCGAGGTCTGAAGTTTATCAAAAACAATTTAAGATGAAAGAAAGAATCCTAATCAGATATTTGTCAAATGTAAAAGAGAGAAAGAAACAATGTGAAGTCAGTTATTTGGATCGTTTAAGCTGGATAACAATTTTGAAAACACACTGTATGTTCTTCAGAGACTGGCTACTCTTCAGGAGTGTCCACTGCTCCTGGTGGTGTTGCTGATATCAGAGTGCTGGGTGGCAGGACTTCCTCCCCAGTGGTCCACCTCAAGTCAGTTAACAGTTTAAAGGCAGAATTGTTAACAACAGCTACAAAAGAGAAAAATAGGTGATGATTATGATCTGATTTTGTTGAACTTGATGTTGAACATGGAAGCCTGTGAAGTGTTTCATAGGTGCTATCCCCCAAAATTAAGTTGTACTTCTTTGCAGTAGTGTAGGAGGTCAAGATCAGCGTAGGAATGGTATGGAGAATTAAAAATTTGGGTAATTAAAAAGTGAAGATCAGATTTGAGGGCACAATGAATTGATCAAATTGATCGTTTAATTTGCCTTTGGCTTCCCTCACTTTGTGAGGACCAAATCGGGTATGCTAGGGTTTTGGTAATCTAAACTGTAGAAGAAAAAGAAGTTTAAACAAAAAAGAGTGGATTTAAGATCAGAACCAACAGGACGCAAAGAAATTAAACATTCAATTTAGAAGCATAATGCAGGAAGGTTAAAATTAATGAAAGTTGTGGGATTGAAAAGTAAATAAAACTGCTCAGTGTCATTATTAGTTTGAAGACCTCGTGGATCACATTTATATTCTAGAAAAAAGAATGCATACAGCCCAACCATTAACATAGACATGATTAAAACCTAAATATTAATTAAGAAAGCTTCACAGTAAAACAATGGAATTTATCCTTTATAATTTCTGCCATTAAAACTCGTTAGCGCTTGCTAAAAGGGTTGAGGGGAATAATTTCAGAAAATAGTGGAAGCTGGGTGAAGTGAGTGAACGCTCCTATTAGTTAAACTACATTGACAATCAATAGACATTCCTGAACTACTTGAAAATAAATAATGTTAATAATGCTTACCCAAATTTGTGTACTTATTGTGTACTAGACAACTTAAGTGTTGTATTATGAAAGCTACTTTTTAAATAATCTAATTACTTGGCTCTTCTACTGAGATCTGTGTTTATTAATTTCATGATATGAATGTGAGGGGATACTTCACAATGATGGGTCTCTTTGCAAATGTGTCTGGATCTCATTGCAACAGTCTCTGGATCTCATCATTGTTGCATTGCCAATGGGTAGTACTTCCAAGCTCAAGATCAGTTTTTTAGAAAGGGTTTATCTTATCTCAAAAAACAGAGTATCTCACCATCAAGAACAAAGCCTGGAAATTACTGTTGGCAACTTGGAATGTGGGCTTATTTTTTTACTGTAGAATATATGGTGTTTTTCATGAAACCAAGAAATGCAGTTACTGAAAATCTTGAACAGAAACAGAAATTGCTGGAAAAATCCAGCAGGTCTGGCAGCATCTGTGGAGATAAAACAAGAGTCAACATTTCAGGTCCACTGACCTTTTATTAGAAGTGTTCTGAAGAAGAGTCGCTGAACCTGAATCTTTCACACTGCTTTCTCTCCTCAGATGCTGCCAGACCTGCTTGGTTTCTCCAGCAATTCCAATTTTTGGTTCATATTAATTATGTTTACTTAACATGAATTGTGATAACCTTATATATGCTGTTTATTGCAAATCGTAATTTGTAGTTTAACTAATCAACTGAAATGGAGTGAAAAATAAAGCAGTTACAATAATTTTAAATAACTTGATCCTATTGACTGTAATGGTGAATGAAAAGAGATTTCCTTTTCGTTATGCTAACATTGTAAATGGTGGCTTGAGTTGAGAAGACCAATAAATTGGCCTTTCTCAAATGTACGTTTTAAGTTTTACAGCTGCTATGGGTAGCCTAGCAATATCTAGAAGTGTCTATACCCATTAGTGATCTATAGAGTTCCTATTACTTTAATGCTGATTTTATACCAGCCATTAGATGTTAGTATGTTACTATTGAATGAAGTCAGCCACAATAAATATTGCAGCACTTTGCACATTGACCTGGCATAAAACTGTAACTTTTCAGGAACTGCTTTCATATCGTAAGATTCAAGGTACTGCAATATTAACAAAGTTAATGTACAACACTCCAAGAGACACATTTAATTTAATTCAGTAATTGTTTATATTTGATTGCAAGAATGTAGTCTGTTCAAAAGTGTGTGCTTTCAGTCAAAAAGAAAAGTCTCAGTAATATATAGAACATAGAACATTACAGCACAGTTCAGGCCCTTCAGCCCTCGATGTTGCACCGCCTGTGAAACCAACTTGAAGCCCATCTAATCTACACTATTCCATTTTCATCCATATATTTATCCAATGACCATTTAAATTCCCTTAAAGTTGGCGAGTCTACTACAGTTGCAGGCAGGGCGCTCCATGCTCCTCCTACTCTCTGAGTAATGAAACTACCTCTGACATCTGTCCTATATCTATCACCCCTCAACTTAAAGCTACATCCCCTTGTACTAGCCATCACTATCCGAGGAAAAAGGCTCTCACTGTCCACCCTGTCTAACCCTCTGATTATCTTATGTCTCAATTAAGTCACCTCTCAACCTTCTTCTCTTTAACGATAAAAACCTCAAGTCCTTCATCCATACCAGGCAATATCTTAGTAAATCTCTTCTGAACCCTTTCCAAAGCTTGCACATCCTTCCTCTAATGAGGTAAGGAGAACTGTATGCAATAATCCAAGTGCAGCCGCACCAGAGATTTGTACAGCTGCAACATGATCTCGTGGCACCGAAACTCAGTCTCTCTCCCAATAAAAGTGAACACACCATATGCCTTCTTAACAGCCCTATCAACCTGGATGGCAACTTTCAAGGATCTATGTACATGAACACCAAGATCTCTCTGCTCATCTACACTACCAAGAATCTTACCATTAGTTGAGTACTCTTTATTCCTGTTGCTCCTTCCAAAGTGAACCATTCACACTTTAAACTCTATTTGCCACCCCTCAGCCCTGCTCTGCAGCTTATCCATTTCCTTCTGTAACCTGTAGCATCCTTGAGCACTATGCACAACTCTACCGACCTTAGTGTCATCCGCAAATTTACTAACGCATCCTTCTATGCCCTCACCCAGGTCATTTATAAAAGTAGTAAACAGCAATGGCTCCAAAACTGATCCTTGCGGTACGCCAGTAGTAACTGAACTCCCGCATGAACATTTCTCATCAACCACCACCCTCTGTCTTCTTTCAACTAGCCAATTTCTGATCAAAACCACGAAATCACCCTCAATCCCATACCTCTGTATTTTGTGCAATACCGTGGGGAACCTTATCAAATGCCTTACTGAAATCCATATACACCACATCAACTGGTTTACCCTCATCCACCTGTTTGGTCACCTTCTCAATGATTTCAGTAAGGTTTGTGAGGCACAACCTACCCTTCACAAAACTGTGTTGACTATCTCTAATCAACTTATTCCTTCTGAAACGATTATAAATCCTGTCTCTTATAACCTTTTCCAACATTTTACCCACAACTGAAGCAAGGCTCACTGGTCTATAATTACCAGGGTTGTCTCTACTCCCCTTCTTGTACAAGGGGACAACATTTGCTATCCTCCAGTCTTCTGGCACTACTCCTATACACAATGACAACATAAAGATCAAAGCCAAAGGCTCGGCAATCTTCTCCCTGGCTTCCCAGAGAATCTTGGATAAATACCATCTGACCCAGGGGACTTAACAGTTTTCACACTTTCCAGAATTGCTAATATCTCCTCCTTGTGAACCTCAGTCTCACCTAGTCCAGTAGCCTGTATGTCAGTATTCTCCTCGACAACATTGTCTTTTCAGTGTGAATACTGATGTAAAATATTCATTTAGCGTTTCTCCTATCTCCTCGGAATCTACACACACATTGTTTGATATTCACTTTGAAAGTTTCGGAATTGTTTGAACACAGCATCTAGTCAAATCATGAAATGTTGTGAAGAATACTGATTTCTGCTTCAATATCCTTTTTCTTTATTTCCGTCAGTTTTATTTTCAATATTTTTGCTTAACCAATGAGCGATGATTACATACTGGCCTTTGAAAGTCTTTGAGTGTAAAAGTGTTGTAAACTAAAAAAAATGAGTGAACATACACCACATTAATCAGAACTGAAACAAATCACATCAGTGCTTCTGAGATCAGTGTCAGAACCAACAAGATATTGGTCCAAGCTTGAACTTGCCAACTGTGCCACCAGTTGTAAATTGTCATTATGCTGTTGAGTGCATACAGGGCAAATTCGGTACATCTTTTCAATCCATTGTCTGATCACTGACACTGTTGCTTCAATGACATTCATTAAATTTTCCCCTTTTCTTAAGTCTTTATTCTGAATAATTTGCTGATAAGTAAATTCTGGGCCCTTATATGTAATGGAAGGTGGATGCTGGATGGGAAGAGTCAGTTTTCACGTCTTCCAATGTGTGACATATAGAACAGCAAGTGAAGAATCCTGTATAAATGTTAGTGCATTAGGAACTAGAATATTGAATTATTTCACTGGATTTCAGAGGATGATAAATGTAATTGTTTATTCCATCTTGACTGAGAATTAGGTTCTAAACTAAATGAAACTATTAGTACCCATTGTTGATCCTATTATTGTTTGAGCTCAATTCTCAGTTAAGAGGACATCTCATGAAATACAAATTGCAGTCAAAAAATCATTTTCATGGTAGCTAATCTTTCACAAAGTTAACCTTTTTGCTAAGAACACTAAAATTCAACAAAATTATCTGGGATGTCAATATGTGTGAGTGGACTATTTGTGAAGCACATAAAAAAACTATTCATGGCAGGGGTCATCTCCAGCTGAAGCAATAGAGTAGGCTACTACCTTGAAACTACAGACCTCAGTGCAAGCTGAAGTGATAAATCTCCTCAAGGGAGGGAGAGAGTGAGTGAAAGTGCATGTTCTTGCTGGGATAGCATCTTGAGTAATGCAGTATGTTAGACATTAACATTCTTACCACAGAGGGTTAAGACATGCATATGTGTTGAGTGAATTGTTATCTTAGCTGTGATATCGTTTTTAAAATGTGTAGTGGAAGCTAAGAACTTCTACAGGTGGAACAAGGGTTATAGTTGGATTCATCTTGTATATCAGCCAGTGATCAGTTTGAGTAAAATAAATGGTAACCCTAATGCTAGATAGAGCATGAAAACCAAATGAGAAGTGTTGGGGGAATCAATTTTTCAAGTGGCAATGGTATCCTCATTAACAGAAAAAAATAGAAATTCGAACAGACTATGAATATTCAACAGAGCTTTGGAATGGGGAAGAACAGAATTCAGACATGTTTCCCATTTCTTCCATCCAATACATGAGCTATACTTAATTAGAAAATCAGGTAAAAATCTGTTGCACTAAATCTGCAATATTTAGCCCCCCAGTCAATTGTGACAGATTTGTCAATGGCACAGTGAGCAAAACAATTCAAGTATATGAACCAAAAGTAAATTATGCATGCGCTTACTGAAAATACGAAGTCTGAATTTGCACATTCTGTTACTAGTGATCATAAAAATTGTCTGTGTGAAGCATGAAGATTTGGAAGGTAGTATTCCTTGAAAAAAGTGAAAGTGTAGCTTCAAACGTGAGGTTAAAGCTTGCATTTAGGGAGAACTCTCAACCTTTCCCCCAGAATGGCATTTGTTCATTCAGTAAATTTTCTTCAACAAAAGGGAACATTTTTTAAAGCCTTTTCAGTGTCTTCTGAGAGTTTCCTGTGGTTTGTGATTTAATCAGTGGGGCCCCCCGCCTGCTGTAGGATTATTCACAAAAATGGATTCTCTTCTCTCTCCCAGCCTAATCTGCTTTTAATTTGGTATGGATTTGTTTTCAATATGATCTGTGTTAGCTATTGAATGTAAATGATTGCAATTATTACAGAAGATGCATTATTTTAATCTGTCTACAAGAGAAATTATATTCTGATGAATGTACAAGCTATCGAAAATTGTGACGAAAGACAGAAATCTCGCCTCAGTTATTCTCTTAGGTCATATTACTAATCTCTGTCCCCACCCCATTGACTTTAACAAAATGCATGCCATTTCTCATGATATGTCTAAATTCTTATTGATTAGACCAACTGGACAGTATTACTTGCAAACAAACTAAAAGAATGCTTTTTGAAGTTGTGTAAGAGCTACAGTCTATTGGATGTTATGTGTGATAGGATGTGTCCTCATTGCTCATTGCATTCACATATGTATGGACTACCCAAGGTGCACAAAAGTGATGTCCTTTTATGCCCTATCTTATTTCACCAGTTCATGAACTGGTCGAATGCATAGATTCTATGCATAGAATTTCTGCAACTGGTTTGAACACGTTTTTCACATATAGTAAAGGATTCCTTCACATTTGTAAAGAATATACACAGCTTGCGTGTTGATAGCAATGTCGTGTCCACGTGTTTGTTTGTCATTACTAACTATACACCTAAGGAAGCCAAATACTTCTGCACTACAGTTCTAAATCATGGTGGTCTAAACCTGGTATCATTGTGTGAATTAGTATTAATTGAACTTCTGAACTCAACAAACTAGTAGGCAATTGAGTTCAATTTTAGCAACACCATATAGCACCAATTACATTGGAGTTGACATGGGATCTCCATTAGGCCCAGCTCTCCCCTCAAACATCTTTGATGCATTCCATGACAAATGATTCAGTGATTGATGTCTAACCACCTATTTCTTGCATATTTCCAATATGTAGGTGATACGGTTGTTATATTTGAATTTACAGCTGCATGTAAGAACTACCTTATAAGTCTGAATGGGCGTCATCCTGCGCTCGAACTCGCCCTTGAAATCCCTTGACATCCCGGTCAACTAATCAACTAGGGGTCTCTCCTACTGTCAACTGCAAACCTACAGTCATAGGTCTTTATACACATTGGGATTCCAGCAGTTCCATGTGAATTGCCTATAAAATTGACCTTTAAAACTCAAAAAGGTAAAGTTGTCATTGTCCTAGTGCAGCGGAAGCTACTCTCTCATTACAGAGAAATGGCTGGTGATGGTTTAAGCTGAGAGTCAAGGCTGAAAAGACATGATTAGATTACTTACAGTGTGGAAACAGGCCCTTCGGCCCAACAAGTCCACACCGACCCGCCGAAGCGCAACCCACCCATACCCCTACATTAACCCCTTACCTAACACTACGGGCAATTTAGCATGGCCAATTCACCTGACCCGCACATCTTTGGACTGTGGGAGGAAACCGGAGCACCCGGAGTAAACCCACGCAGACACGGGGAGAACGTGCAAACTCCACACAGTCAGTCGCCTGAGTCGGGAATTGAACCCGGGTCGCAGGCGCTGTGAGGCAGCAGTGCTAACCACTGTGCCACCGTGCTGCCCATGGAAAGCTCATAAAGTAGCAAAAGTGGAATTTTCCACTAATGATGTAATGGTGTAATGCCAGGTGTGTAGGCTATGTCCCAAAGATTGGCAAATCAGATCAAACAGCATATTCCTTCTGCTGTTTGAAACAAGCAATATACTGACACAATCAACTAGCCTATGCTTACCAAGCTCTCAAGTGTGTCCAATACTAAGTGTGATTCTGCAATTGGGTAACATTTGCAGTATAATCCTGTGTGTATGAAGAGTTATGGTGGTAGCCAATTTAGGTTCATCGGTTGGTCTTGCTAAATGGCGCACCTGCATGTACTTGAAGCTACATATATTTATTCATCAGCTACTGTTCCTTTCAGGCAGAAAGAACATGTACACACAACAAAACAAATGATAGTCATTCTCTTGTTCATTTCTCACTGCAATGCCTTGTTTAAAATTTTAAAAACTTGGTAGTTAACTGCTGTCATAATTACCTGATACTTCTCCAAGTTTCGTGTCCCTGAAGCAGAGTCCACTTGTCCACCAATCAACATACACCTCTCATACAGTATCAATGTTCTTTTTCCTTTACTTTGGTATTTCTTGCTAATTGTCCTGAAGAGTACAACGTATAAAGTTTCAACAAAATGTCTCTTTTTCCAGCAGTATCTATTAATGGTAATCTTTCAATTTGATACTTCTCAGCTATGAGTCTACATAATCATTGAATCTATACTAATGTTATTATAGTTGCCTTGAACTATCAGACTTTGTATTTGCACAGTGCTTTATGTTCATGACTTTGTCTAATCATTTAACTGTCATGCTGTCAGCACAGATAATTACTTCCAGCAAGTTATCACACTGACATTCAAATACAATATGCGCAGTCGACAGAATCTTTCAAAATATTTTGTTTGGTTAATAGGATTTCCTATTAGCAAGACTCATGCTTTCAGATTTTAAGTTAGTTTTGGGGAATATTGAGCGATAAGTCTGAAAAAACTTTTCTTTGAATGTCATGAAAAGAGAACTCATAAAAAGATTTTGCATATTTAGTACGGTTTTCATTATGATCTTGTAATGTTAAACTTTGAGATCCCTCACAAACACTAGGTCCCAGCTTGGGGATGGTAGGCTTACTGCAGTTAACCATTTAAAGGAAAAACTGTCATCATCACAATCAGACATGATTTTGATTTTTTAAAATTATGTATATCTGTGCACACTTGGGAAGACTGTTTCTGTAAAGATGAGTTTATACGTTAGACAATATAATCTGAACAGATCAGTTGCTTAGTTCTTGAAGTAATAAAGTGTAAATGCTATTTGTGTGATCGGTCAGTTGACTCTTGGATTTTCTTAAGCGGAAATCATTTACTTGAAAGGAGTGGAACAAAAGTGAAAATCAAGTGGAAAATCTTTGGCTACTCTGACAAAATTTCCTGTCAATAAATTCAAAAGTCGAATGGTGGATTACTTAGACAGGCTTGCATGCCTTCCTTTTGGTTACAAAAAGAGCAAAATGTGATGGATAAGTTACGATTCAATAAGATGTAAACTTGGTTTTAGACTGACCAATTTTTCTGCATCTTAAGGATGCAACTCTGACTAATTATCTCTGGCTAGGTCATTATTGCTTGCTGATTCCTATGGGTCCTTGGGTAATAGGATTGATTAAGAAAGTATTGATTATAGTGCTCCTTAGATGCCAACTGCAGCAATTATTTGTCCTCCAGTCACATATTTATTTACTTTGTCTTCTCAATAGTGTCTTAAAAGAGGTGTATGCATCATTCAATCCTGAAGCAGTGGTCTGCCAGCTAGGAGCAGATACTATTGCTGGAGACCCAATGTGTTCCTTTAATATGACACCAGTTGGAGTGGGAAAGTGCCTGCGTTACATTCTGAACTGGGAATTGCCGACTCTGGTCTTGGGAGGAGGTGAGTCCAATTGTCCTTTGTTGCAACATTTTCAATAAATGCAAAGGCATAAATGTTGTGCAATGTATTGGCATTGATACATATGTTTTAACGTGTTTTAAAAATGATTCAACATAGTTTTGCATTTGGGAGGTTTTTTTATATATGTATGATATTTAAAAGCAAAATTCCTTCGTAATACCTGTAAATAAATGCATGACAAAGTATGTACTGTATTGAATTATCTGATTCTCATCGAAGCAATGGTGGAACTCTTGCAAACTTGGTCAGAGTCCTTGAGTGAGGTAAATAAGATACGTAGAGGGATACTAGTCTTCATTCTTAGCAGTGATGTGTTCTGGGTAATATGTGGGTTTTGGATTACGGGAGGATTTGAGTTCATCAATGATACAGTCAAGATTAAATGAATAAATGATTTTGTCTTGGTATGAAATTTGAGTTCCGATGCCTCCAACATTAATGGATGTAACCTGATAAGGCAATCAATAATGTTGTTGAGTCAAATTAGTGTGTAGGATCTAGAAAAGAACTGGTGCTCATGATCCAAGTATTATACCTTGAACACATTGTGTCAACTCAGGAGAAACTATTGCTAATGTTACCGACAGGGAAGGAGACATAAACTGAATTCCTTTACTTTTCTCTTTTGTCTGTAAGCAGAGTTATTTGAAATTGTTTTCTTTTCCTCTGTTTTGAAATTGACTGTGGCACGTTTCCTCCAAACTATACATTTTTCCTCCAAACTATACATTTGGAAGACTGGACTCAAAATAAGCTTGCTTCTAGGTTCACTCAAAAGTATGCTTTATTGGTCCATTCGAACTGGAGGTTTTCACACACATACTCAAGCATAAGGGGAAAGGAAAAAAATGGAAACAGTTTACAATTAAAAATCTCTTTTAAAAATGGAATCAAAGATATGGGTGTTAATTTGCATGATTTTTTTCTGTGTCCTTTGAAGATTATTTACTGCCTGTAGGAAGCTGTTTTCAGGTGGCTGCGTTAGCTGAAGTTGCAGTATTCCTTTTAAAATTTATGTAGGCCAAGCAGAATGATGTTGGTGTACAAACCAGTCCCCACGTAATAAAGCAAAGATGCTGGCCAATTCAATTTCTGTTTCACTTATATCCAGAGATGGAAAGAAATAAAGTCTTTTATTGCCCTCTTTCATCAGCCTATTTTCAGCCTTTTTAGATCTAGGTCACTTGCACTTTATTGTCTCAATATAGACAGATAATTTCAGCCTTTTTGGATGTTCAGGGCTTCAACTGTCTGAATCTTAACAGAACCTTTCTGGTTCCTTTTTGGATTTATATTCTTGTTGTCTGCTACAGATTATCTGGGCACAGAGCCTGGGATTTTACCAAACCGTTTTTCATTGATGTAGCAAATTTCCTGTCTCTTTGGGCTTCTAGTTTTTATTCCGTACCTTTTGCTGAAAAAATTGTTTTTGCTCCTTTTTTTTGAGCTCCTTTCAATTAGAAGTTCTTGGCTGTGATAATTAATCTGGATAAGGTAGTTTGAGGTTCTGACTTCTCTGTTCCAAATATGAACCGAGGCATGGATATTGGGTAAGAATTTTGTTTTGCCACACTGAGTACTTACATCTGTATTCTCCAAGTCATAAACCTCAGCTGTCTAATGTTCAGAGAGGCTAATGTTTCACAGGTTAAGTTTGTCTTTTCTATGCAAGTCTCTGTATTGAAATTTGTCACAAATTAAGGAAATTTACTGCAGTGCTGTTTCTTGGTTTAATGATTGTTTAAACCACTGAATCTTTCTTTTTGGCTTCCAATTGGATTATAAGGTTCAATTCAGTTTGGTTTCTGAGATTTGGATCTTGTGTCAAATTTTGGCTGATTTTGCAATGGTTTGACCTTAGACTTGAGACTCCAATTTCTGTTGTTGACAGGGAGAGGGAGCAAATTTAATTATGTTGTATTTCTCCCCTTTGGTCTGTAACCAGAAGATTTTTGTATTACTTAAAAATTGTTTTCCTGTAGAAATGAGCTGTGACATGTTTCCCCAGAGCCTCCTGGAGTTTTGTTGTGTCACCAGTTAGATCTTTAGCAGACTTTGATGTTAACAATAGACTATTTTTTTTCTCAGTCTGAGGCAAGGGTTAAGAAATGTTAATTTAAGCTAAGACTAGAGGAATTTTGATCGTGTAACAGGTCCATTAAAGAGTCACTTACAATTTAACAATTGATGCCTGTGTCTCTGACCAGTGGGTCCAGTATTCAACCATGGAGATAAATGGGATTATTAGTACCTCAACAAGTACAGTGAGGTTAAACCTTTCTGCTCCTGATCAAAACCCACTGTCTATTGTAGCAGCCAGTTGCTGAACTGTTTTTGCCACTTCAGACATGAATTTTTCAAAAGCTCTTTGCCAGACCCTTTAGGTCTGCCTACTGTGCTTTTGTGTTTGCTGACTGTAATATCCAATCAATGCAAGGGTGAGAAATTCCAAAAGAATAGTGACTTTGTTCTAGAAATTGCTGATTGGAGCTTCCCATACATTGTAGTCAACTTGTATCATCGGCAGCCATGTCTTGGTACAGCCAAATCCTTTTCAAAATTTAAACAAGATTATATAGCTTTTTAAAGCAGTTCATGACTTGAGTTTCATATCTTGTGGACATGGCCCATTGCTATAGGAAGAATAAAAGGTGAAAGAATTGGAAATCTTCACAATCACCATGACATCAAGCATTTCTTAATATAACAGTGTTTAGCAGTATTAGAATGAGACAGTAGTGAATAACATGGTCACTGTGTCTTCTGACTTTCTAGTCAAATAAATTATTTTCATTTGGTTTGCTTTTCTGGTGGAGACAGGAGGCTATAACCATGCAAACACAGCCCGGTGTTGGACATATCTGACTGCTATTATCCTTGGAAAAACACTGTCCTCCGAGATTCCTGATCATGAGGTAAGGCTACAACAGGCTTCTTTTTTTTTAAACTATCTGCTGAGTCATTCTGACTAATCAAACCTGGGATTTTGACTCTGAATACTGTTTTGTAGTCAAGTGGCAGTGCAACAATAATGCACTGTTTCTCCATTTCTCTCAGAATGATAGGCTTGTTCTGAACTGACATAGCAGCATTTGTTTGACTATAAGTAAAGCATTTAGCCATTCTTTAATAATTACTGATGCTTTACTTTTAGGCTTTCTACAACATTTTGACCTTGCTTTTTCTTGATATGACTAGAATTACATAGACTGTAATTCTTTCGAACATTGCATATTTACTATTAGAGTCATAGAGATGTACAGCACAGAAATGGATCCTTCAGTCCATGCCGACCAGATATCCCAACCCAATTTAGTCCCACCTGCCAGTAACCAGTCTGTATCCCTCCAAACCCTTTCTATTCATATACCCATCCAGATGCCATTTAAATGTTACAATTGTTGCAATCCATCACTTCCTCTGGCAGCCCATTCCACACACTCACCACCCTCGCCTGTTCAACCTCTCCCTGTAGCTCAAATCCTCCAACCCTGGCAACATCCTTTTAAATCTTTTCTGAACTATTGGTGATGTGTTGATACCATATAAATACAGTTTCATACTTGTCTTACCATTTCTTTTCCCCAAATTTTGTTTCTTGATACAATGAGCAAAGCTACTTACTATGAAAAATAAAAGATTTGGTTGTCTGACATTTAAGGGGCAGCTTATACCACAGTTGGACACCCCAACTCATGATCCCAGTTCATTACTGAAAGCTCTACTTGCACTAGTGTTACAAATTTTTTCCAGTTACATCATACTTTTTCATACATCTGGGTTCATTGTCAATGCACTAATCAGAGCATTGAACTATACGCACAATTTTGTTGTGCATAAGAAGAGCTCTGGATCTTGACCTTTCTCTTGCATTAAAGAATATCCTGTCAACAATGCCCTATGTGTAAGATTAAACATTATGTTTCAGATTCAGGTGTGCACGTGGCTGAATTTAAATAAGTCTGGGCGAAAATGGTTGAGGCCTGCCTTTTTGCCAGTTAACACCTTTAAGTGGAAGAAAGTGAGGACTGCAGATGCTGGAGAGTCAGAGTTAAAAAGTGTGGCACTGGAAAGGCACAACAGATCAGGCAGCATCCCAGGAGCAGGAGAGTTGACATTTCGGACATAAGTCCTTCATCAGGATCTCTCAAAATTATAACTTCTTTGCCTTCTCCCCCATCCTTCCTGAGTAAACTTTACCTACATAGGCGAAGTATTGAAAGAGATCGGGAACCAACATCAGTACCCAGCCCCTGCCTAGGCTGTGCACTCTCCTGTGCTTCCTCAACCTTGCTTGGGATTTCCTGCACTACTTTCACTAATGCCACTGGCTTAGCCTCTTGTCCCACATCTTTTCCCATAGTGTCTTTCTTTAACAAACAGCACTGTGACTTTACATGTCCCACCTTCTGGCAGTGAAGACACCTTTTCCAAGTGCCTTCCTAAATCACTGGCACTGTAATTTTCTGTGTCCCACTCCACTGCAATGAAAACACCTGAGGCCTTTCACCTCCTTTTCACCCTCTTGGGCTTCTTTTTCCACCTATGGTAAACTATTACCAGTGTTCTCTACTCTTTGTTTTGTAGTGTAGGATCTCCTCTTCTCCCAATTTCTATCCCTCACAGGATGAAATTCTTGCCGGAAGCTAAAATTTGCCTTATACACCAATGTATATTCATCTGCCATCTCTTCTGCTCTTCTCGCTTCTTGAACTTTCTGTTCATCCACATGAATTCTTATCATCTCTAGAAGTGAGTTTTTAAACTCCTCCAGCAGAATAACCTCTGTCAGAGCCTCATATGTCTTATCTATTTTTAAGGCCCTCACCCATCTATCAAAATGACTATGTTTAATTCTTTCTAACTCAACCTAAGTCTGACCTGGTTCCTTCCTTATGTTTCTCCCCTTTCTCTTAACTGCTTATTACCTGCCTCCAGCTCTATAACAATATACTGTTCAAACAAAACACTTATTATAATTACGTCAACTTAATTTCAAAACCATACAGCGGCTGTCGTCCTCAGTATCTGTCTTTCAGCTAAAGATCTCCCGGGGTCATCATCTGTCTTTTTACTGTGAAGGTGTTTCATATGAAAGCGGTACCTTTGATAGAGAGTGTTTCAATGTCTTGGCTCTCAATGGCAGTTATTCTGTCTGATTTTCAAAATGCCTCCCTTTTTTAATATTCCCAACATCAGATTGTCTCATTGGTTCGATGTTGGTAAAACAATAAATTCAAATTCAGTTGTGTTTTAATATCCTGGGGCATAATTTAAACTGGTTAAATTTGAATTGTTGTCAAAACAGCAACCAACTCAGGTATCTATTTCACAGCCAAATGATACATTTTTCAATTTTCCAGTACACTCAGACTGTTATCTAGTCATATGACACAGGTGCTTGTAAGCTGTCAGTGCAGAACAGCATTCACTCTGTCTTAAAGGTGCAGTACACGCTTTCAACTTCATAAAAATATGCATCACAACAGGTAAGACCTGATAAAGATAGCAAATTATGTTCTCTATATATTAGTGAACCAGATCGGCTACTTAAGACAAGCTTGTAGATTGTGCCCTCCATTTAACATAGAATATAGAACATTACAGTGCAGTACAGGCCATTCGGCCCTCAATATTGCGCCGCCCTATCATACTAATCTGAAGCCCATCCATCTATACTATTCCATGTACATCCATATGCCTGTCCAATGACGACTTAAATGCACTTAAACTTGGCGAATCTACTACCATTGCAGGCAAAGCAATCTTACTACTCTCTGAGTAAAGAAACTACCTCTGACGTCTGTCTTATACCTGTCTCTCCTCACTTTAAAGTTGTGTCTCCTTGTTTTGCCTTTCCCATACTTGCAAAAAGACTCTCCCTGTCCACCTATCTAACCCTCTGATTATCTTGTATGTCTCTATTAAGTCACCTCTCAACCTTCTCTCTAATGAGAACAGCCTCAAGTCCCTCAGCCTTTCCTTGTAAGACATTCCTTCCATATCAGGCCACATTCTCGTAAATCTCCTCTGCAACCTTACCAAAGCTTCCACGTCCTTCCTATAATGCGGTGACCAGAACTGTACACAATACACCAAGCGTGGCCGTACCAGGGCTTTGTACAGCTGCAGCATAACCTCCTGATTCTGGAACTCAATCCTTCTATTAATAAAGGCCAAAACACTGTATGCCTTCTTAACAACACTGTCAATCTGGGTGGCAACTTTCAGGGATCTGTCTACATGAACACCGAGATCTCGCTGCTCATCTGCATTCCCAAGAATCTTACCATTAGCCCAGTATTTTGCATTCCGATTACTCCGTCCATAGTGTATCACCTCACACTTGTCCACATTAAACTCCATTTGCCACCTCTCAGCCCAGCTCTGCATCCTATCTATGTCTCTCTGCAACCTACTACATCGTTGGTCATTACCCACAACTCCACCAACCTTAGTGTCGTCCGCAAATTTACTAACCCACCCTGCTAAGCCGTCATCCTGGTCATTTATAAAAATGGCGAACAGCAATGGACCCAACACCGCCCCTTGCGGTACGCTGCTAGTAACTGGACACCAAGCTGAACATGTTCCATCAACTACAATCCGCTGTTTTCTTTCAGCAAGCCAATTACTGATCCAAACTGCTATATCTCCCACAATCCCATTCCTCCGCATTTTGTATAATAGCCTACTGTGGGGAACCTTATCGAACGCCTTGCTGAAATCCATATACACCATATCAACCGGTTTGATCACTTTGTCAAAAAAGTCAACAAGATTCGTTAGGTATGACCTACCCTTCATAAAACCGTGCTGACTGTCCCTGATCATGCTAGCGTTTTAGTTGGGGTGGTGTTTGCTCAGTTGGCTGGGTGGCAGGTTTGCCCTGCAGAGTAATGCCAGTAGTGCAATTTCAATTCCCGTACTGACAGACATCACCATGAAGGTCCCACTTTCTCAGCTTTGTCCTTCATCTGAGACATAGTGACCCTCATGTTAAACTCATTACCAACCATTTCTTTAATAAGAGGGCAGCTGTATGGCCCTTTGGGACAATGGTAATTTTACATGCACTTTAATCCAAATTTATTAAATTGAATTGGATTTAAACTTATATACCAGGATCCTTAAATTTATATTCCATGTGCATGTACTCTGCTCAATAAAGCTGCTATTAATTCAATACCATTACTAATCCAATTGCTTTCATAGTATTTTACAGAATATGGGCCTGATTATGTACTGGAAATCACCCGAAGCTGTCGGACCGACCAGAATGATCCCCACCGGCTTGAGCAGATACTTAGCATGATCCGAGGTAAGGAAGGTATAGTGTCTTGAAATTCGGATAAGCATGTGAACCTATGGTAGACAGCAGACTGTGTGTGTGTATGAACAGTACTGCAACAATCTGCCCTGAAAGCTGCAAGAGAGCAACCCATACTAGATTTAATAATAAATAATGAGCCAGATTTAATTAATACCCTAAAGATGTTAGGTGTTTCCAGTAGTGATCATAGTATGATCAAGTAAATTGACAAGTTTGAAAGGGGGAAGAAAAGTGAAACAGCTGGAAAAGTTTGGATTTAGGTGCAGTTGACTTCAGCAGGATAAAACAAAAGTGGTCTACTAAACTCGATAAATCTGATTCTGAGAAAAGTGACAGAAGACCAGCTGTGGCATTCAAAATAGTTTTACCATGCTAATGTTTATCACTAAGGAGTAGGGGCTCTAACCTGCCAAAAATAAATTCATGCAAGATTGAACAGGGTTGAAATCACAGTAACAATTATAGAAACATAATTCCCAAAGCTTCATGCTTCACACCCTGTACTGAAACAGCATTTATCAAAGTCACAAATGATATCCTATGTCAAGGTGAAAGATAAAAGATTCTTATGTAGTCAGTCTGTAAGCTTCGACAAAGTTGGCAGCACCTTAACACTGTGCCTAAACTTAGCAGACTGTTTTTTTGGCATCCAGTACTGGTTGAGCAGAAATTTCCTCTACCGAAATGTAGAGAAAACAAAAACCATCACACTTAGTCCTTGCTATAATTCTGTTCATTAATCACCAACTTGATCCAACCCTAGGAATTGGCTTGATATACGAAACATGCTATTCGCTATCTTGATGTAATTTTTGACCTTGAAATGAGGTTCTAATATATATCAGCAAATCAGCAAGCCCACCTATTTCCAACTCTATAAAGTTACCTTCAGGAGCCTTGCTTTAGCTATCTGTTGTTGAAACTTTCATCATGCCTTTGTTACCTCCAAGCTTGATGTTTCTTTCATGTTGCTGGCTGGCCTTCCACATTTCATCCTGCATAAATTTGAGATAATTTAAGACTCCGTTCTCATTTGGGCCAAGTCCCATTTTCTCCTCATCTCTATGCTCACTGACCTATGTTGACTGCCAGGTAAGCAACACCTTCCGTTTAAAATTCTCATCCTTGTTTTCAAATTGCTTTGTCGCCTCTCCCCTTCCAATTTTGTTCATGGGAATTCATGTGTAGCAGGCTGGGCCAATGTTTATTGTCTGTCCCAAGGGGAAGTTAAGAATCAACCACACTGCTGTGAGTTTGAAGTCACACATAGGCCAGACTGGGTAAGGATGACAGATTTTCTTTCTCAAAGGACATTAGTGAACCAGGTGGGATTTTACGATTATCGACAATGGATATATGTCGAAAAGTGTGGCACTGGAAAAGCACAGGAATCCTGATGAAGGCTTATACCCGAAACGTTGACTCTCCTGCTCCTTGAATGCTCCTTTTCCAGCACCAGACTTTTTGACTCTGGCTCTCCAGCATCTGCAGTCCCCACTTTCTGACAGTGGTTATATGGCATGGTTAAGCTAGCTTTTCTTCCTCCAGACTTTTATTGGGTTAAAATTTCATCATTTGCTGTGATGGATCCTTAGAATATTAGCCAGGGTTTGGATTACTAGCTGAATGACATTATAAGTACACATTTTCTTCCTTTCTGTAATGCCATCCAATCCTGCAAATGTCTGCGATAATGATACTTCTAAAATTGCAGTAACTTTGAATATTCCAGTTTTGTTCATCATTGGCCACTGTTTCAGCTGTCAATGCCCTGAGCTCTAAAATTCACTCTGTAAATCTTTTTAGCTGACCTTCCTCCATTTGATGCTCCTTAAAATTATCTAATTGGCCTTAATTCCTTTTGTGGCTTTGTACTAAATTTTTCTTTCTAACTCTGCTGTGAAGTGCCGAGGATGTTTAATTTTATTAGAATTTATAAATGAATAAGCATTATAAAAGGCGTACAAAATCCAAACGAACAGGAGCCATGCGCAGAATAGAAAATGGGGCAGTAAATTTTAAAAGACTACAAAAAATGATAATAAGAGTATGGAAATAAACTTGCAAGGAATATCAAATTTATGCTAATGAAGAAAGTAATGCTAGGAAATTTATGTAACCGCTGGTGCACATGAAATTGGATGACATGGTTGCCTACGACCCTCCACTAGAGTTTTGCTAGTGACTGGGTAAATAGTGGGCTGCCTGTCCACCCCATGGACTAACTAATAGCCATTTAAACACTAACTGCAGACTGTCAAGTAACTGTTAGCAACCTGATCACATATTTAAGTAGGATTAAGCCCCTATTTTGACACTCTATATCAAACAGAACCCTCCCCCACTCCCCAACAACATGAATATCTGTCACTGCTTTCCCATCCCACATCACCCCTCAGAGAGAACCAACATGGATATGGAAAAAGATAGGTAATAGGAATTAAAGGGAAGTTATTGACCTAGCTAGGAAATTGACTGAATGATATGAGAAACTAGGGTTTCTGACTAAGAACTCTAAATTGCCGCATCTGACTTTGGCATTCCACTGGGATTTGTGTTCGGGTCTCAAGTGTTACATAGGTGACACGGTGGCTCAGTGGTTAGCACTGTTGTCTCACAGTGACAGGAAGCTGGATTCAATTCCAGCCTCAGGCTGTTATGGACTAGGCCAGACCCTTCAAAACCTCTTTAAGCAGGTTGCTCAGACTGTAACGTTGCTATTTGTTTAGCTCAGTGTATAGTGGATATTCCCAGTGTAAGTTAGCTGGGTTGACTGCCAAGTTTTAAACAAACAAAGTTTATTTACAAAGTTACGAAAGGAAACACAAAGAACAGAAAATAGAATACCCGATAACTTATCCTATCCAAACCCAACTTAATGATGAAGTTCTGAAAATACATGCAACAGTTCCAATACAGTCATCCCTCAACACAAACAGTAAAACATGGTACAGGCAACTTACAGTTTGCACGGCGAGAGAGAAGTCAGCAGCCTGTTTCACACACATCCCCTGCTGCAACTGGACCAGAAAGCTGTAGCTACCTGGACTGGCCATTCCCCTTTCATTATACAAGTTATTTCTAAAAAAACGAAAGCCTTTGGCCTGAGGTATCATCTGTTTAGGGGTAAACAAAAAGGGCCCCCGTAAACCATTCATCTCTGCACCAGCTCGGCTGTTTCAGAGTCTGGGCTATTTTACGACCCCTCTGAAAAACAATCAAGCACACAATAACTTTGTGGAAAGGAAACAGCTTTGTGACAGGGCGACTGTGTGGAGTTTGCACATTCTCCGTGTTTCTGCATGGGCTCCTCCAGGTGCTCTGGTTTCCTCCCACAATCTGGAGATGTGCAGGTTGGATTAACTGCCCATGCTAAATTGCCCATAGTGTTCAGCGATGTGTAGGTTAGGTGCATTAGTCATGGGTAAATATAGAGTAATAGAGTAGGGGAGTGGGTCTGGGTAGGTTACTCTTCGGAGGATCCATATGGTTTTGTTGGGCTGAAGGACCTGATTCCATGCTGTAGGGATTCTGCGATAATTATTCATGACTTTGGGCTCGAAAGTCATGTGTCCAAGTTTTCCAATTACATATAGATAGATGGCAATGTATGCAATGTTGATGAAGCATTACATTGGAACTTAAAATTATTAATAAATAGTGAGTAGGCAAAATGGGCCCTTTTCTTGTGGTGCAATGGTAGTGTCCATACCACTGGACCGAGTGGCCCAGGTTCAAGTCCCACCTGCTTCAGAAGTGTGTACGTTCTGAACAGGTTGATTCGAAAAGTAGATTAAGTAAAAAGACCTATAGGCAAGTGTGAGGAATCCACTTTAGACCAATGTAGAGCAATGTGTTAATGCTGGAAGTGGTGGCAGCCCGTGTAAATAGTTCATTAAAATATTGTCAGTAGATACAAAAAAATTGAAAAGGTGAATGGAATACTGGACTTTATGTCTAGAAGATTGGAATACAAGAGTTTTCAAGACCTGCTACCCCTGAGGTCTCTTTTATATCTTTCCCCTGTCAGCCTAAACCTACACCCTCTAGTTCTAGACACCCCCACCCCAGGAAAAAGACTTTGTCTATTTATCCTTTCTATGCCCCTCATAATTTTGTAAACCTCTATAAGGTCACCCCTCAGCCTTTCACACTCCAGGGAAAACAGCCCTAGCCTATTCAACCTGTCCCTATAGCTCAAATCCTTCAACTCTGGCAACATCCATGTAAATCTTTTCTGAACCCTTTCAAGTTTCACAACATTCTTCCAATTGGAAGAAGACCAGAATTGCACGCAATCAACAGTGGCCTAACTAATATCCTGTGCAGCTGTAACATGACATCCCAATTCCTGTATTCAATGACCAATAAAGGAAAGCATACTAAACACCGCCTTCACTATCCTATGTATCTGCAACTCCACTTTCAAGGAACTATGAACCTGCACTCCATGGTCTCTTTGTTCAGCAACACTCCCTAGGACCTTACCATTAAGTGTATAATTCCTGCTAAGATTTGCTTTCCCAAAATGCAGCACCTCGCATTTATCTGAATTAAACTCCATCTGCCACTTCTCAGCCATTGGCCCATCTGGTCCAGATCCTGTTGTAATCTGAGGTAACCCTCTTCACTGTCCACTGCACCTCCAATTTTGGTGTCATCAGCAAACTTACTAACTGTACCTCTTATGCTCACATCCAAATCATTTATATAAATGATGAAAAGTAGTGGAACCAGCACCGATTTTTGTGGCACTCCACTGTCACAGGCCTCCAGGCTGAAAAACAACCCTCCACCACCACCCTCTGTTTTCTACCTTTGAGTCCGTTCTGTATGCAAATGGCGAGTTCTCTCTGTATTCCATGAGACCTAACCTTGCTCATCAGTCTCCCATGGGGAACCTTGTCGAACACCTTACTGCAGTCCATATAGATCACATCTACCGCTCTGCCCTCATCAATCCTCTTGGTTGCTTCAATTGGTTTGCAAGAGGCATAGGTTAGCTGTTTCACTTATGAAAAGTCTCTGACATATCCAATTCAAGGTCACAACTTGCAGCATCTGCTAAAGGAAAGACAGGTGATTTTTCTTTGCTTTTAAGTGGTTTACTGCTGATAGTCGAGAGCTTTTGGCTGCTGCAGATCTGTTGGTTTCTGTCCTGGTCTGACTGGGTTCTCTCCATCTTGCTCACAGGCCAAGCTTGTTCAGCTAAACAATCTCCTTGCTGTTGTCGGCAGAGGACCTTTGTCATTGATAAATGTACCCAAGTTCACAATCCAGTTAGTTTCACTTGTAAGCAACCCCTTTGCTCCAGTTCCTCCTCATGTTGCTGAAACCCACAGCTACACAGAGTTCAAAAAAGGTATCAAATTCCTGACTTTTAAAGCCATTCTTTCTCATTTCAGTCCACGGTTTTAAAAAGCACAAACATTTAAAAAGACAGGCTTTTACAAATTTAAAAGCTTGGTTAGACTTACCTGAAGTACTATGTTAATTCTGAACAACACCTTTTGGGAAAGGTACATTGATCTTGGAGTGAATGCAACATACATTTACTGCAACAACGCCTGGATTCTATTTTCACTGGTTAAGGAATCTAGGACAAGAGGACATAGACTGAAAATCTGAATTCAGAAAGACTTATACATGCAAAGGGAGGTTGAAGTTTGTAGATGGCAATTGATAATTTTAATTCTAAGATTGATAAATTTCTGATAATCAAAGGAGCAAATAAGTGTACTGGGCAGGACACAGCATCTTGCACATATGCACTCTTGTTGCTTTTGGGAGGCACATACAATATCATGCATTCAATTATTTATGCAAATCTAAGGCTTGAAATCTTCAGGCATTACTGGGCATTGCAAATTCAGTAAGATTGCACCAATCTTGACTTCTTTAAATCCATGCAGTGCAATCTTTTCAAGTTACTACTAAATAATATCAGCCAATAACAAATTCATGTGTGTTTTGTTCAAAGACAATAATCTGATGCACTGAAATTTGTCTGGCATTTTTTTAACATTGGAAATGGAAACTTAAGGCCTGCTGTGTCTCCCCAACATGGACAACAAGCACAAAAAGCAGTGAGACCTTGCATGCAAACAGTTCACGTGCCTCATTAAATATCTAAATTATGAAGCTCCTCCAAAATGTAATAGATGCAATGAGCATCTCCTCAACTTCAGTGTCTTATTTTGGACCTTCTGCTGATGGGCAATCCCTGTTTAAGAAAGAATTGGCCCTGACACCTCTGATCTGAGCCACCTGTGTCTAATGCAACTAATTTCCATGCTGGAAAATCCCTCAGTATTTAACAAACTATCATCTTTCAACATTCTAGTTTCATGAGCATCAGAAAATTATTTAATGTGCAGAATGTGTGTGTTATCTGGCAATATTATACATTGCTTCACAGAAGGATGAAGCATAATAACACTGCTTGTATTAGTGACAAATGAACAACGGTAGATTTTTGATTCTCAGGTAAAAATAAATTATAATGCAAACATATATTTTTGTGAAATTGTAATTCTGGTTACAGCCAAGCATGAGGCAAATTTGTCTCCAAGAACACTATGCAAGATGCAGACTAAACACAGGAAACGTACTTGTATAAAATGTCAACTAAACACAAGGAAGCATGTTTCTGCAGGCACCAGGTGCTCGATATCTGAATCATTCCAAATGCAGAAGCCGAAATCTGTGATATTATGTGATGTAATAAAACTGTAATTTTGTTTTAGTTATGACACTTGGATGCGGTTACAACCTTTAAAGAATTACGTAAATTTAAAATACTAAGATTTTCAGAATGAAATCTTGTTCATTATCACCTATTTCAGAAGTTATCTAATTAGGACTTATCTATAGATTAGATTACTTAGATTAGATTACTTACAGTGTGGAAACAAGCCCATACCGACCCGCCGAAGCGCAACCCACCCATACCCTTACATTTACCCCTTACCTAACACTACGGGCAATTTAGCATGGCCAGTTCACCTGACCCTCACATCTTTGGACTGTGGGAGGAAACCGGAGCACCCGGAGGAAACCCACGCAGATACGGGGAGAACGTGCAAACTCCACACAGTCAGTCGCCTGAGTCGGGAATTGAACCCGGGTCTCAGACGCTGTGAGACAGCACTGCTAACCACTGTGCCACCATGCCGCCCATGATATAATTTGATGAATTGAAAAAAAATTGTATTAATTGTCATTGACTATGTTATAAGGTTTTCAGTTTATACATTCGTTAAAAATTTGTAGTGGGTAACTTGGATATTTGCTGGATTGAAACTGGCAGGAATGCATTTGAAAAGTGCAGTTTAAAATATTAAAACATTGCTGGTACATGCATACTGGTAATTGGAAATGGGAATTTACATTAATTTTATTTTGGCACTGCAGCAGTAAACCTGATCCTTGTCTTTCAGTAATACAGAAACCGTCCTTCGAAAGGAGATCCTTTTATGAGTTTTTGGTTTAATGGTCACAGAGACCACCTATTTCTGCAGAATGAGAATTTTCTAGATTTAATAAATTGAGATTTGACCACATTTGTTTGTATTTTTCTGCATAAAATTTGCAATTAACCTGAGATTGTCACAGTGCTATGAACCAGAAAAGGCAAACATTTTTATGTGTGTCTTTTTTTCCAGGAAATCTGAAGAATGTAATTTAATAAGTGGTGGGAGTGAACAGAACACTAGAGAAGCCTTTTAACTGAATGCAGTCTGTGGCTGTTGTAGCTGCAGGGGAAACTTGGATGAAATTACTCGCAAGTTCCAGGACAACAGATGTTCATTGAGATTTGAGGCTGCAGTTAACCCTTTCTTATTCAACTGCATAGGACAGACCATCGGATGTGTAAGGATTGCAGTAACCTGTTGTTTTGTGTTTTCAATAACATAATTATGTTGTAAATATGTTTTTAATTCATTTTTAGTTGCTGCTTTGAAAAACACCCTGTAGTGGAGTTGCGGTTGGTTTTGTAGTTGGCTGAAGAGCCTGCCAATTTTCTACAAAAACAGAAAGTGCTGGCAAACCTCAGCAGGTCTGGCAGCATCCGTGGAAAAAAAGCAGAGTTAACATTTCGGGTCCAGTGACCTTTCAGAAGGATTCTGAAGAAGAGTCACTGGACACAAACTCTTCTTTCTCTCCACAGATACTGCCACACCTGCTGAGTTTATACAGCAATTTCTGTTTATGTTTCTGATTTCCAGTATCTACAGTTCTTTGATTTTTCTGCAAATATATACTGGGATTCAAATAGCATTTTGCTTTCTGCCCCTAGATATGGAGTTTTACTGACTTTGTGCAGTAATTTTTGTTTAATCAAAGTAATCTGCAATGAATTGTAGAAAGAAATTAATACATTTTATATACTAAACCCATGAAGCAATATAATGCTCACGTGCACTGCTTTTACGAAAGGACCTGGATTTGTGTTCCATGTTCTTCACCTACAGCTGGCAGTTTTCTTGGCTGAATTTTCAGAGGAAAGGAAAACAAATGCTTCTATCAAAGTCAAGGCTTCACAAGGCGGATGAAGTGAAGTTGGATCTACTTTCTCCAGAGCTAGCCAAAGAGTCACTTTTAACTCTGTTTACAAAATGCTGGATGAAGCTTGTGCTTATTTTTAAAAGCTACAGTGCACACAACATGGAGAAGAGAGATGGTGCGGAAAATCATATTTAAATTAGATTTTAATCAGCAAAGAGTTTCAAACAAAATATTAGGAAGATAGTCACTCACTGTAGCAACTTATTTAATTTGATTCTTAATTCCTTATTAAAATGAAAGGAGACAATGCTGGAGAAACTCAACAAGTCTATCAGAGTGCCAGTTCTGAAAGAGTTATATGCTGCCAGATTACCAAGGTTTCACCAACACTTTCTCCTCCTCTTATAATAAAGAATTAAAGACACAATGAGTGTCTATCTTCCTAACATTTTGTTGAAACATGTTGCTGGTTTCCCCACTTAAATAAGACTTTCTGCACCATCCTCCTCTTCTATGTGGTATGCACTGTAACTTTAAGAAAAGACCGGCTTCATCCAAAATACGGCAGCATATACCTCTTTTCAAAACAATCTGATAGACATATTGTGTTTCTCCAGCATTTTCTCTTTTTTTTTCAGATTTCCAGCATCAGCAGTATCTTGCTGTTAAACGTTTAATTCCGTACTGTTTGTTGTTTTTTTTTAACTGCAAGGATTTTCTGTGGAATCTCATTTAAGTCCAAGTCTATATGGATTTTCATGGTGGTTTTCATCATTTTCCCTTGGAGCCCCACTGGCAGTCACTTTGTGATGGAATGGACCTTAGCCCTCCTGCTGTCCTAAGCAAACTTCCAGTTTGCAGATGTTTGGACTGGCAATGCCTTTGACAAACAGTTTGCAAATTTGGGTTGATTTCTATTTCCAACTCAGAAAACATCAGTGAAAATAAGTTGCTCTGGTGTTTGAGATAAAAGACAAAATTCAGAGTAACAGCTGTATCTACAAAAAGATGAATGGCATTTTTTTTTCCTTTTTGAAATATTCAGAATGAGGACAGCTGCCACTAATTATGTGGTTTTTTTTTGATTGACAGATATACTCGTCAAATGAACACTTTCAATCTTAATTTTACAACATGAGTTCCCAACCTGCAGCCCAAGGGTCATATGCAACCCCTGCAGTTACCAGTTTAGCTCTCTGTTCACCATATTTGCCTTTATATCATCTGTAGTTTGAACATGTTTTTCTCTGTTGTTAAGTAACTGGTGAAAAATCCTCAACTAGAACTGTAAGAACTATTAGGACTAATACCTTGACATGCATAAAGTTAGTGGAAAAGTGGTAATAAGCTTAATCTGTGACCTGTAAGGACAACGGTTTGGAAATTCCTCTGCAATAGGATAACTGGCAGTTTCATTTAAATATCTTCAAAAAAAAATCAATATTGGTAACCCTAATTGTTTTGTCATTAAAAGTTATGAGCTTTTTTCCAATTTTAAATGTATTTGTTTCAATGTTCAGTGCTGTTGAGGGATATGAGGACTTAAGTGATAATGTTACTGAACCCAGTATCATGAAGGAGCTGAATTCTTACCAAAAGTGGCACTGTAATATGATTTGCTGAGTCTAGATCTAACAGAGTACAGATGTCAGTGAACTCTTACCACCTGCATCTCAGGCAGCCTTTGTAATACTAAAATTTAGTTTCCGGTATTTACTAAAGTTGGCAGCTAAGAAGACCTACTTTGTGTTTCTTCTCCTTATGCGATTTTAGAGAATTCCAGCAAGGTGACTTTCTCTGTTTCTAGTTTGGCTCCCTGTGAGTTGGAAACTAGTTCTGATGCCATGATAGTGGGTCTGGATGCAGCATAAAGCAAATGAAAAGGACGGAGTACTGGCAAGCAAGTGTTATTGAGTCTGACTAAACTAGGGACCTGAATTGACCTATAGATGTACCATTCTAACTGGTGGTATTGAACCTAGTAATCTAAGACCTTTGTCTGGCATACAGTTAAAATAACATGATTGCTAGATAATGTCTGTTTTGGTTGACATAAGTTCGAATTCATTGCATATCAAGCATCATCCGTTTCTGCTAAAGGATATGCCTATATAGTCGTGACCAGTTCTCTGTTTAACATTTTTAGCTGTTTGTTCATATACATAAAGGAAATTATTGCAAGTGTTTTACCACTGGCATCAGAACTCAGTTTGAATAAAACAAAAACAAATTGAAACAAAATTGAAACATTATAATGGTTAAAAAGAAGCTTTGCTGGTGTATTGGAATATGGGTATATTGCCACTTCTACTGATATAAAGCACAACAAAAAGACATGTATACTTGGAAAATATTGAAAAAGTTACTTTTTATAATGTGTGCCTTATCAGTTTATCTGTACTTCTCTCACAAACTTCTTTTGGGGTGAAGTGACCATTGATTTAGGCAAGCTTGGCAACAACCCACAAACCCATGAGATGACCAGTTGTGTTTTTGATGTTGGCTGAGGACATCCAAGATAAAATTAAAACCAAAAGATTAGGATTAACCTGAGCACAGAGAAAAATAAGAGTGAAGAGAGAGCAGTAAAGAGGACACAAGAAACCAGCAAAAACATCAAATGTGCAAAATTGAAAGCCATGAGTAAGAAGGCAGCAAAGTGACAAGATAATGAAGAGGTTTAAAGCAAAACTATCACGAAAGAAACAGTTGTGGAGGAGCTGGCACTGTGAATTTCTACACCACCTTTCCCATGTATTCATAATTTAGCAGACTCTGTGTCTATCTATAAAATGATTTTTCACTTATCAAAGCATTCCTATAAAAAGTCATTGTGTTTGTTATATTGAAAACCATTATCTTGTGTGAGGATTATCAAAGTTCATCTGCAGGGGCTAATAAAGAAAAGGGACACATCATTTGTAACTAATCCATTCATTCACCAGCATTTGTTGCAATTGCTTGTTTTTAACATCCTTTGAGACCAAATCCTTTCCAAGTGTATTTTAAACATGGGGTTTTATCTATACATCAGCCTAATTAAATAGTTTTCTGGCATTTTTACTGATGTTAAAGAGTCGATGTCTAACAATGTTTTGTACTTATTCCTGTTACTGTTTCTTACTTTGACAGTTTTTTTGTGGTGGCCAGAAAAGTATGTGGTTATTAATAAATGGAATTGAAAATGCAATTCTTTGTGCTTTCAGACAGTGTTCCTTTGATAGTGTTTGTAAAAGCTGTTTCAATATACTCATGACCAGGGCTTTGTTTGATCATTTTCTTTAGCCCCTTTTATATCCACTTTTAAAATCACTACAAATGTTTTAGCACTGAACCACACTACTGAAAAGGAGTAACACATGAATTCTTCTGTGTACTGAATATCTTTTAGATATTAGACACGTGTTAACTACCAAAAAAACATACTATTTCTTTCCATGGCAGAGTAATATAAAAAAAAATCTTCCTGTAATACTAAACGTACTTTACTATGTAAATTCATGGAAGTTGTATGGAGCATCATTTTAAAGGAAGAGATTATGCATGCTATGACTCTCTCCTTTTTTGCAGCACCTTTGTGGGTGCAAATCCAAGAAAACAGCTAACAGGAAAATAATTAGCCAGTCACCCCAATAAGAGTTTCCTAATGTTAGCTATAGATCTGCTTCTGCTCATGTGCTTCACACCTCCTAACCATTGGCAGCAATGTTTTCTTGCTGTTATTGTCTCTATTTGTACCTCCCCCCCAATATGTGCACACACAGCATGCCAAATTATTCCTTTCATTTCAATCAACTTCACTTTTCTGAGATGTGGCACATTCTCTCCTTACTTGGTATTATTTAAATGGGTCCCAATTAGCTTTTGTGTCACCGAAGCCACCATGACTTAATGACAATGAGAGGCTATTGGGGACACGACAGTCAATTCAGAACATATTCGATTTACACAACTGGTAAATTTACAGTAACTGGATAATTACAATGAGGAAAAAGATTGACTGATTTTCCCACCAATTACCATGGAACTTTTATCGTTAATAGCACCTCAGCTGCAATGCTCTGATTAAGAACAGCCAAGTACCTGAAGGTGAAAATTCCTGATCTGGGTAGTTACATTCAGTTAGAGTGGTAAAAACAATATTTTTTGATTGTTGTCAAATGACTTGAGGTATTTTGTATGCATGAACATTTAAGAACTGTACGCATTAACACTCCAGAGATGTGACACAATATGTCTGAACAGGTCTGAGGATGAGTACTAGAGGTGTGGTGGCACAGCGGTAGCTGCAAATTGTGTCAGGAGATCTGGGTTAACATCTCACCTGCTTCAGACATTTGTAATAATAACTGAACATAAGAGACACGATGAATGATATCTAAACAATTTGAGTTCCAAGAATTCTGTAGACTTTGCAAAGTGTGTAACAAGGACTATGTGAAACATTGGTAGTGCTCCTATCTCTGAATCAGGATCCCCAGGTTCAAGTCCTACCTGCTCCAAACATGTATCATAATGTGTCTGATAGATTAAGAAATTTGAAAGATAATTGATGAGGCCACACTTGGAGTATTGTGTTCAATTTGGTCACTTTGCTATCGGAAAGATGTTACTAAACTGGAAAGCGTGCAGACAAAATTTACAAGGATGTTGTCAGGACCCTAGGATCTGAGTTATAGGGAGAAATTGGACAAGTGAGGACTTTTTTCTTTAGAGCATATGAGATTGAGGGGGCATCTTATAAAAGTTTAAAAGATTATGAGAGGCAGGGATAGGGTGAATGCAGCTGAAAATGTGTTGCTGGTTAAAGCACAGCAGGTCAGGCAGCATCCAAGGAACAGGAAATTCGACGTTTCGGGCCAGAGCCCTTCATCAGGAATGGAGGCCCGAAACGTTGAATTTCCTGTTCCTTGGATGCTGCCTGACCTGCTGTGCTTTAACCAGCAACACATTTTCAGCTGTGATCTCCAGCATCTGCAGACCTCACTTTTTACTAGGGTGAATGCACTCAATTCCTTTCCCAGGGTTGGGGAATTGAGGTCGAGAGAGCATCATTTTAAGGTTAGAGGAGAAACAGTAAAAGGGGCAACGTTTTTACACAGAGTTTCTTTTACACTGAATAAGCTGCCAGTGGAAGTGGTTGAAGCAGGTACATTAACAACACTTTAAAGGCATTTGGGCAAATACATGCATAGGAAAGGTTCGGAAGGATATGGCCCAAGTGTAGGGTAATAGCGTTAGCATTGATGGACACTTTGGTCGACATGGACCCATTTGGGCCAAAAGGCCTGTCCCTGTGCTGTTGGACTCTATGAATCTATAGGCAGTACCCTGCTGGTCAGTGAGTGTAATTTGTTACTTGTTTTAAATAGTCAAATGGGTCATTTGATGGTGAGTTTTTGAAAACAAAAGATAGGGTTTGGATTCATTTGTAATTTATCTGTAGCTTATTGCCCTATCTTTATTAAGTCTAAAGATGGACTGTTAATGTTCACCTCAAATAATGGACACTGTAAGGTGCTAAAGGCAACCCATCCCAGAAAGCATTAATAGCTTCAAATGCAAAATATGTGAAATTGGACACAAACGAAAAAAAATTCTGTTAATTCCACTTGTTCATAAGTTATAAGTACAACACCAAACTAACATTGCTGAGAAGACTGCAATAAAGAAGGCATTTCCTAGCCATTGACTTAGTAGCTGGGAGCATTATGATAGCATTTAGTCCAAAGTAAACCATGAAATCACAGATGGAAACCATGATGATTTCATTTCAAACATATATGGCTCATAAGGCAGCACCAACGGAAATATGTAGCAGTTGGTAACTGGTTTAATTCTCTTCCTTTCAGTCCATTCCTTAATTCCACAGCTTCGTTTAGACATTGATGAGAATCAGAAAAAAAATTCCACCCTCTTTCTAGAATGGAATAATGCAATTCTCAATAAGTAGTGTTTCAATGTGGCATCCTCAGATGTACAAATTAAGTATTAATGAATAACTTCACATGTTTGATTCATTGAAGCAGGTTGTATTTTATGTCCATATTCTTTCCTTTGTCTCATAGTAACCCATAATTGTTTGGGACTTCACTGCTAAGATCAGTATTTGCATTAGCTTAAAAAGTGTGGAGATTTATGATTGGCAAGTAGTGGAAATATAGAAACCATCCATATGATGGAGTTCAGATTAAAGTATTGTCTCATTTGCGGGCAAGTTTAAGCCCATGTTTGAAGGAGCAGGGAATAATAGGTTTTGCTGATAAGGTTAAATGAGAATAGAGGAAACTTGAATGAAACATCAGTACTAGCATGGACTGATTGAGCCAAATGATCTGTTACTGTGCTGTTAATTCTCTGCAATTGGAAACTGAAACAGTGGTAATTTATTTTGTCACCCTTTCCTGAGTCTAGGAAGCTGGTGCTAATTCGAACACTGCAAAATTACTCTGGTTGAGAACAGCTTTACTCAGCATAAATTGAACCCAGCATGTTTTATATCTGTATGGTTCAACATCTTACACTGATTTCATTCAATAAGCCATTGAACCTTTGCTTCCCACCACCACCATTCACAGTGAGCATTTAGTGGCTAATATTTTATTCACAGCTGTTAAATGGAAAAGAAAATCTCATTTAGCAAAATATGATTAAAAATGTGAAATGGATTGGGATTGCCAGACTTCCATAAATCTAAAGGATATAATGAAGCAGCAATGTTCAGAGTTAATTTAGGAAAGGATCTTAAAGAATGTCCTCTTATTAAATAAAGGTCAGTGGTGAGAATAATTATGTCCACTGCTGAGTATTAGGAAGAGACCATCTCTGTCATCGCTGTCACCTCAATTATCTCCTGCTTCATTGTTTGATTCTGTCCCCAGCAAATTCTGCTATGTGTATGAGTAATGTATTAACATTTAAATTATACTGATCTACTAAAGATATGTATCTAATTCTATTTTACTATTATGTAGACAATTTTTTTTTACCTGTTAAAGCTAGGGTAAGTTAAGGGAAGGTCATAGAGTCATAGAGATGTACAGCACGGAAACAGACCCTTCAGTCCAACTCATCCATGTTGACCAGATATCCAGTCCCACCTGCCAGCACCTGACCCATATCCCTCCAAACCCTTCCTATTCATATACCCATCCAGATGCCTTTTAAATATTGCAATTGTACTAGTCTCCACCACTTCCTCTGGCAGCTCATTCCATACACCACCCTCTGTGTGAAAATGTTGCCCCTGAGGTCTCTTTTATATCTTTCCCCTCTCACCCTAAACCTATGTCCTCTAGTTCTGGAATCTCCCACCCCAGGGAAAAGACTTTGACTATTTCCCCTATCCATGCCCCTCATGATTTTGTAAACCTCTATAAGGTCACCTCTCAGCCTCCAACACACTACAGGGAAAACAGCCCCAGCCTGTTCAACCTCTCCCTGTAGCACAAATCCTCCAACCCTGGCAACATCCTTGTAAATGTTTTCTGAACCCTTTCAAGTTTTACAACATCTTTCCGATAGGAAGGAGACCAGATTTGCACACAATATTCCAAAAGTGGCCTGACCAATATCCTGTACAGTTGCAACCTGACCTCCCAACTCCTGTACTCAATACTCTGACCAATAAAGGAAAGCATACAAAACGCCGCCTTCACTATCCTATCTACATGTGACTCCATTTTCAAAGAGCTATGAACCTGCACTCCAAAATCTCCTTGTTCAGCAACACTCCCTAGGACCATTAAGTATATAAGTCCTGCTAAGATTTGCTTTCCCAAAATGCAACACCTCACATTTATCTAAATTAAACTCCATCTGCCACTTCTCAGCCCATTTGCCCATCTGATCAAGATCCCGTTGTAATCTGAGGTAACCTTCTTCACTGTCCACTACACCTCCAATTTTGGTGTCATCTGCAAACTTAGTGACTATACCTCTTATGCTCACATCCAATTCACTTATATAAATGATGAAAAGTAGTGGACCCAGCACCGATTCTTGTGGCACTCCACTGGTCACAGGTCTCCAGTCTGAAAAACAACCCTCCAGCATCACCCTCTGTCTTCAACCTTTGATCCAGTTCTGTATCCAAATGGCTAGTTCTCCTTGACAGACTTTATAAAAGATCTTAAAGTAAGGGAACCCTTAGGAAGCAGCGATCATAATATGGTAGAGTTCAGTCTGGAGTTTGAAAGAGAGAAGGCAAAATTGGATGTAATGGTGTTACAATTAAATAAAGGTAATTATGAGGGCATGAGAGAGGAACTGACAAAAATAGACTGGAAGCAGAGGCTAGTGGGGAAGACAGTAGAGCAAAAATGGCAGGAGTTTGTGGGTATAATTGAGGACACTGTACAGAGGTTCATCCCCAAGAAAAGAAAGATTATCCGGGGAGGGATTAGACAACCATGACTGACAAAGGAAGTCAGGAAATGTATTAAAGAAAAAAAAATTCCAGAAAGTGGCCAAGAGGGGTGGGAAATCAGAAGATTGGGAAGGCTACAAAAACAAGCAGAGGATAACAAAGAGAGTAATAAGAAAGGAGAGGACCAAATATGAAGGTAGGCTAGCCAGTAATATTAGAAATGATAGTAAAAGTTTCTTTCAATACATAAGAAACAAATGACTGGCAAAAGTAGACATTGGGCCACTTCAAACTGATGCAGGAAGCCTAGTGATGGGAGATAAGGAAATAGCAGGAGAACTTAACAAGTACTTTGCGTCAGTTTTCACAGTGGAAGACATGAGTAATATCCCATGAATTAAAGGGAGTCATGGGGCTGAGTTGAGTATGGTTGCCATTACAAAAGAGATAATGCTAGAAAAGCTAAAAAGTCTTAAAATTGATAAATCTCCTGGCCCCGATGGGATACATCCTAGAGTTCTGAGAGAAGTCACTGAGGAAATAGCGGAGGCATTGGTTGAGATCTTTCAAGAGTCACTGGAGTCAGGGAAAGTCCCGGATGATTGGAAGATCGCTGTTGTAACCCCCTTGTTCAAGAAAGGATCAAGACAAAAGATGGAAAATTATAGGCCAATTAGCCTAACCTCGGTTGTTGGTAAAATTCTAGAATCCATCATTAAGGATGAGGTTTCTAAATTCTTAGAAGAGCAGAGTCTGATTAGAACAAGTCAATATGGATTTAGTAAGGGGAGGTCATGCCTGACAAACCTGTTGGAATTCTTTGAAGAGGTGACAAATAGGTTAGACCAGGGAAACCCAGTGGATGTGGTCTATCTAGACTTCCAAAAGGCCTTCGATAAGGAGCCACACAGGAGGCTGCTGAGCAAGGTGAGGGCCCATGGTGTTCGAGGTGAGCTACTGGGATGGATTGAGGATTGGCTGTCTGACAGAAGGCAGAGAGTTAGGATAAAAGGTTCTTTTTCGGAATGGCAGCCGGTGACGAGCGGTGTCCCACAGGGTTCAGTGTTGGGGCCACAGCTGTTCGCATTATATATTAATGATCTGGATGAAGGGACTGGGGGCATTCTAGCGAAGTTTGCAGATGATACGAAGTTAGATGGACAGGCAGGTAGTACTGAGGAAGTGGGGAGGCTACAGAAGGATCTAGACAGTTTGGGAGAGTGGTCCAGGAAATGGCTGATGGAATTCAACTTGAGCAAATGCGAGGTCTTGCACTTGGGCAAAAAAAAGCATAGACTACTTTCTAAACGGTGATAAAATTCGTAAAGCCAAAGTACAAAGGGATCTGGGAGTGCTAGTCGAGGATTCTCTAAAGGTAAACATGCAGGTTTAGTCCGTGATTAAGAAAGCGAATGCAATGTCATCACTTATCTCAAGAGGGTTGGAATATAAAAGCACCGTTGTGCTACTGAGACTGTATAAAGCTCTGGTTAGGCCCCATTTGGAGTACTGTGTCCAGTTTTGGTCCCCACACCTCAGGAAGAACATACTGGCACTGGAACGTGTCCAGCGGAGATTCACGCGGATGATCCCTGGAATGGCAAGTCTAACATATGAGGAACGGCTGAGGATACTGGGATTGTATTCATTGGAGTTTAGAAGATTAAAGGGAGACTTAATAGAGACGTACAAGATAATACATGGCTTGGAAAGGGTGGACGCTAGGAAGTTGTTTCCGTTAGGCGAGGAGACTAGGACCTGTGGACACAGCCTTAAAATTAGAGAGGGTAAATTCAAAACAGAAATGCGGAGACATTTCTTCAGCCAGAGAGTGGTGGGCCTGTGGAATTCATTGCCACAGAGTGCAGTGGAGGCCGGGACGCTAAATGTCTTCAAGGCAGAGATCGATAGATTCTTGTTGTCTCAAGGAATTAAGGGCTACGGGGAGAATGCTGGTAAGTGGAGTTGAAATGCCCATCAGCCATGATTGAATGGCGGAGTGGACTCGATGGGCTGAATGGCCTTACTTCCACTCCTATGTCTTATGGTCAATCAGTTTTTTTTGACAAACCTTTATCAGGCAAATTGAATTGTTACTCTTGACCTTTTCATTAGAAAATTTCGGTAATATTTCTCCAGCAGATCACCAAAATCCCCATCCCGCATATGGAAGTTTAAACCAGTGGTTTTTATGAGACTATTTAATAATTCAAATCAAGTCAGATCTTGTCCATCTAGAAGCTTTCGTCAGATGGGACACTCTTGTTGAACAATTTTGCCCCATGTCATTACTGAGGAGTTTCTCAGGCCCAGACAGCTTCAGGTGCTTCATCAATGGCTGACATTCTATTGTGACATTCAAAAAATGGGGATACTGCTAAACATTGCACAACTGTAAGAACATCTTGTGCCTCTTCTCATCCTGAAACAGTTTATGTCCACGTGCAGCAAGACCTGAACAATATTCTGGGTTGAGTTGATAAAATGCAATAAATGCCAAACAATAGCTGCTTCTAACCAGACAGAAGCTAATCATCCCACCTTGAACCAAATTGGCATTACGACCATGAATTCCTCCACATTATTACCATTCGTCAGAAATTTAACTGGATTAGTCATGTAAATACCATGGTTACGAGATCAGGTCAGAGGCGAGTCACATGCAGCAAGTAATTATTCCTGACTCCCTGTCCCTCTGACAGAAAAATTGGGGGTGTAGTGAATAGTGTAGAGGATAGCTTTAAGTTCAAAATGAGTTCGATAGGTAGGTGAAATGAGCAGAAAAGTGGCAAATGGAGTACAACTCTGACCATTGTGAGCTAATGCATTTAGGGAGGCCAAACAGTAAAAGTGATCACACAGTAAATGAAAATAAACTGAGATGTGTAGACGAAGCAAAAGATCTTGGCATGCGAGTGCACAGGTCCCTAAAGGTAGCAGTACACGTAAATAATGTAATGAAGACATACGGAATGCTCTCCTTCATAGGCAGAGATATAGAATACAAAGGTAGGGATGTAATCATGAAACTGTATAAGATACTGATGAAGCCTCAACTAGAGTATTGTATGCAGTTCTGGTCACCATACTACAGGAAGGACCTAATTGCTCTGGACAGAGTGCAGAGAAGATTTGCTAGAATGTTGCCAGGGCTGGAGAATTGCAGGTACAAGGAGAGATTGGAGAGACTGGGGTTGGTATCCTTGGAACAGAGAAGGCTGAGGGGATGACATGATTGAGGTATACAAAATTGTGCGGGGTAGAAATAAAGTAGACAAAGGGAACCTGTTTACCTTGGCAGAGTCTTTAAAAACACATGCTCATAGATTCAAGCTCAAAGTTTGTGAGAAGATTTGTAGCTCGGGTGCTCGTTGTTGTGGTTCTGTTCACCGCACTGGGAATTTGTGTTGCAGATGTTTCATCCCCTGTCTAGGTGACATCCTCAGTGCTTGGGAGCCTCCTGTGAAGCGTTTCTGTGATATTTCCTCCGGCATTTACTGTGATTTGTATCTGCCAATTCTGGTTGTCAGTTCCAGCTGTCCGCTGCAGTGGTTGGTATATTGGGTCCAGGTCGATGTGCTTATTGATTGAATCTGGGGATGAGTGCCATGCCTCTAGGAATTCCCTGGCTGTTCTCTGTTTTTATTGACCTATAATAGTAGTGTTGTCCCAGTCGAATTCATGTTGCTTGTCATCTGAGTGTGTGGCTACTAAGGATAGCTGGTCGTGTCGTTTCGTGGCTAGTTGGTGTTCATGTATGTAGATCGTTAGCTGTCTTCCTGTTTGTACTATGTAGTGTTTTGTGCAGTCCTTGCATGGGATTTTGTACACTACATTGGTTTTGCTCATGCTGGGTATCGGTGAGTTGTTGTCTGAGAGTGGCTGCTGGTTTGTGTGCTGTTATGAGTTCTAGTGGTTGCAGTAGTCTGGCTGTCAGTTTGGAAATGCTCCTGATGTATGGGAGTGTGGCCAGTCCTTTGGGTTGCGGCATGTTCTCGTTCCGTTGTCTTTCCCTTAGGCATCTGTTGATGAAATTGCGCGGGTATCCGTTTTTGGCAGATGCATTTTATAGGTGTTCTTCTTCCTCTTTTTGCAGTTCTGGTGTACTGCTGTGTGTTGTGGCCCTTTTGAATAGTGTCTGCCTTGCAACTTTTTTTGTGTGTGCTGGGGTGGTTGCTTTCGTAGTTCAGAACTTAGTCTGTATGTGTGGCTTTTCTGTATACCTTTGTGGTGAATTCTCTGTTAGGTGTTCTCTGTACCATCACATCTACGTGATTCAAGCTAAGTGGCAGAAAGATTAGAGGGGATGGGAGGAATTTGTTTTGATGCAGAGGGCGGTGGGTGTCTGGAATTGACTGCCTGAGTTGGTGGTGGAGTCAGAGACCGTAAAAGTATTTTTTTAAAGTACCTTAAGTGCTGTAAGCTGCAGAGCTATAGGCCATATGCAAGAAGATGGTTACAACTTTTATGAAGGTTTGTGGTTTGGGTTGTAAGTTTGTTTGCTGAGCTGAAAGGTTTATTCTCAGACATTTCGTCACCATGCTAGGTAACATTATCAGTGAGCCTTTGGTGAAGCACTGGTGTTCTGTTGTGTTTTCTATTTGTGTATCTTGGTCTGTTTTGGTGGGTGATATCACTTCTGGTTCTTTTTCTGAGAAGTTGTGTTTGTTGATGGAGTTCCGCTTTGAATGTCAGGCCTCTAGGAATTCCTGTGCTTGTCTATCTTTAACCTGTCCCAGGATGGATGTATTGTCCCAGTCGAACTGGTGTCCCTCATTGTCTGTGTGTAGGGATACTAGTGATAGTGGGTCATGTCTTTTGGTTGTCAAAGACAACTAACCTAAACAAGAAGACACAACATGCCCAGAGACTCTAGCCACACTACTATATATTAAAGACATCTCAGAGATGACTACCAGACAACTCCAGCCGCTGGGCATTATGGTAGCCTACAAACCTACCAACAGACTAAAACAACTCTTGATGAATCTAAAGGACCCTGTACCAACAACCAGCAGAACATCCATCATATACAAAATACTCTGCAAGGACTGCAACAAGCATTACATTGGACAGACAGGCAGGAAACTAGCCACCAGGATACATGAGCGCCAAAAGACATGACCAACTATCACTAGTATCCTTACACACAGACAACGAGGGACATCAATTCGACTGGGACAATACATCCATGCTGGGGTAGGTGAAATAAAGATACGCATGGGAATTCTTAAAGGCCTGGCACTCAAACTGAGACTCCATCAATAAACATATCAATCTGGTCGCCATTTATCAACCTCTCAGAAAAAGAACCAGAAATGATATCACCCACCACAACAGACCAAGATGCATTAAAAGCAAGCGGGACAGTACACCAGCACTTCAACAGAGGCTCACCGATGATGACACCTAACATGGTGATGAAACGTCTGAGAAAAAAACCTTACAGCTCAGTAAGCACACTTAGAACCTGTAGAAAGATGGCATTAGAAAGGGCATTTGGGTGTCTTTGGGTCAGCCATGGACAAGCTGGGCCAACTGGCCCCTCCTATGCTGCTTCATTTCTATGGTTCTAAGGCATAAGCCAGAAAAATACCGGAATACTCCCCCAGTTACCTGAATGAGTTTAACTCTAACAACATGCAACAAGCTTTAAAGCACCCTGAACAAAACAGCTCACTAAACTGGCACCCCATCCACCACCTTTAATGTTCACTCCCTCTGCACTGGCTTCCAGTTGCAGCAGCATGTACAGTTTACAACTGAACTATAGCAATTCACTGAGATCTTAAAATGTGTTGCTGGAAAAGCGCAGCAGGTCAGGCAGCATCCAAGGCTTTTGCTGCCTGACCTGCTGCACTTTTCCAGCAACACATTTTCAGCTCTGATCTCCAGCATCTGCAGTCCTCACTTTCTCCAATTCACTGAGATTCCTTACACAACACCATGAGGACCTCTACCACCTAAATGCAAATTTTCCTCCAAGCTACGCACCACCCTGATTTGGATCTATATCAGCATTCCAACACTGTCAATGGATCAAAATCTTTTAATTCTTTTCTAACAGTAAGCCCTTCCAGTGGATGTACCCTACACCAAATAGACTACAGTATTTCAGGAAGCCTACTCATCACCACCTTCTCAAGTATACTTAGAGACTAGCGACAAATGTTGGTCTTGCTAGCTATTAAATTCAGGAATTAATGAAATAAAATGGTTTCTCACAAATATGATGTCGAATACTGCTGGAACTAAGCTGTTGAGCGCTGGCTCAATAACCAAAGTACTTCTCTTGAACTTCAAACCCATGGTGTCAGTCAAGGAACTACAATACAGCTTGAAAGTTTTCCCCAAAACTTGCACTTGTGTTGGTGGTTAAACAGCAGCAGCCATGAATATCTTTAGTTTTTTTTTTAAATGAAGCCCATCTTTATTCTCCAATGGGTATTTGTCAGCTTTAATTCACAACTGACTCCTAAACATGATAACTATTTTAATATGTGTAGCACCCTTCACTTCAAAATTAGAAAATAGTTCTGACCAATCTATACAAACTTAAACTAATTGCTCAAATTTATGTACAGATAAAGGAATATATAGAGGCAAGAAACACCGCAATATATGAAACCAGTACAGTTAAGGTAAAGGGAATGGGTCAGGGTGGGTTAGTCTTCAGAGGGTCGGTGTGGACTTGTTGGGTCGAAAAGCCTGTTTCCACACGGTAGGGAAATAAAAGTAAATACACTGTTGTCATTCATCCTTTTCACAATGTCTGATATACAGCTAATTCTCTGGATCAAATCTGCATGCTTATCTCTTACTGATGATCAGAATTCACTTGCCAACCAGTGAGCACTGTCCTCTCAGACAGTATAAATATTGATTTTCCTTTGAATTGGTATCCTTCTGAATTGTCCTGATGAGTGTAATATAAAAAGCTTTGATAAAATATATCATTTCTCAGCAATCATATAGTCTTAGAGTATGGGATTCTTTCATGTAAATTATTTTGAATAAACAGCAAGGAGATATGTTAACAGTCTTTACACTTCAGTGGAGATTTTGACAGCTTGAAAGCCTACAATATACCATGCACTATAGTCTCTGGATCTGAACACATTTGCAATTTTGTAAGAACCATCTATCAGTCTCCATTTTAAGAGATATCATGGATTGTTGTCAGGCAGTTGACAGTTTCCATTTTAGATGTAGCTATTTTTAAAAGTTGGGAAACAAAAAAAATAGTCAATCTTGAGCTTGTTGCACCAAGATTCCTGATGATCTCCATTCCTGATGAAGGGCTTTTGCCCAAAACGTCGATTTTCCTGCTCCTCAGATGCTGCCTGACCTGCTGTGCTTTTCCAGCACCACTCTAACCTAGACTCTGGTTTCCAGCATCTGCAGTCCTCACTTTTGCCTGGCTACAGTAGAATGTGGAATCAACATCATTTTCTTGATTTATGATGACTATGTTACCTGGTAACTCCACTGACTGACCATGGCTGAACCAAAGCAAAACACAATACTCGATGTAAGTATCAGTGTTTTCAAAGGTTCCCATTATTACTTTCCACATGGTGAGCAATAAAAGTGGTTGAGAAAAATTTACATTCGATCATTAGAATTAGAGGTATCCCATCCAAATGGACTTTCCTGGCTGTTCTGCCTTTGTAATTTAGCTACCCTCCATCTCACCGGTAATGTTCCAGATTTGTATAAAATTCAGCATTGATTGCACCATAAATAATCTGAGTAGCCGAATGTATGATCCCAATCTGCAACAGCAACTGATGGAAGGGCATTCTGAGAGATGAGACGGGGTAACTCTGGAAAAATCCAGACAAATTGCAGGAGTTCATTTGAGCGCTCAAACATCAACAGATCGAGCACTCTTAAACTGGAAGATTCTGGAGAAGCTTAAGTCTGAGGACACATCACCCTGCCACTGACAGGAAAGGAGCTAGATGAAGTTCTTCCATGTGCTAGTGTCAATTTTTATATTTATTTATTATGTGTAAATGAACTTTTCAAAGAATAGGTATTCCAAATAAGCAATATTGATAAATATTTCAAAACAATAGAAATCGGTTATTTTGTGAGCTCACTTTATCACTGCTGCCTGTAGAAGTATATTTTGCTCACCCTGTGACACATACATGCTTGAATATTGATGAGCAGATTAAGTGAGTGATATTTGGACAGATGTGAACTTGTTAGATGAAAATTGAGAGATAACAGCAAGTAAACCTGTAATTACACTTAAAAATAGCATAAGATACAAAAGCAAAGAGACTAATCATAGAATCCCTACAGTGTGGAAAGAGGCCTTTCAGCCCAACAACTCCACACCGACCCTCCGAAGAATAACCCACTCAGACCCATTCCCCTACCCTATTTTCCTATATGTACTCCTGACTAATGCACATAATCTACACATTCCTGAAAACTATGAGCAATTTAGCTTCGCCAATTCACCGAACCTGCACATCTTTGGATGTTAATCCATGCTGCTTATGGGTTGGCAACTTATGTAAAAGAGAAAGCATAACAGGTAAATCCTGTTCTTATCTTACACCCATCTTTACATTTGCAGTTTTCAGCTTGGTTCACTGGACAGGAACATAGTGTGGGAATATTGCTTTACTCACACCAAACCCTTGGTGTGAATGTCTCTTATCAACTTCCAGTTTTTTGTACTCTTTTTTTTCACAACTATACTACTATTTTACTTTCCCTCTGATAGGGCTTGACAAATTGTGAAATAGTGGAGCTGCCAGGAATATCCCCTCTGGCAGGAGAAGTGATTTGGAATGCAAAGCATTGGATAGAGTGGCATTGAAAAGTGTTTAATGGGTGGTCTTCAAATTGTCCTGAGCACTGAGATAGAGTGTTATAAGCAGCTACTTATGTGCAAAAAGCCTGAACATCTGCCCTTTAGATGAATGGAGATGGATTGTTACAAAACATGGAGAAATTACTGGGACATTCAACATGGACTAATCACTGTCTTAGACTGTTTCAGAATATTACTTGATTGGTGATTTGTTTTATACTGATTCATGTAGTAATTCAAATGAAGCATCTCAGAAACTAAAGGAAAATATTCGAAATGTGAAATAACAGCAGAAATGGCTGAAAAACACCCATTAGGCAACATCTTTGCAGAGCGGAAAACAAAGTTAGCATTTCAGATCCAGTGACTCTTCTTCAGAACTGAAGGGGATTGGAATATGATTTTTTGTTTCACAAAGCTGTTGCCAATGGGAGAGAGGGGGCAGGTGGGACAGATAGTAGTGGTCCTGAGAACAAAAGACAAAGGTAAAGGAGCATTCAAGCAATAAAATAGGTACTTATGACAGGTGAGAAATAGAAAATAGGTCAGCTTTGCTGAGAGCAAACCTATGCAATCAGGAATCTGTTGGACGGGAGGTTACTCAAAGTGGACGATGGTGTTCATGCTCTGAAGCTGTTGGACTCAATGTTGCATCACAAAAGCTGCAAAATGCCTAAGGCTTGTTCTTCCAAGTTTTAGATTAGATTAGATTACTTACAGTGTGGAAACAGGCCCTTCGGCCCAACAAGTCCATACCGACCCGCCGAAGCGCAACCCACCCATACCCCTACATTTATCCCTTACCTAACACTATGGGCAATTTAGCATGGCCAATTCACCTGACCCACACATCTTTGGACTGTGGGAGGAAACCGGAGCACCCGGAGGAAACCCACGCAGACACGGGGAGAACATGCAAACTCCACACAGTCAGTTGCCTGAGGCAGGAATGAACCCAGGTCTCTGGCACTGTGAGGCAGCAGTGCTAACCACTGTGCCACCGTGCCAGTTGCATTGGGCTTCACTGGAACACTGCAGCAGGCGTAGAATGGAAATGTTAGTGTGTTTCAATGGCAAGCAACTGGAAGGTTTATGTCATTCTTCTGGATAGATTGGAGACATTCCCAAAGCGGTCATCCGAATTGCTTTTGGTCTCATCAATGTTGAGGAGACTGTATTGTGACAGCAAATATGTCAACTAGATTGAAAGTAACGCAAGTATACATGCTGTGTGTTTGGACAGTGAGGAAAGAATAAAACAGTTAGTGTTGCATCTTCTGCAATTGCAAGAGAAGCTGCTATGGGAGTGTGAGTAAGTGTTAGGAGTGACAGAAGAGTGGACCATACTGCCTGGTCCATCTCCAACTCTTTAACTCTACCCTTCCTTTACTCATTTGTTTCCATTTCAAGGACTGCATTGCCCACCAATATCTATTAAAAACCAATTGATCTCTACAGTTAATTGGACTATATGTTCTCACACCCCATTTCCTGCAAGGACTTCATTCTATTCTTCCTCTACAGATTGAAAGAACTGTCAGAATGGAAGAATGGTACTGCATTTCTGAGGGCACTATGAGCAGAACCTCCTCTCAGAAGTAGAGCCCCTTATTTTGTAATACAGGGCCAGATGGGCAATTTGCATGATATTGCCACTCCTTGTCAATTCTGACCCTATTTTGGTCAATTTCAGCAGATAACTCTGAATTATCTGTTTTAAATGGAGACTTCCCTCCATCATAAGGTCAGAAGTGGGGATGCTCACCAATGTCTGCACAATATTTAACACCATTTGCAATTCCCCAGAACAAAGCAGTCTTTGTTCAAATGCAACAAGATCTGGACAATATCCAGGCTTGGGCTGACAAGTGACAAATCACATACATGCCACACAAATGCCAGGCAATGACCATTACCAATAAGAGACAATCTAACCATTGCCCCTTGACATTCAATGGCATTACCATCACTCAGTCCCCCACTATTATCAATCTGGGGGTTACCATTGACCAGAAACTTAACTGGACTTGCCACGTAAGCACAGTTAGAGGCAAAAAAATATGCTGATGCTGGAATTCATGGTAGACAAGCACCCCTGCTTACCTACATAAGCACACTGGCTACAAGGGCAGATCAGAGGTTAGGAATACTGCAGCCAATAACTCACTGCCTGACTTCCTAAAGCCTGTCCACCATCTACAAGGTACAATTCAGGTGTGTGATGGAATACTCCCCACTTGCCTGGATGGGTGCAGCTCTAACAACATTCAAGAAGCTTGACACCATCCAGGACAAAGCAGCCTGCATCCATGGGCATTCACTCCCTCCACCACCAACACTCAGTAGCAGCAGTGTGTACTATCTGCAAGTTGCACAGCAAAAATTCACCAAAGACCCTTAGACAGCACTTTCCAAATCTACAACCACTTCCACCTAGAAGGACAGGCGCAACAGATACATGGGCACACCACCACCTCATTCCCCTCCAAGTTACTCACCATCCTGACTTGAAAGTATACTGCAGTTCCTTCACTGTCACTGTTTCAAAATCCTGGATTTCTCTCCCTCAGGGCATTGCAGACTATGGTAAGTGGACGGGAGTGGTTCAAGGAGTCAGCTCACTGTCACCTTCTCAGGGGCAACTAGGGACAAGCAAACGAGGGACAGCCAAGAGTGTCCACATCCCAAGAGTGAATAAAAAAAAATTTTTGGAAGAATTCTTCGGGGAAAACAGAAATCTCGTGCAATTCCTCCCAAATGTGGTACAATGTGGGTACCACATGGTCATCTCCAATCTAGGCTGGTCTGAGGAGTGTTGAAAATGTGTAGCTGGTTAAAGCACAGCAGGTCAGGCAGCATCCAAGGAATAGGAAATTCGACGTTTAAGGGCTTATGCCCGAAACGTCGAATTTCCTATTCCTTGGATGCTGCCTGACCTGCTGTGCTTTAACCAGCAACACATTTTCAACTGTGATCTCCAGCATCTGCAGACCTCATTTTTTACCCTGGTCTGAGGAGTGTCTGAGCAGGGGAAATCAGGGTATGTTCTTGTTCAGCTGCTAGCAAGCGGAGTTGCTGAGTATGCACCTTGGGGATTTGGGATATTCTCCTCGAGACTTCCCCTCCAGGACAGCCGATCGCTCTAGCTAATAATAAGTGAGTTTGATTTCATTGGAGGAATCCATGGAAAAGCTCCCTCCAAGGACAGGGGGCGATCCAGTCCAGGTTTTTGCAGCCGCACGTTGTGAGGCTCTGAGTGCTGGTGGGTCTCAGTGACGGCCGGACAGCACCAGAGAGAGAAAAAACTTTCATTTCAAGTGGGGATTTACAGGGAGAACGCTGCACACATTGGGCTGAGCGCGGTCAGGCGAGCATCGTTCATATTGGGGACAGTCCCCAAATCCTGACAACTCCACCTCCAGGGGAATCTGCCGCTGGAAGTCACCGTCTTGGATCCGGAATACTGTGCTTGAGCAACAGTGAGGGGACCCCACAAGTTCCGGAGCCTCCGGCTGGGCACAGGGCTGGTCTGGTCCTGCACACCCCTACCGTAGATCGGCAGATTGACCTTTACTGAAGCAATCGGAGACACTGGCTCGGGGAACCAGCCTTGGAGAAGGTAAGACGGTGGGTGAGAATCCCTCCCCCAATATCGGGCGTCAATTAGAACCAAGTGCAATCTAGAGAAGGTTAGAAAGCGTGGGAAAGGCACTCTCTCACTTTTAAGGAGCTTGATTGAATGGCGGAGTGGACTCGATGGGCCGAACGGCCTGACTTCCACTCCTATGTCCTTATGAACCGTTCAGCAGTGTCTTCTGTAGCAGCCGCTTTGTGCACGGTGCTGTGCGAGTTCATGTTCCCCGGAGAGGACGGTCTCATCCCATCTCAGCGGCCACCCCCTCCCCTCCTGGAGCTCTCCATCCAATCGCACGTTTACAGAAACCGTCTTCAGGCAAACAGGGCTCCGCGTTCATAGCAAACCCCCAAAACCCAGCTAGTCTCCTGGGACAGTGGTCCGTTCAAGTATACCCACGTGGCATTCTTGGTGATATTTCCCAACTGCGGGTCAGGGTGGCCCACATCTAATGTTTAAAGGGCATTCCGGTCGACACCACAGCTGTTTCCTTCGGTAAAGCAGAGCATACAGGGGCAGTCCAGATCTACACACAAAATACACAACATGTGCCGAGAGATATATCGTTATCCTTAACTCCTGTGGCGTCCGTGCCTAATATTAGTACAAACACATAATGCAGACATGAGCCGTCAATATCGGGGAAAATATATTGGGGTAAAAAATGAGGTCTGCAGATGCTGGAGATCACAGCTGAAAATGTGTTGCTGGTTAAAGCACAGCAGGTTTAGCTTCCTTTTTATCATACTGTTATGAGTGTATTAGAGAACATTTTCTCTTGTTTGAAGGATGTAAGCGACTCAACTATACACTCTGGATGATTGTGGATTAGTTGAATTTTGATGATTATATATTTAAGATCTATTTTTATATTAATGTTTGTGCTTGAAAATTCTGCTTATTTTTGTAAATTTGTCAAAATGTTAAACTTCCAATAAAAATATCTATTAAAAAAAAGCACAGCAGGTTAGGCAGCATCCAAGGAAAAGGAAATTTAATCAGAAAATATATTGGGGGCTTGTTCCAAAAATTTGACGCCTGCGTTTTACGCTTTTAGAAGTGACAGGCCATGTGCAACATGCTGTGCTCAGAGTGGAGCGCATCGCGGGAATGAGTTCACAAGGCGGGAGGAAAAACACGAGCATCATTACAAAATGAGTGTCAAGTTTCCGGTATCACAGCAACCCCAAGGTGTGAATGCCAGATATTTGAATTCTAGGAGGCGTGAAACAAAAATGAGAATGAAAGTGTTGCCGCAGGAATAAACATATTTTCAAAGGTTCACCGTAGAGTCACAGAGGCATAGAGATGTACAGCATGGAAACAGACCCTTCGGTCCAACCCGACCAGATATCCCAACCCAATCTCGTCCCACCTGCCAGCACCTGGCCCATATCCCTCCAAACCCTTCCTATTCATACACCCATCCAAATGCCTCTTAAATGTTGCAATTGTACCAGCCTGCACCACTTCCTCTGGCAGTTCATTCCATACACGTACCACCTTCTGTGTGAAAATGTTGCCCCTTAGGTCTCTTTTATATCTTTCCCCTCTCACCCTAAACCTATATGCCCTCTAGTTCTGGACTCCCCAACGCCAGGGAAAAGACTTTGTCTATTTATCCTGTAAACAGTAATTAGTTTTCCACCGTTGTATTGCATACCCCATTTATAAATCGAAAGTCAATATGGTCCCTCTGAGGGGTTAAAGGGATGAAAAACCCCTGCCCCCAACTGATGTCCCGATTACCCCTGGATTCTGCTGAGCTAAATATTTGTCAAACCCAAGAGGGCCGAGGGTTAGAACTCTGAGTAATTAATGACCGGTCCACTGCACTTTGGTTTATAGCGACCCAGTACATTTTGATCACAGAGGATTTTCAGGGATTTGAGAGGTTTTGTGCTGGAGGGTAAAGCAGTGTTCTCGGTGGAGAAATGATCTCCGCCTGTACAGTCTGGATGGAGGCAGTGACCGGGGAGACTCTGAGGTGTAGGTAGTCATATGGGGTTCATACATGCTATCGATGCTGCAAAAACAACTATCTGTTTAAATCCAGCCAGGGATCAAAGAGCAGGGGTCAGTGAGTTAAATAAGAGGGAGAACGTTCTTTGAAAATAACGGATGTTCGGAACAGCAGCGGGAGCAGGAAACCGATCAGAATGCCCTTGGTAAAACTACCGAGCGTCCGCGACCTTTTCTGACCCCACGCTTCTGTTGTGAACAAAGCGGTCAAAGTTTGTCTCAGTGAGAACGGTCTTCAATGTTTCTTTAGTTAGATTAGGCGCGGTTGTCTTTAGGAATTCTATTTAAATTTGATTTCAGTTGACAGGGGGGTTCTGAACCAGCCTGGGGAGACTGCTAACATCCTGAACATTATCTTTTAAAATGTCTCCTCCATTTACGTGTTCAAACGATGGAGGTGAGAGTGTCTGTGTGTTTGGGGGATTGAAGGGGTGGGGGTCAGGTGATAAGTAAGTTTGTGGATGACACAAAGATTGGCCGGGTGGTTGACAGTGAGGAGGAAGGCGTTAGGTTACTGGAGGATATAAACCCATTGATAAGATTGGAATTTAACCCTGATAAGTGCAAGGTGATGCATTCTTGAAGGAGTAACACAGATCCCTGAAGGTGGTAGATTAATAGAGTTTTACTTTAAGAAGGCATATGGGATATTTTATCAGTTGTGGCATAGATAATAACAACAGAAGCGGGATTATGTTGGAGCTCTACAGAACTTTGGTTCAGCCACAGCTAGCGTACTGTGTGCAGTTCTGTTCACCGCCCGATGGGAAGGATGACATTACACTGGGGAAGTACAGAGATTTACTAAGATTTTGCCTGGGATGGAGCAGTGTAGCAATGAACAAAGCCTGGACAAACTCGGGTTTGCTTTGGCGCTGAGAATGCTGAAAGGGGACCTGAGTGAGGTGTACAAAATTATGAGGGGCATGGACAGGGTGGATAGGAAGCAGGGACGCCATTTTACAGTGAAAGGCAGAAGGTTCAGGAATGATTTGAGGAAAATCACCCAGAGGGTACTCTGCTTGGAAGTGTGGTCGAGGTGGAAAACCTCACAACCTTTAACAAGTACTTGGATGAGCACTTGAAATATCACAACATTCAAGGCGATGGGCCAGGTGCTGGAAAGTGGGGCTCGTGTAGATCTAAAATAGTTTTTTGTCAGGGCAGACTCAATGGGCCAAAGGGCCTTTTCTGTACTGCATGATTTTATGAAATGTTACATGATCATAAAGCAATCCTCTGGTCCTAGTTGCTTCATCGTTTATAAACGGATCAGCATGGACTGAGGCATTCTAAGGGTCACTCGATCCAAAACGTTAACTCTGATTTCTCTCCACAGATGCTGCCAGACCTGGGCTTTTCCAACAATTTCTGTTTTTGTTCCATCATGGACTGTCAGCTTTTTCCCATTGATTGTAATTGAATCAACCGGAACTGACATGCAGGATGTTAACTGGGAAGGTTGAAAATCACACAACACCAGGTTGTAGTCCAACAGGTTTACAGGAACTCCAAATGGTGCTTCCAAATAAACTCGTTGGATGGTAACCTGGTGTTGTGTAATATTTGTCTAACACCTGCTCCTCCACATCATAAACTGGGAAGGAATTTGAATCACTCTGATGCCAATTCCGAATACAGTACTTTACCACTTAGCCAATCGAATAGTGATCACGTAACAGGTATACATTGAGAGAAAATGTGGCACAGTGGTAATGTCCCTACCTCTGAGCCAGGAAGCCCAGATTCGCACACCACCTACTACAAACAAGTATATTAACCCCTCTGAACAGGTCAATTGGAAAATGTCTGTATTGAGGGTTCCAGAGATGTTGGTGTGTAAGTTTGTGTTTGAGACTCTGTCCTTGGGGCGTTGCTAATGTCAGGTTGTTTTGCCCTCAGGTCCCCGGCTGCATTCTCGGGTGGACCCCGGACTGAAGGAAGCTGAAGCGGTCACTATGCGGCACTGTGGAGGCTCGGTAGCTCGGAGCAGCAGTGGACAGGGACGGCTCACCCCTTGGTGCGGGACCCAGCAGCAACAGCAGCAGCAGCAGCTGGCACTGCACGGCCCACAACTGCTGGCCAGCCTGCAGCTACAGAAACTCACCAGCCAGTACGAGAGCCCAGCAGCAGCGGCGGCAGCTCCTGCTGCAGCCTCCGGGGACAGCCAGGCTCCAACGGCTGCTCCAAGCCCAGGGCAGGCGAGCCCCGCCACACCGGGCATCATTGACACGGACCTCATCGATGAGGACTCACTCATGAGCCTGGTGCTGGAGCTGGGCTTGGACCGAGTGGACGAGCTGCCAGAACTCTGGCTGGGACACAACGAGTTTGACTTCAGCTCCGAGGTGACGCCGGTCAGTGGGAGCAGCTTGGTCAGATGGACTAATCTGATACCCACCGATTAAAACAGATTGGAGCTGAGTGGGGCGTGAGAATCCAGTGTTCAGTCACCTCCTGGAATAATAGTGTCTACTCAGATAGTGGACTGGCTTTTTATTTTGCAAAGTCTGATGTCTCTATCATCAAGCTGGAGTCAAGGCTTCCACATTGAACTGGACACACTGCAGCCTACAGGACACTACTGAGATTCACTTCATTGAATTTTCTCATCAACCTGTTCAGAGATGTGATTCCGGTCCAGAGGTAGGGACAGTACCACCGCACCACAGGACAGTCTCCATGACGTTTATAATTACACACTTGGAACTTAATTTGAAGCACAAACCTTGTTTGATGTGCCTTAAAAAAGTTAACACTGTTGTTTTCAACTGAAAACAGTTCATCTGGGTCATAGACATGCTGTTAACATCACACCAGGAATCTCCCACTTTTCCTGATCTTGACAGCAATTTGGGATTCTAAACTCTCCAGTAGGACACTCTTGTGTGAAAACAAAAGGGAAATGCCAGATGACTCCTTCGACAAGTTGTAGGAGTGGATATATTTCATTTGCCAGCCTGGGAGACGCAATGTAACCAGTCCCTGCTCCCTAAAATCAAATGGCACATATTTTTATTTAACTTGAACTCCAAATCAGACATAAACTTGATGTGGTTCCATCAAGTTCAGGAAAGAAGGTTAGTAACACAGGGACAAAAAGACTGCTGCCTGTTTCAGGTTCCACTCAACCAGGTCCCTCACGTTGTCAATGAGGCACCAACAGCCCAACTACATGTCAGTTCTTGTGTTTCACTCATTGAAGCTTGTTATAGACCTACAGTGACACTGAGGATTACATTGCTTATCAGTCATAGATACAGAGAGATGTACAGCACTGAAACATGGTCCAACTTGTCCAGAAATCCTAACCTAAAGTAGTCCCATTTACCAGCACTAGGCCCATATCCCTCTAAACTCGTCCTATTCATATACCCATCCAGGTGGCTTTTAAATGCTGCAATTGTACTAGCCTCCACCACTTCCTCTGGTAGTTCATTCCATATACGCATCATCCTCTGTGTGAAAAGTTTGCCCTTTAGGTCCCTTTTAAAATTTTCTCATCTCGCTCTAAACCTATGCCCTCTAGTTCTGGACACCCCCACCCCCGGGAAAAGACCATATCTATTTATTCTATCTGAGCCCCTCATGATTTTATAAACCTCTATAAGGTCACGCCACGCCCTCTGAAGCTGCAGGGAAAACAGCCCTAGCCTGTTCAACCTCTCCCTATAGTTCAAATCCTCCAACCCTGGCAACATCCTTGTAAATCTTTTCTGAACCCTTTCAAGTTTCACAACATCTTTCCAAAAGGAAGGAGACCAGAATTGCACACCATATTCCAAAAGTGGCCCAGCCAATATCCTGTACAGCCACACTTGACCTCTCAGCTCCTATACTCAATGGTTTGACCATTAAAGGAAACTATACCAAATGCCTTCTTCACTATCCTTTCTACATTCGACTCTACTTTCAAGGAACTATGAACCTGCACTCCAAGGTGTCTTTGTTCAGCAACACTCCCACAACCTTGCCATTAAGTGTATAAGTCTTGCTCTGATTTGATTTTCCAAAATGCAGCACCTCACATATATCTAAATTAAACTCAATCTGCCACTCCTCAGCCTTTGTGGGCGGCACGGTGGCACAGTGGTTAGCACTGCTGCCTCACAGCGCCTGAAGACCCGGGTTCAATTCCCGACTCAGGCGACTGACTGTGTGGAGTTTGCACGTTCTCCCCGTGTCTGCGTGGGTTTCCTCCGGGTGCTCCGGTTTCCTCCCACAGTCCAAAGATGTGCGGGTCAGGTGAATTGGCCATGCTAAATTGCCCGTAGTGTTAGGTAAGGGGTAATGTAGGGGTATGGGTGGGTTTCGCTTCGGCGGGTCGGTGTGGACTTGTTGGGCCGAAGGGCCTGTTTCCACACTGTAAGTCTAATCTAATCTAATCTATTGGCCCATCTGATCAAAATCCCGTTGTACTCTGAGGTAACCTTCTTTGCTGTCCACTACACCTCCAATTTTGGTGTCATCTGCAAACTTACTAACTATATCTGCTATGTTCACATCCAAATCATTTATATAAATAACAAAAAGCCCAGTGGGCTCAGCACCGATCCTTGTGGGACATCACTGGTCACAGGCCTCCAGTCTGAAAAGCAATCCTCTGTCTTCTGCACAATCCTCTGTCTTCTACCTTTGAGCCAGTTCTGTATCCAAATGGCTAATTCTCCCTGTATTCCATGAGACCTAACCTTGCTAATCAGTTTCCCATGAGGAACCTTGTCGAATGCCTTACTGAAGTCCATATAGATCATGTCTACCGCTCTGCCCTCATCAATCCTTTTTGTTATTTCTTCAAAAAAACTCAATCAAGTTTGTGAGACATGATTCCTCACACATAAAACCATGTTGATTATCCCTAATCAGTCATTGCCTTTCTAAATACATGGATCCTGTCCCAGAGGATTCCCTCCAACAACTTGCCCACCACAGATGTCAGGCTCACCAGTCTATAGTTCCCTGGCCTTTCCTTACTACCTTTCTTAAATAGTAGCACCACGTTATCCAACCTCCAGTCATTTGGCACCTCACCTGTGACTATCAATGATACAAATATCTCAGCAAGAAGCCCAGCAATCACTTCCATAGCTTTTCACAGAGTTCTACAGTACGTCTGATGAGGTCCTGGGGACTTATCCACTTTTATGCCTTTCAAGACATCCAGCACTTAGACTTAGACTTACAGTGTGGAAACAGGCCCTTCGGCCCAACAAGTCCACACCGACCCGCCGAAGTGCAACCCACCGTTACCCCTACATTTACCCCTTACCTATCACTACGGGCAACTTAGCTTGGCCAATTCACCTGACCCGCGCATCTTTGTGACTGTGGGAGGAAACCGGAGCACCCGGAGGAAACCCACGCAGACACGGGGAGAACGTGCAAACTCCACACAGTCAGTCGCCTGAGTCGGGAATTGAACCCAGGTCTACAGGCGCTGTGAGGCAGCAGTGCTAACCACTGTGCCACCGTGCCTTCTTCCTCTCTAATATGGAGACTTTCCATTTTTCTCTTGAACCAAAATTGGAATTGTCTACAGCTGAGCTCAGAAAAGAGAAAAATAAAAACATAGAATTGTTAAGTAGAATGGAAAGTGAGGATGAGAATAAAATTCTATAAAATAATGTGAACAATGAACCTGAGTAATTGAGTAAGTTCAGTGTTATCACACAGTTAGAGTTGGGAGATGGGGGGGGTTGGTGTGCTGGCATTTAAAAATAACATGTAATTGTATTCAGCAAGTGATTAGGATCTGATAAGAACTTCCAAGAAAGATGTGGACACTGATTGAATCTCAGTTTTGCAAAGGAAACTGGATCGACACCCAAAATAAAACATTATTGCAGGGCCACAGAGAGAGGACTGTGGAGTGGGACTCATTCAATTGTTCTTGCAGAGTTGGCACAGATTTAATGGACTGAATGCCCTCTTGTCTAGTGACCATACTATAACTTTTCCAATTGATTTAGTGCAAAAAAATGTAATGGGAAACTGTTTTCTCGAAATACTCAGAAAAATGTATGATGAGTCAATTCAGAAGTTCAGATTTGATTTATTGTCACGTGTACTTAGGTAGAGTGAAAAGCTTTGTTTGTGAACAGTGCAAGCAGATCATAGTAAGCAAGGACATACAGATGATAGGGTATTTGGACAATTGAGGCATACAGCTTACACTGCACAGGAGGTACATGAGGCAAGATCAGCATTAACAAGATCACCTAAGCATGGTACCATTGTAGCAGAAATAACTGCTAGCTCTTCCCTCCCATGGGGCTTAAGAGCAGCCCCACCCAAATAAAGATAGAAATTTTCTCTTTCCATTCCCAGATTTAAATTGGAGTATGTTCCCATGAATTTAAAATAAAAGTAGAATATATTGGAAATACCTAGCAGGTCAGGCAGCCCTCACTTGCAGTGAGAAACAGACTTATTCTTTAAGACATGGTAACCTATCATCAAAACAATTCTGTCAAAGGGTCTCAGATCTGAAACATGAAACCAACTTCTTTCCACAGATCCTGCCTGACATCAGAATTATTTCTAACATTTTCTGTTTCTCTATCAGATTTCCATCCTCTCCAGTATTTTGATTTTGTATTAGTTTTCAATCCATAGTAGTTTGGGCTTAAGTGACTGTACACACTGCTCCACCCTGTTGTCCATTGTTGGGATTTTGCAGAGATTCAAAATAGACATAAAGTAAGAAAAAATGCAGAAAAAGTGTCCTTGGTGGAATGCAGAATGATTTTGAAACATTTCCAAAACTTTGAAGAAAATTCTGCAAATTCTAAAGACTAGTGTACAATACAAAATAGATTTGTAATGACCACATCAAAGGTGGAATATTATTTTATACAATTTAATGTTGTCAACACAGACCTATTTGTGGGGTAATTTGCTGTTGTACCACTAATATGCACATTTGTTGAATGCACATGCTTAAAATAACCTGAATGACTTAAAGCTGTGGTACTTTTTACTTATTCTGGATGAAATGTCAAAGAACTGTTTAAAATGTTCCAAAATTATTTTACCAGCACTGCTTCTTAATAAACATACAATCTGTATTAAAAGAATGAAGAGTGTGAAGCATCTCACTGGGCAGTGTTAACCATAAGATGTAAATTTTAAGGATAATACTTCATGATTCTGACTGTGACTTCTGGAACATATGTTGTCATGGGATATGGGTAGTTGTGTAAGAAAGTATACAAAAATGAATATTTCTCAGTCATCATTTTGATTTACTATTTCTCTTTCTTTATGGAAAGAATTTCACTTTGATATGTTGTGGCAGTGCAGTCCTATGGCTTCACATTGCCAACCCATTCAGGGCCATTCTGGAAAAGGTCGGGTCAGTGGCAGAGCTTTTCCATCCACAAATGAAGTAGCTAATTAAGACTCGGAAAGGGCCAATAAGATCATGGACCAGAGGCTGACTGGAATTTTCAAAGGTTCTGGCAATAGATCAAATGTCTGCTGACACTCCCTGATCTTCCAGCTAGAACTGAGCCACAGAAATAAAGAGGAAGGCTCCCCCTTCCACTACCTTGGTCCAATAGCCATGGCCATTTTTCATTTCAGTTCTCTTAAAAGTTACTGGTTGGTGGGCAGTATTTCAAGAGAAAGGTGTTTCTTTCTCTCCTATCTACAACTATAGTCTGTTCCTTCCATGCTGCATGGCCTCCTATTGGTCTTCTAACTACCTTCCTTAGTTACTCTGCGAGCTAGTCCTTTGGCTACTAATTTGACCAGAAAGGCAATATTACTGTTGGGTGACTTCCTGACATCATGCAGGTTCAGGATCTGCATTCGATCCCAATGTCAGGAGTCAAGGTTGTAGAGTCATAGAGATGTACAGCATGGAAACACACCCTTCAGTCCAACCTGTCCATGCTGACCAGATATCCCAACCCAATCTAGTCCCACCTGTCAGCAGCCGGTCCATATACCTATCCTGAGTCCTGACCCAAAATGCAAAATTCTGCTGTATATCATGTATTTATCTTTTCATTTTTATTTTCTCACGTTCATCATGTGTTATGTGACCTTTTTGTTGCCGTGTCCCATCTCTGTGTTTTTGCCTCATTTTGTTTTATTTAATTTACTTACTTTGATGTATGTTATCAAGTTTATCTCACTGTTACTATGCTGTTTAACAAAAAATAATCTTTACGATAATTCTGATGCCTCATTACATTTAAAATGTCAATTCCCATTAATTCTTAAGAATTTTGCCCTATTAGCTGGGATGCTGGTTGATATTCATAAAGTCTCAGTCTGCAAATTGTGATGAATTATCCTTTTGTTTTATGCAATTTATGCCATAAGTGTTCTGTAACAATGATAACATTCCTCATGAAATATGTCTGCCCACCAACCCAGTAACTTTTTAAGCAAACTAAAATGTAGACAAAAAGATTTCAAGGGTATGCCACAAATGATGGATTGCAGTTTCCAAGAATTCTAAAGAACATAGTCCCAAGAAAGGAAGAAAGGCCACCTGAACATCAGCAATCATTGATGTTGTCCATGTGGGGTAGATTTTGAGGGAGTTTCATGGCAAGGTCATCAATAATGAAGAATCATAATCCCTTAATTGTGAAGTCATAATCAGATTTGGAGACTCACCGTATCACTAACAAGAGCAGAGCAGACAGAGAAATCCATGGGACCTGTTTCATTGTATTTGCAATTTGATGCATTTTTTTTCTTTCTTATTAATCCCCACACTACCGCCTAACTGCGGTAGTGCTTATTTTTCCCCAGCACCCATGGTGTGTTTGTGTGAGACACAGTGAGAGACACAAGGTGCACGAATCTTTATTTAACTTCCACCACCAGGAAGAAAGGAAACACCCGAGTAGCCAGTGACAAGCAGTGCCCTTCACATCAAAGGGCAATGCTGTGTGATCAAAACAGTGAAGGGGAGGGCAGGGACTAAATCAAAATAGAGTTGGAGGGGGAAATGATGCACTCTACTCCCTGCGGCGCCCACCTCTCCCTGAACAACTCCAGGGTGTTGGTGTTTGATGTATTCTTTTCTTTTTCTTTGTTTTTTTCTTTTTTTTTTGTGTTTGTGTGCAGGTGTGAGACACAGTGAGAGACACAAAATGCACAAATCTTTATTCAATTTCCACCGCCAGGAAAATAGGAGAACACCTGAGTGGCCAGTGACGAGCAGTGCCCTTCACATCAAAGAGGGCAATGCTGTATGATCAAACAGTGAAGGGGAGGGCAGGGACTAAATCAAAATAGCGTTGGAGGGGGAAATGATGCACTCCACTCCCTGCGGCGCCCACCTCTCCCTGAACAACTCCAGGGTGTTGGTGTTTGATGTATTCTATGGGGTGTTCAACCATCATTTGTCAATTACCCATATTTGCTTCATGTTTTAAGTTTGTAACGTTAGAAGACTCCGTCACAGTTTGAAGCTTTTTTTGTCTATAACTATTGTGCATTTAACTTTTATTTGTAATAAAGAAGTTATTCTTTGCTGACAAAAGAGATACTTGGCTGAATCGTTTCTAATTCTAAACAAGTTACAATGTAAAACCTATATACTTGACCACATTGACACTGATTAAATTTGAAATTTGTTACAACTGGTGGAACAGTGATTCTCGAAAGGAATCTGTATACACCTCCAACCTCATTACTCCCAAAATTGCCAAATTTCTAACATGGAGCTGGCAGCTATGTTTTGCCATTTGAAAATATTGGAGGGTGAATCAAATGTATGCAATTCCTACATCCTGAATCCAAAGTGATGTACTTTTTGAGCTGTTTATCTTTACTGGAGATTAACTTGGAAAAACAAAAAAAAAGATACATTTCAAATAGCTAAATCAAAACAACTTCACTTCACATCCACTGTTTATGGTAGTTATCATGGTCAAGTCATCAAACCTTGCTTTTTCATTAGAGAGAGAAAGTAGCTTTTATTTGTCATTTCTACCATACACAACAGATACGGTAAAAATGAGATAGCATTCCTCCAGTAGTACAGTGCTACATTGACAGCACAAACTACACAATCATATGCGGCATAAAGTGAATAAGCAGTGCTAAACACACTAGTTACAATGTAACAGAAGAATGATGAATAATAGATATTTTTCCAGCAGCAATATGAAATAATTTCAAATGGGAAAGAGTCTGATTAAAGTGCGTTAAAGGGCCTGATGGCTTGGGGGAAGAAACTGTTGCACAGTCAGACGGTGAGAGACTGTATGCTCCGGTATCTTCTGCCAGTGAGAGATGTGTGGGGTCTTCCACAATGCTTTTCACCTTTCAGATGCAGCGTGTTGTGTAAATAGAGATGTACAGCATGGAAACAGACCCTTCGGTCCAACCCGTCCACATCAATCGGATATCCCAACCCAATCTAGTCCCACCTGCCAGCACCCAGCCCATATCCTTCTAAACCCTTCCTATTCATCCAAAAGTCTCTTAAATGTTGCAATTGTACCAGCCTCCACTACTTCTTCTGGCAGCTCATTCCATACACATACCACCTTCTGTGTGAAAATGTTGCCCCATAGATCTCTTTTATATCTTTCCCCTAAACCCTAAACCTAGGCTCTTTAGTTCTGGACTCCTTGACCCCAGGGAAAAGACTTTGCCTATTTACCCTATCCATAACTCTACAAATTTTGTGAACCTCTATAAGGTCACCCCTCAGCCTCCGATGCTCCAGGGAAAACAGCCCCAGCCTGTTCAGCCTTTCCCTATAGCTCAAATCCTCCAACCCTGGCAACATCCTTGGAAATCTTTTCTGAACCTTTTCAAGTTTCACAACATCTTTCCAATAGGAAGGAGACAAGAGTTGCATGCAATATTCCAACAGTGGTCTAACCAATGTCCTGTACGGCTGCAACATAACCTCCCAACCCGTGTACTCAATACTCTGACCAATAAAGGAAAGCATACAAAACGCCTTCTTTGCTATCTAATCTACCTGCGACTCCACTTTCAAGGAGCTATGAACCTATACTCCATGGTCTCTTTATTCAGCAACACTCCCTAAGATCTTACCATTAAGTGCATAAGTTCTGCTAATATTTGCTTTCCCTCACATTTATCTGAATTAAACTCCATCTACCACTTCTCAGCCCATTGGCCCATCTGGTCCAGATCCTGTTGTAATCTGAGGTAACCCTCTTCACTGTCCACTACATGTCCAATATTGTTGTCATCTGCAAACTTACTAACTGTACCTCTTATGCTCGCATCCAAATCATTTATGTAAATGACAAAATGTAGAGGGCCTAGCACCGATCCTTGTGGCACTCCACTGGTCACAGGCTTCCAGTCTGAAAAACAACCCTCCACCATCACCCTCTGTCTTCTACCTATGAGCCAGTTCTGTATCTAAATGGCTAATTCTCCCTGTATTCCATGAGATATAACATTGCTAACCAGTCACCCATGGAGAACCTTGTTGAACGCCTTACTGAAGTCCATATAGATCAGATCTACTGCTCTGCCCTCATCAATCCTCTTTGTTACTTCCTCAAAAAACTCCATCAAGTTTGTGAGACATGATTTCCTACGCACAAAGCCATGTTGACTATCCCTAATCTTTGCCTTTCCAAATACATGTACATCCTGTCCCTCAGGATTCCCTCCAACAACTTGCCCACCAATAACGTCAGGCTCACTGGTCTATAGTATATCTTGATTGTTGTATCCAGATCTAGTTATCAGGGCACAATGGTGACATTCAAACTGTGGAGGTGCTGCTGTGAATAGCCACAAGACTGATCACCAACATTAGAAAAGGTATGTGATGAAAGCATGATGAAAATAGGGCTTTTTGGCCTTGAAAGGAGGCAATATAGCAATCTTACAAAGAAATAGAAGAAAATAATTTTCATGTATAACTTCAAATCAAATCATAGAAATTGCATGTATAAGTTACAACAAAGGCTTGTTCAACCTGTCATCAGCGTCGAAAAATGTGGCACTGAAAAAGCACAGCAGGTCAGGCAGTATCCGAGGAGCAGGAAAGTTGACAATTCGGGCATAAGCCCTTCATCAGGAATGTGGGTAGGGGAAAGCAGGCTGAGAGATAAATAGGAGGGTGGGGTGGGGACTGTGGGAAGGTAGCTGGGAAGGCGCTAGGTAGATGCAGGTGGGGGATGCTGATGATAGGTCAGAGGGGAGGGTGGAGCAAATAGGTGGGAAGGAAGATGGACAGGTAGGACAGTTCAAGAGGGTAGTGCCGAGTTGGAGGCTTGGATCTGGGATGAGGTGGGGGGAGGGGAGATTAGGAAACCGGTGAAGTTGACATTGATGCTGTGAGATTGAAGGGTCCCAAAGTGGAAAATGAGGCGTTCTTCCTCCTGTTGTCAGGTGGCTTGGATTTAGCAGTGAGGAGACCCAGGATTTGCATGTGTTTGGTGGAGTGGAAGGGGGAGTTGAAGTGGTTGATCACAGGGTGGTGTGGTTGTTTGGTGCATGTGTCCCAGAGATGTTCCCTGAAACATTTGCGAGTTGGCGCCCTGTCTCCCCAATGCAATGGAGACCACACAGAGTCATAGAGATATACAGCACAGATACAGTAGATGAAGTGTTTGGATGTGCAGGAAAATCTTGCTTGGATGTAAAATGATCCTCTGGGGCCTTGGATGGAGGTGAGGTGGGGGGAGGGAAATAGATCTCTGGTGGTGGGGTCTGATTGTAGGTGGCAGAAATGATGAAAGATAATGTGCTGCATCTGGAGATCAGTGGGGTAGAAGGTGATAACCGGGGGGGCTCTATTTTTGTTGCGTTTAGAAGGGTGGGGTTCAAGGGCAGAGGTGCAGGAAGTGGAGGAGATGTGCTGGAGGACATATTGATCACTTGGGAGGGTAAATTGCAGTTCTTGAATTAGGAGGCCATCCAGGTAGTCCTGGAGTGGAATTGCTCCTCCTGGGAGACGATGTGGTGGAGGCGGACAAATTGGGAGTGAGGGATCGTGTCTTTACAGGACAGGGGTTGCGTGTAATCTAGGTAGCTGTGGGAGTCGGTGGGTTTGAAATAGATGTCTGGAGGTGGAGACGGAGAGATCTGTAAAGAGGAAGGAGGGGTGTGAGATGGTCCAGGTGATCATAAGATCAGGGTGGATGGTGTTGGTGAAGTTGATGAACTGTCCAACTTCCTAGTGGGAGCACGAGGTGGTGCCGATATGGTCATCGATGTAGCGGAGGATGATGCCAGTGTAACTGCTGAAGATGGACTGTCCCCACTTGTCCGACAAAGAGACAGGCATAGCTGGGGCCCATGGGGGTGTCCATAGCTACCCCTTTGGTTTGAAGGAAGTGGGATTATTTGAAGGATAAGTTGTTGAGGGTGAGGACCAGTTCCACCAATCGAATGAGGATGTCGGTGGAAGGGTACTGGTTGGGTCGGCAGGAGAGGAAGAAATGGAGGCCTTTGCCATGGCAGATGGACATGTACAGGAACTAGATATCCATGGTGAAGATGAGGCGTTGGAAGCCAGGGTGACAAAAGTCATAGAGGAGGTGGATGGCGTGGGTGGTGTCCCAAATGCATCAGCCATCACAATTATTAATCACGATAACTCGTTATTGAATTGGAAGAAATACTTGCTATAAAGAAACAAAAGGCAGCCAATATCATGAAAATTTGTTGGAATATTCTTCCTGACTCTTCAAGACATTCAAGCAAGCTCGAGAAGACGGTTATTACTCATGATTCAGCATTCAGTATTCTCCTGACGGACAAAAATATATCCATCACTCTCAAAAAATTATATGACTGAACTGATCAACTATCTTCTTGGATAGGCTATTCCAAATACCCTGTCCCCTGTTTGGAAAAATTATATTTTAAAATGTGTTTGGATATTCTTAAGAAAATGCTGTGTCAAGAGGCCTTACAGACATCATTCATTTGGATTTTTGAAATGTTTTTAATAAAATACAACATGAGGAATCGCACAGCACAACAAAATCTCTTCATATGGGGAGGCAATGGAAGAGTGCATTAACTAAGATATTTAGTAGAAGGTAGTTTAATATTGAGTATGTTCCTAAAGGTCACCAGTCCTGTGTGGGGTTCCTCAAGTATCGCTGATTGTTTCCTTTTGTTAAATACATTCATTCATGATCTGGAGGGTGACATAGATATCTCTAATTTTCTTTGTGGATAAATCCCTATTAGTATTGCGGTTATATGCCAAATGTTCTATAATCATGCGAATAAAATGAAGGATGGTTAAGAAGAACTAGATGGTCCAATGTTTACTTCTTCAAATCAATTACTACAGGCTGAATTTTAACTGCCAAAAATATGTTGGGGCCAAGAGAAATGTTAGAATTTAAAAACCCAAACCCCAAACCACCCATTTCTTATCTTGATGGAGATGAGGCAAGGGGCAAGCAGCCAACATGGTCCCACAAGGCAGACTGGCACTTAATTTGCTGAAATGTGGTTGGCAGCCTTGGATTTAATCTATTTTGCACTTTGTAACTGGGTTTCCCCGGCCTTGAATATCCCAGCAGCTGAACAGAGACAAGAGCAGTTTTAGGGTAAGGTGTCTTAACAAAAAAGCTTGTGAACTAGGAGTGCTTCATCTTCCAAATACCAAGATCCCCACATAAAAACACTGCGATTGAGAATCAGATCTGTCAATGACAAAAGGTGCAAGCTGTAGAATTACAATGCAAGTTCAAAATTGGAAAAGACAACTTTTAACCAACATGAGAAAGTTAATTTCAGAAACAATGATCAGTAGATCAGATTATCTATCAACCAACATCACCTGTTATAGAGTCATACGAAGAGACAAAGGCCTTTTGGACTGACTCATCCATGCTGACCAGGTTTCCCAAACTAAACTAGTCTTATTTGCCTGTGTTTGGTTCAAATCCCTGTGAATCCTTCCTATTCATGTACCTGTCCAAATGTATTTTAAACACTATAACTGTACCTGCATTCATCCCTTCCTCTAGCAGTTTGTTCTACATACAAACTGCCCTGTGAGAGAAACAGTTACCACTCGGTTCATTTCAAATCTTTCACCTGAAAGTTATGCCCTCCAGTTTTGAAATCTCCTACCCTAGGGTGAAAAAAAGCCTTTGCTATTCACCTTATCTATCTCCCTCATGAGTTTATAAACCTCTATAGAATCACCCCTCAACCTCCTACACTCCAGTGCAAAATGGCCCAGCCCATCCAGTCTCTCATAACTTAAACCCTTCAGGCCCAGTAACATCCTTGTTAATTTTTTTTGCACCCTTTTCAATTTAATAATATCCTTCCTGTACCAGGACGACTGTACACAGTACTCCAAAAGTAGCCTCACTCACATCCTGTACAACCATTACAGGATGCCTTGACTCCTATACTCAATGGTCTGGGCAATGAAGGCAAACATGCCAAGCACCTTCTTTACCATCCTGTCTACTTGTGATGCCACTTTCAAGGAACTATATACGTGGGTCTATGTTTCTCTGTTTGACAACACTGCCCAAAGCCCTTCCATTAACTACATAAATCCCACCCTTGTAAATCTTACCAGTTCTGTAGGACCTACTTGTGGAAATTTCAACATGCAATAGACTCCCTTTCCCATATTTTTGTAACCAGCAAACACTTTCAGCCCTTATAAATGTTCTCCCTGGTTGTTCATGGTGGTGCCCTGGAAAATAATCTTAAATTCCTGGAGGGCTGACGACTTTGACACAGGACAGTGTGTAAAATGCAAACCTCTGAAGTACTGGAAAGAAACCACTTGCTGTTAAGTTACGAGGACACTCAAAAAAAGGTCAGAAATAGCTGGGGGGAAAAAAACCCAGCAAGTCTGGCAGCATCTGAGGAGAGAGCTAGGAACAACATTCCTTCTTGAATGACCATTCTCCACAAGAACACAGAGCGCAGGCGCGCCGCCGCCTGACCTCTGACCCGCAGCCTCGTTGCGCGCTGCATTGTGGGCAGTGGTCCTTTTCCTGGAGCTACAGCGATGGTGAGAGTCAGCGGCTGGGGGAGCGCAGGGTGAATCTGACAACATCCACCGTGTAAAATGGAGAAACATCATCGATCCTGCCGCAATCCGTGTATAAACGGACAGGGCATCGGGTCGCGGGATCATTTGTGCGAAGGGCGCGGCAAGTTTTCGGGTATTTTAGCGACAAGTCGGGGCTAGTGGCAGCCATTAGAGCGGTTTACTGCCCGAGGGCCCGGCCCCCTCTAGCCTCGCCTTTCCTTTCCTTTTCCGCTCGTCGGAGGCAGCGGGCTCGGGTTGATTCTTGAGTAAAAGTTGCTGGAACTTCCCCCTGGTGTAATTTTGTGTCGGCGATGGAGGGCCAGGCCTCTAACCGCGCCGTCAACGGGCTGGAGTTCCAGCTTCACCCCGGCCCCGCGGGCTCGGCCTTCGGGCGGCGTCGGTTTTCAAATCTCCTCCTCCTGAGTTAGGCAGGCGAGCCGGTTCCGTCGCAGGGAAGGGAACCTCGGCTCAGATACCCGGAGACCGGAGGGTGGAGAGTTTCAGTTACAGCCACAGAAACTAAGCGATTGTTTCCCATTGTTACAGGCCCGGGGTCCAAAAAAGCACCTGAAGCGCCTGGCGGCCCCCCGGCACTGGATGCTGGATAAACTGACTGGAGTATTCGTAAGTATTTCGCCGGCATTAAGTGAAATTTTATTTTTTAGATTACTTACAGTGTGGAAACAGGCCCTTCGGCCCAACAAGTCCACACCGACCCGCCGAAGCCCAACCCACCCATACCCCTACATTTACCCCTTACCTAACACTACGGGCAATTTAGCATGGCCAATTCACCCTGACCCGCACATCTTTGTGACTGTGGGAGGCAACCGGAGCACCCGGAGGAAACCCGCGCAGACACGGGGAGAACGTGCAAACTCCACACAGTCAGTCGCCTGAGTCGGGAATTGAACCCGGGTCTCAGGCGCTGTGAGGCAGAGGCAAATATTAATATTTGGTTGTCTCTAGTGTGGATGAGTTCAGATGCAGTGCGATTTCTGTAGCCCCTAACTCACTCATTTTAATGCAGTTAGGACCATTGGGATCGCAGAAACTTTATTTTACTGAATGGCATTCGAGTTTTCCATACACGGTTATGCATATATAGCTGAGTAGATACTTGCAGCTTGTTATTGGTGTCTTAGTGTTTGCTGATTAAAGAACAGTTCAGTAGGTAGGATTAATGTATTTCAACTTTTTATTCCAGTTTGAAATGACAACAGTCATTTAGTTTACCGAGTTTCCAAGTGTCTGTTAAACTTGGTTGTACCTATCTGAAATTCTTTGTGGTTGAATGCTCCCGGTGTATCAAGGTTAGTGAGGGTCAGGTAATTACTTACTTAAATACTGTTGAGGCTAGGGTAGACAAATTTTTTTTCTCAATTAATTGAGGGATATGAGGAACAGACAGGAAAGTGGAGTTGAAACCTAAGACCATGTTGAATGGTGGAGCAGACTGGAGAAGTCATACTCCTGTTTGCATTTTTTTGTTCTACTGTTTTCACCTGATTACGTTTTATGGTTTTTACTGGCCAATTTTCCCAGAATGAAGATCTAAGTAGGCCTTTTTCATTTTGATGTAGTTTGACAACTGAAAGTTGGCAAGCATAGTAAATGAGTTTATGGATCTATTTCACTATCTTATACAAGTATATGATGCATATTGTTGGTAAAAGGGCTCCAGTGAATATTCTGGTTATTTAAAAAAAACTTCCAAGTAAGTGAATACTGTTCATATGCATGTTTGCTAACCATGTTGATGAATTGTGTGCCGAGTGTGTAAACTGTATTTGCTTTGCTAGGCTCCCCGTCCATCTACAGGTCCCCACAAGCTCCGGGAGTGTCTCCCCCTCATCATTTTCCTCAGAAATCGTCTGAAGTACGCTTTGACTGGTGATGAGGTGAAGAAGATCTGTATGCAGAGATTCATCAAAATTGATGGCAAAGTCCGTACTGATGTGACTTACCCAACTGGATTCATGGGTCAGTGTGGTGACTTTCATTAATTGTAGTTCTGTAATGCTTGTTAAAGCTCCGTATCTATTGTGTGCCTTGTCTAAATTCAATATTACTATCAGCGGTTTTCAGTTTTTTCAAGTAGAATACAAGGGAGGCATTGCTGTGTATTTTTCCTGGGAAATTATACACTTCCTGATGTAAAATTGGGTATGTTTAGCAAGTTAATCTCCAAACCACATATCGTCCCTCACCTAGAATTATATCACTGATCATTCAAAGCAGAAATGTGGAACTCTGTCCCTAACAGTACTGTGGATATACCTGCATCAGATGAACTCTTCCACAGCTTTTAATAGGCAATTACTGGTCGGAAACAGCTGATCTTGTCAGCAACACTTTCCTATGAAAGAGTGAAAAAGAGATTTTGTTGAGACTTCAAGTTGAAATCAAGACAGGTGGAGTCATGATCATAACCATCTAATGTATTTGGAATATGTGCTCATAAGTGCCAGTGAAGTGAAAATTGAGGTTCTGCTTATAAACTTGCCCAGTTAACTAAATTCAATGATTCTGCTGCTTCCTAATTTCAGTAAGTGACTAGATGTTTTAGCTACTGCACTTCCACAACAAATTACCTCTCAATTGATTTGGATGTTAGTGTTGTAACTACGTTTTGTGTATCGTTGCTTGCCTTATGAGTTTGTTTTTATTTATAGATGTGATCAGTATTGATAAAACAAGTGAACATTTCCGTCTGATCTATGATACCAAGGGTCGCTTTGCAGTGCACCGAATTACAGCTGAGGAGGCAAAGGTATTTGATCTGTCATATTCTCCAATACCTATTATTTAAATGGCACTTGTTTCTGCATCAGTTGACCTCTAACGTGCTCAAGAACAGTATGTATTTTTGTTTCTGCTGTCTTTTCTTTTAAGGAACTTGCTTTCTGTGCCTCCGTATTCATATATTTGGTTGGGGCTGGCACAATGGTCATAATTCTGAATATGACCATATGCAGTTGAAGAGAGATTGCTTATTAATAGCACTTTGCATTAGGTTTGCTTATTGAGGCCCTGAATTTTAACTCATTGTTTATGGATGTTAGTCATGCACTTAGTGTCATGTAGAGAAGAGAGGCCCAATATCTACAAGAACAGTGGACTGCTGTCCTCGCTGTATCTTGTGTAGTTGAAAACTTGTATAAATATTATTTTTCTTAACGGCAATGACATTGGCAGCAGGGTTGCAGACTTGGCAGTATTTGGAATAATGTTTTCGGAAGCTCTTTAAACATTAACCATTCTACTAAAAAAAACTTTGTTTTGAGTCTGATTGTACTTTTCAGAACCTTGCTGCACTGACCGGTTAGAAGTAGGTAGTAACTACTTTTATTTCATTTTTTTTGTATTGGCTCACCAAGTGTGGTCTGCACATGGATATGATTAACTCATGGTAATTGTGCCATGTAATTATTCTTACATTTTTGCATGTTTCTGGAGAGGAGATAGCTTTTAGGTTTCTGTCATAGTGGATGTACTTCAGCATTGTCCAGACTCACGCTCAAACCCTCATGACTGTCAGGTTTAAGGAACTTGGTTTCTGTTTGTGTTGACCAAGTAGGAGTAAAGAAGATAGCTATTTACTATGGAATGTCGCAGATGCAGACTTGTGCCTTGCCACCTAACAACGTATGCTATTGAACACTGCAACATGTTGTTGTTCCAATGTTTAACTACGCAGTTGGTTGGTGCTTAAATGTAGTGTGATAGGAGTGAATTGGGTTCAACAAACTAAGGTGTGTTGCTCTTTGTTCCCCTTCCCATCTTCCTGGTATTTACTACAATAAAATACTACTTTAGAGGTTGTGTGAGGTAAGATAACCTGCATGAGGTTTCAGTAGCTGAAAGATGCTTAACTATGATTATATTCCTAGTTAGAAACGTCAACCTTTTTGAGCTGGATTTACACACAACAGCTGATTAGATGCTAAAGTGTCGACTGTTTTAAACTATAGAATTTAGTTTTAAGGTTGTTTTTAAAAATACTATCAAAGAGTTACAAACAGTTTAATTTGGTTTCCAGTATAAGCTATGCAAAGTAAGAAAGATTCGAGTAGGCACCAAGGGAATTCCTCACCTGGTCACACATGATGCACGAACCATTCGCTATCCGGATCCTCTGATTAAGGTTAATGACACTGTGCAGATTGATCTGGATACTGGCAAAATCACAGACTTCATCAAATTTGATACAGGTATGGGGATTATGATGGCAGTAAATTGAATGGTGTTCTTGTTCAGTTAAGGTGTATATATTGTCAGATTATTTTCTGTCATAGAGGTCTGCTGCGCAAAAAAGTCCTTCAGCCCGTGAAGTTAGCTTCAGTCTAAAACAAGCAACACTTGCTTTCCAACACTTGGCCAATATCCTTGTGTGCATTGACATTGGAAGTCCACAACTAACTACTACTCGTATGAGGGTTTCTGCATGTACCACCCTTTCAGGCAGTGATTCTTCAGATTTACACCTTTCAGTGAAAGCATTTTTCCTCCCATTTCCTCTAAATCTCTTGACCTTATATTTATGCCCCCAGGTCATTGATCAAAAGGAAATGTTCCTTCCTGTCTACCGCATTTATATTTCCATAATGTACATGTCAACTGTGTTCCCACCCATGTCTCCTGTCCAAGGAAACCGTCGTAGTCTGTTCAATCCTTCATAACTAAAACTCTGCAGTGTATCTGGTAAATCTCTACATCCTTCCCAGTGTAGTCACATTCCTCTTGTAATGTGGATTCCAGAATCATGCACAGCTTTGGTCTAATAAATGTTTTATACAGTACTAGCATAACCTCCCTCCTCTTAAACACTCTACTTCAGCTAATAAAGGCAAGAATCCCAAATGCCTTCTTAACCACTTTACCTGTCCTGCTACCTTGAGGGGCCAGAAAACATGAACACAAAATCCCTCTGATCCTTGATGCTCCTCAAGGTCCTACCAGTTGTTATGTATTCCCTTGCATTGTTAGTCTCACTTAAGTGCTTCAACTCACACTTATCCATATTGAATTGTAAATTCCACTGATAAGCTCATCTGATCAACCCTTCTAAACTCACCCACAACTAAGGCTAGCCTCCTCGTTAATTACCATTCCCCCAATTTTTGTATCTTTTGCAAACTTACTGACCAACTCTCCTCCATTCATGTCTAAATTATTTATATATACCACAAACAGCAAGAACTCCAACATGGATTCCACCAAGACCCCACATTACACAGGCTCGAATCTGTCGCCCTCAACCATGAAGCTTTGCTTCTTGCCACTTTGCCAATTTTGGATCCAATTTGACAGCTTCTCTTGGACCCCATGGGGTTTGACCTTCACTGCCAAGCCCTCATTTCATGCCTTACCAAAGTCTTGGTGAAGTCCATGTAGACTATATCAAATGTGTATACAGCTGGTCATCTCTTCAAAAATTCAGTCAGTTTGGTCAGACATGACCCCCTCAACAAAACCAAGCTGACTATTATTAATTAATCCCTGCCACTCCAAGTGCCGATCAATTCAATCTCTTAGACTTGCTTCCAATAGTTACACTGACTGGCCTGTAGTTCCCTTCCTGTCTCCTGGATTATAGCAACAAGTCCTGTACATCTGCTTTTTCGGGGAAACAATCAAGCCTGAAATTGGTTTCAAATGGGCACATAGACATATATAATAGACATGAGTATGCCAAAGGATTAAATATTGGCAGAGTTTTAAAAGTAATACTCCAGAACTTTCGGATAAGTCTCGTCTATTTAACTTGGTTGAATTGCAGCTGGGTACAATTCTACGCTACAGGTAATATTTTTTTTCAAATGTCTGAACTTGTAAGGGCAAAGTTAGAAAATGCAGAGTAAAACTAATCTTCAGTGACTTTGAAATTTTGGGTTAAATTAAAAATTTAAATTCAGAGGGCTGCTTAGTTATAAACATCTAGACAAATTTTCTGACCTTTAAGAAATTAATAATCAATATTGAAATTTCAAGATGTTATTTCTTACATGGCTGCCCTTCCCTACAGAGTTATCTTTTTCTAACTTCTTGGTTTTTAAACTGGTCAGCAGTGTGCAGGGCGGCACATATGACCCCATCGTTAGAAACTGCAGAATATAAAGGGAAGACAAGGAATCCTGTCTCTGAGACTATACCTTAGCCATGACTCTTGATCAATTTTCAATTAGTGTAAGCACAGGATCATTAATTAAAGTCTTTCCTTCCATATCAAGTGGTCACATTATATGTAGAGGACTGTGATTTGCTTACTTTTGTGTGTCTGTCAACCAAGCTTCAATATTTCCTGAAAAATACAGCCCATCTTCCACCTGTTAAGTGAATGCCTCCTTTTCACCATCCTGACTATGGTGATATATTGGAAGAGGAAAAGAAGTTACAGTTGAATGTAATCCTTTCTGCCCCTGAAGTTTCTACACACCGACTAATCTACCAGGAGTGCTAAACAAAATCAACAACATGCTCTTGAGATGGTTTCCTCTTCCTGTTTAATTCCTAAGCATATGCATCTCCTGTAATTTTGAATTACAAATTAACAGATTATCTGCTTATGTTGTAATTGAGCCATGATAGTCTAGGAATTCTTTTAGGGCACAGGTATATGGGCACTGTAATTGTCAAAGACTGTTGATACTATGACTTAAATGATTTGTGTGTGATATACATGCATTGCTTTTTTTTAAAAAAGATCCTGCGTGAGTAATTTCTTGTGCCAAATGCTCTTTCTAAATTCCCATAGCCCCTGGATCTGTTACCATTTTTGCCTTTGCAGGTAACTTATGCATGGTGATAGGAGGTGCTAACTTGGGTCGTATTGGAGTAATCACTAATCGTGAGAGGCACCCTGGCTCTTTTGATGTTGTTCACGTAAAGGATGCTAACGGTAATAGCTTTGCTACCAGGCTTTCCAACATTTTTGTTATTGGAAAGGTGAGTATGAATCCCAGATCCATTTGGAATACATTTTTTTTAAATTGTTTTAGCTGTTGGCACATGTAACTTGAGTTAATCAGAATCAAAGTGATATCTCTTGTAGAGAGTGATAATTTGCATTGAATTGCAACATTGTTATAAGCCTGTTATACATTCTTAATACAATATTAGAATTTGTATATGTTCCTTGTTGAGTTTCGCTTTAGGGTTTCAATATCAAAAATCAAGGTTGACAGTCCAGTGCAGTGGTTAAACTCATCCAACTAAGGGACCCAGCTGGCTGTTAGGGTGGATGTAAGATCGCCTGGCAGAATTTGGAGGATTATCGAGCAAGTTCTTTAGTATCCTCGTTCAATTTATATCGTTATCAACACGACAGAAACATTGGCTGATGGTTATCATGTTTCTGTTTGTAGAAATTTGCTGTGTGTGTATTGGCTGCAGTTCCCTATATTATAGAATATTAAGTGTATATACGTCTTTCTCTGGATGTTGAGTGCTTTGAGACATGCCATGGTTGTAAATTACTTACGTAAACGTATGTTATTTTTAAGTTTTGGTTGTGTTTTAGCTTTTGGTTCCAAGTCAGTTGCAGATATTTTAGTGTTGATGTTAAACTAATATCATGTTTGCGTCCTGTGAGTGAACAAAAAGATTCCTTGAATCTGTTCAAAGTGGAATTCCTGGTGTCCTGATCAACACTTGTGCTTTACCAACAATAGAAAAGGGGCATGAAGTTTCTGCATGATAGCAGGGATTATGTTTCAGAAGTATTTCAATGGTAGTAAAGGACTTTGAGACATTCTGTGGTTGTTAGGACATGATAAAAAATTTAAATTCTTCTGTTTGAAACTTAATTGATATGCTGCCTAAATTCAAGCAGCTCTGTTCTAGTTGTTTGCAGCATTCTGGCTCATTTCACTTTGACGAATACCATTTAGATCATTTGAACAAGTTAGTGACTTGTGAAATAAAAGCAGCTTTCCTGGAGAAGGTTGAATCTGTTCCCAATATAGAATTAGTTGTGAAAGTGGTTTAAGTTGATGATTTTGTGCAGTTAATTAAAACCTCCAAAACCAGTTTACAATTGATGCAAACCAAAAATAAAGAAATATGTACTTATGAAATATGCTCATAGCAGTTTCCATGGTTAATCTTATTTTCCAAACCAGGGAAGGAGAGGAGATGGTGAAAATTTTCGAAGGTGCTTGCAAAAAAGTTATCATTGAGATGATATTAATAATAGAGCCAAAGGCTGCAGGAGAAAATAAGGTCATCTGTTTACTATTCTTAAATTTTCCTTCACTACATTAATCAATTTTTTTTTGTTGCCAGGGTAATAAGCCATGGGTTTCCCTGCCTCGTGGAAAGGGTATCCGTCTCACCATTGCTGAAGAGAGAGACAAAAGACTGGCTGCAAAGCAGAGTAGCAACTAAATGTTTGAGAACTGATCAGTAGCTGTACCATCCCTTGGCAACATTTAAAAAAAAAGTTTTCTTTATAAACTACTGTGTTGGCATTTTTTTGGTTTTGTTTTGCTTCACTGCCCTCATTCAAACAACGCTGTCAGTAACATATGCTGGTATAGGCCTAAGGCATATGTTTTGACTTTTCAGAATAGGGATTGTACTGCCAATAGAGGATTTACTTTAATAAAAGTCACAAACTAAGTGAAAAATATCACTGCGGACGCTGAGAACTGCAATTCTGTAGCACAGATTGCAGTAGATTTACAGTGAGAGGTAGTTAAAATTTTGCTTTCCCTTGTTTCAGTTAATCATAAACTGAGTGAGATTGGGCTTGATGGAGGAGGGCATAATGGCTCAGAGTTAGCATTGCTCTGTCACAGCACCAGGGGCCTGGGTTTGATTCCAGCCTTGGGTGACTCTGTGGCATTTGCATGTTCTCCCCATGTTTGCATAGATTCCCGCCATGTGCTGTGGTTACCTGCCGAAATCAAAAGATGTGTGGATGAGGTGGATTGGCCATGGTAAATGTGGGATTACGCAGATAGGGTCAGTGGCTGGGTCTGGCTCAAATGCTCTTTGGAGGGTCAGTTAAAAATTTTATTTTCAGTGAGGGGAGAAGTCACTGTTTGGAACCTAGCCAATGCAAAGAGCCATTACCTTCCTGGCAATTTGGGAATTGGTATGGCAGTTTGGATTCTCCTGAGCATCTGGAAGCGTGCATCTTGAAATAGTGCAGAATACTCAGAAACCAGGCTGTTAAATGAACAGCAGCCTACCTAGGAGGACAGAGCGGTGAGTGTCCAGAAGCCAAAGAGGGACACAATGGGAGATATCAGCCTGAACACAAGAATCTACAGGCAAAGGTGAAGTTATCTGTAGATAATAGAATCAGTACCAAAAGTGATGGCAACCCTTAAGTGGATAGTGATAGATAATGTCCATTTGTGGATCCAAGGCATCTGTCCTCAAATACATCACACTGAAAACAGGTGTCCTGTTTATAACAGTGGCTCATATTACACGTGATGGGGTTTAGTGTTAGTGATTTCACTTTTTCCTGTACAATTTTTCCTATGTAGTTCTGAATTGTTGTGGTATGCTTCTTTCACTATAAAATGGCCTCACAGAGAAATGCGGAATAGGTGGAAAGGCAAGTGATAATGTGTAGAGGGCTGTGAACAGATTAAGTGAGTGCAAAACGGGATCCAAGATGGCAGCAACTTAAGAAGATTGCACTGCAGAGCTCTGCACTGCAGCACAACTGGGACAAACCTTCAACCTGCCCATGCCAGATCATCATAACATCTTGGGTCTCCAGAAAGATCATGGAGTCCCAAGAAACTTCTAAAAGTTAACTTATCTGGGGTTCCTGCCATCCAAGAATTACAAATAAGGGAGGAGCATCAGAGGCCAGGTCTGTAGCTCAGTCTGCAGGATCCTTGGAGTCGATTACTTTCCAGGCTCTGGTGAATGAGCTCGTGAGATGCTGGAGAAAGAGATTGAAGAGAAGCTGGCTCCAATCTCTCTCTCGTACTGCATAAGCAGTAGCTGGAGAAGAGGACTGGTGAGGTGGAGCACAGGGTCACAGTGGTGGAAGCTGATGCGATCCAAGCCCAGGAGACACAGGTCCGTAATTTGCGCGACCAAGTCGTTGATCTTGACAACAGGGCAGGAAAAAAAAGCATTTGGATCATCAGTCTGCCTAAGGGTAAGGAAGGTGAGCGGCCTGTGTAATTTGTTGAGGACTGGCTGCCAAAATTCCTTGACATGGAGGCTGGCATGAGAGGATTGAAGATAAGAGAGGGCTCACCGGGTCGCAGAGTGGAAATTGGTTCTGAGTGAACGTTCTTGTCCTTTCCTGGTGCGGTTCCGTCGTTACCAGGATAAGGAGAGAATAATGGAGGCTTCCAGAGTCCAGGAGAAAGATTTAAAGGCCTTAATTTATGATCCTGAAAGATCATATTCTTTCAGGACTTTTCAGCGGTGGTGATGCAGAAATAAAAATCTTTAGGATTTGTGTCAGAAGACAGAGCCCAGAATGCAGTACTCCCTAAGGTATCTGGGGTTGCTTCAGAGTTAGGATGTACCAAAGAATGGGTGGGTTTTTTTTAAATGTCTTTTTCATATTGGTATTCAATGCTGTGTTTACTCTTTTCTGCTTGTGTTTGTGGTGTGGCTCTAGCTGGGAGAAGTGAAGGTGGCTGGGATGATTAGATGCCTACTTATGTGCAGTTTGGGATAGGTAGTTGCCCCCTCTGGGCTGGGCGTGAGTTCCCCTACTCGGCGCTGTTGGTGCTTTATTATGTTGGTTTGTTTATTAGTTTTTGTTTTTAATTTTTAATAGTTTTGTGGGTTTGTTAAATGTTTTAATTTGTTGTTTTTAATATTTGGTGGATCATGTGACATTAAAGCTCAGTGATTTGTAGTTCAGGTTCCTCCTCTCTGGAATTTAAATGTTATTGCAGAAGGTTATGGCTAATGACTTGATTAAATGGTGTACCTGGAATATCAAGGGAAATCACTCACCAATTAAGAGCAAGAAGGAACTCTTGAGTCTTTGAAAGAAGGTGGATATTGCTTTGTTACAGGAGACACATTGGATGACAAGGAACACTGGAAATTACATCAGAATGGCTTTGACCGAGCTTATTTTTCATCATTTAATACCAAAAGTGGAGGAGTGGCTATATTGGTTAGGAAGAATCTCCCCTTTACGTTGTTAGAATGTGTTTAAAGACACACAGGAGGTTTGTGATTCCTAAAGCCTTGATAAATGGGGAAGAAAATGGTGTTTTAAATATGTATTGCCCCCCCCCCCCTTAAATTTTTGGTAGATGCTTTTTCTAAACTGATAAGTCTTGAGTGCCAGCACATCATAGGGGGAGATTTTAACTGTCTCATGGATCCCACAGGAGACAGGTTGCCCAAAGGTCCCTGGATACCGTCTGTAACAAACTAAACAGTTAGTGGATCTGTGTGGGGAGTTAGGGTTGGTGGATGCTTGGGGGTGTCTCTATCCTATAGGCTGGGATTTTATATTTTTCTCCAATCTGCACAGATGTCACACTAGGATTGACTCCTAAATGCATTTCCTTTCTCAATGCCCCCTTATCAGAGCAAGAAGTGCAGGAAGCTGAGAGGCAGCTTCAGAGTGGAAAGGCACCCAATCGTGACAGACTTCCCAGTGAATTCTATAAGGAATTTAGAACTATCAGACCCGCTGCTGAATATGTTTAATGATTTATACAGTCATGGTTGTCTCCCACCATCTGAGAGAGGCCAATATTTCACTTATCCTTAAAAAAAGAGAAGGACCTGCAAGACTTTGCTTCGTACAGGCCCATTTCACTTTTAAATGTGGACTTTAAAATCCTAAGACACTCGCATTAAGGCTGGAGACTGTGTTACCTTCTATTATTTTTTTAAAAAAACGTTTTTGGATTTTTTTAAACCAAATTACAAAACTAATGCAAAATAGTGTAACCACTTTACAATATTTATATTGTTATAAAGAAAACAAACTCAATCTACTCTACAAACTACCACTACACTAGGTAAAGTATAAAAAAACTGCAATACAGAAAATAACTAACAAAGATAATTAAACATTCAAAATAGAATTATATCAAGTCATAAGATAGCTTAATTTACATTTAATAAAGTTACAGCACTCAATGCATTCTCATTGTAGCTCCTGATCGATGCGAGCAAAAATGAACAGATACATATTTATATGGAATTCTTCTACGCGGGCCCTGAGCCAACAGACATTGTCCTCGGGGCTAGCCAAATGCCCTAGATATTATGGCTGATACATCTGTATCAATGTAACTCAAACAGGACCACCATGTTCTATTAAACAATTCCATTGGTCACTGTACCATATTCGTAAGGACATCCAGGGGAATGTGTTCCATAACTATCATATGCCAATTTGAGAGTCCAGGGGGAACTTTCCGATACCCAGCTTACTAAGATGTTTTTCCTCGCGCAAAAGGAGAGGATAGTAAACAGTTTCTTCCCGTGTGCAGCTAGAGAAGGAAAATTTGGGAAACCCAAAAGGAGAGACAAGAGATCCAATCCAATCACCGTTCCTAAGATCTTTGCCAAGGTATTCACTGCACTGTCCCAGTATCTGCGGATCTTATGGCATATCCACAACCAATGAGTGAGAGTACCAACTTTTATATTTAAGGCACATAGGAACATCCCCAGTCTTAAACTTTGCAAGCTGCTCTGGTGCCATATGGGTGCTATGAAGTATTTCAATTGAATAGCTCGAGTCCTATTACAGATAGAGATCTTCCTGGCAATTTCCCAGATATCCTCCTACATCTCTGAGATTTCCACGGCCAATTCTTGAGTCCAATTTATGTAGTTGTTTCATGTCCTTTGACACATTATTACCTAGTGAATGATACAGAGTACTGACTGAGGGGACCCTCACCAGCTGAAGCACTCCCCTCGCCATATCCGATTTATAAGGATTGACCATCAATGTGGCATTTTTCTGTATGAAGTCTTGTACTTGAAAATATCGAAAAAGGTCCTTGCTAGGTAACCCAAACTTTTGATGCAATTGTAACGAAGGACATCATGACTTCCCCATCGAACAGATCTCCCAAGCAGGAGATTCCTCTGGACTCACAAAGTTTAAAGGTAAAAACAATAACTGCAGATGCTGGAAACCAGATTCTGGGTTAGTGGTGCTGGAAGAGCACAGCAGTTCAGGCAGCATCCAAGGAGCAATAAAATCGACGTTTCGGGCAAAAGCCCTTCATCAGGAATAAAGCCAGAGAGCCTGAAGCGTGGAGAGATAAGCTAGAGGAGGGCAGGGGTGGGGAGAAAGTAGCATAGAGTACAATAGGTGAGTGGGGGAGGGGATGAAGATGATAGGTCAGGGGTGGGGGGAGGGTGCAGTGGATAGGTGGAATAGAAGATAGGCAGGAAGGACGAGTCATGGGGACAGTGCTGAGCTGGAAGTTTGGAACTGGGGTGAGGTGGGGAAGGGAAAATGAGGAAACTGTTGAAGTCCACATGATGCCCTGGGGTTGAAGTGTTCCGAGGCGGAAGATGAGGCGTTCTTCCTCCAAGCGCTCTGCTAGGAGGTGTCCTGCCCCCCCCCTACAACCCACCCTCCCATCCTGGCACCTTCCCCTACCACCGCAGGAATTGCAAAACCTGCGCCCACACCTCCTCCCCCACCTCCACCCAAGGCCCTAAAGGAGCCTTCCACATCCATTAAAGTTTTACCTGCACATCCACTAATGTAATTTATTGTATCGGCTGCTCCCGATGCGGTCTCCTCGACATTGGGGAGACTGGACGCCTCCTAGCAGAGCGCTTTAGGGAACATCTCCGGACACCCGCACCAATCAACCACACCACCCTGTGGCCCAACATTTTAACTCCCCCTCCCACTCTACTGAGGACATGGAGGTCCTGAGCCTCCTTCACCGCCGTTCCCTCACCACCAGATGTCTGGAGGAAGAACGCCTCATCTTCCGCCTTGGAACACTTCAACCCCAGGGCATCAATGTGGACTTCAATAGTTTCCTCATTTTCCCTTCCCCACCTCACCCTAGTTCCAAACTTCCAGCTCAGCACTGTCCCCATGACTTGTCCTACCTGCCTATCTTCTTTTCCACCTATCCACTGCACCCTCCCCCCACCCCTGACCTATCACCTTCATCCCCTCCCCCACTCACCTATTGTACTCTATGCTACTTTCTCCCCACTCCCACCCACCTCTAGCTTATCTCTCCATGCTTCAGGCTCTCTGGCTTTATTCCTGATGAAGGGCTTTTGCCCGAAACGTCGATTTTACTGCTCTTCGAATGCTGTGAACTGCTGTGCTCTTCCAGCACCACTAATCCAGAATCCCAAAGTTTAAAGCCAGCATCTATCAAGCCTGGCTAAAATCCCAGCATTCCCACTATAGGAGTGAAGGGGGAGGTTTTTTGTAGCTTACCCTCACCCTGTTGAATCATCCAAGCTTTGATTGTGTTTAGAACAATTGGGCTTTAATTTTTTTAATACTATGTGATCAAACAGTGAAGGGGAGGGCAGGGATTAAATCAAAATTGAATTGGATAGGGAAATAATACACTCTACTCCCTGCAGCACCCACCTCTCCCTAAACAGATCAAGGGTGTTGGTGGACACCACGTGACAATTGGGCTTTTACAATGATCCGTGACAATTCTCATCTTATCCATAAACGATAGGTTGATGTGGGGGCATTTTGCCTGGGAAGCCTCGCTATCCAACCAAATTGATTGTGGATCATGAGAAGCCCAATCAGCCACATATGATAACAAGGAGCTTAGTTGGTACTTCCTGAAATCCGGGAAATCTAAACTCCCCTTTCTTGTGGAAGCTGCAGTTTATCTAGTTTGATAAGGAGCCGTCTATAATGCCAAGCAAAGGAACCGAACCAGCCACAAAGCCTACACAGCACTTGCCTCGGCAGTATCAAAGGAAGCATTCTCATAGGGTATAATAGGCGAGGAAGAACATTTATCTTGACCAGAGCTACTCTTCCCAGCCGGGATATCAGGAGATCTTCCCAGCGCCGAAGATCCTGCCTTATTTTCTCTAACAGATACACATAGTTATCTTTATATAACTGATCAAATGCCTGGGTAATAAAATGCCTAAGTAGAGAAAACCTCCCTGTGACCACCGAAAGGGAAAGCGATTTCCCTCCGCGAAGTTGGATATACTGGTAAGACCTCCCACCGGCATGGCTTCTGATTTCATAAAATTAATTTTATACCCTGAAAACGTACTGAATAAATTAACCACTTGTATAAAGCGGGGCATGGGTATCAATGGATCAGTTAAGAAAAGAAGGACATCATCAGCATAAAGAGTAAAGTCATGCTAGCCTGATCCTATCTCCGGGGCCATTATACTGGTGTCCATCCGGATAGCTTTCGCCAGCGGTTCAATCACTAGTGTAAATAATAGTGACAACCTCTGGCAATACTAAAACTATCTGATCTTATGTGATCAGTAAGCATTGCTGCTTTCGGGTCACTATTTGGCACTGCGACCCACTTGGCCTCCAAGGCCAAACTGCTCCATGGTATAAAAAAGTTATGGCCATTCCACCCGATCAAATGCCTTCTCTGCTTCGAGGGAGGCGACCAAGCCCAGTATCGCTCTTTGCTGGCAGACTTGTACCATATTTAGCACTCTTCTGATGTTAGTAGATCTGTAACCCTTAATAAAGCCTGTCTGATCCTCTTTTATGATAAATGGCAATACCCTCTCCGGTCTTGATGCCAGCATTTTTGACAGGATTTTAAAGTCCACATTCACTAAGGCATTTGCCTGAAACATCGATTTTCCTGCTCCTTGGATGCTGCCTGACCTGCTGTGCTTTTCCAGCACCATTCTGATCTAAACTCTGGTTTCCAGCTTCTGCCATCCTCACTTTTGCCTGTACGACGTACAGTCATCTGGGACTTTCCCTTTCTTGAGGAGGAGGAAGATATTTGCATCTCTCAAGGAGGGTGGGAGACAACCCCGACTAAATGAATAGTTTATACATGTCTACTGGTGGTCTGGCCAGTTCATCTATAAAGTCTTTATAGAACTCAGTCTGAAATCCATCTGGCCCGGGCGCTTTGCTGCTCTGGAGGTGCCTCACCGCCTCCTACACTTCCTGAGTTGTCAGGGGGGCATTCAGAAAAGACACCTGCTCCAAGATTACGCCCGACAGGTCCACGTTATTAAAAAAGTACCACATCTTCCTCAGTCTATCTTCACAGCCCTTCGACTGATACAGCTCAAAATAGAACTTTCTAAATACTGCATTGATCTTTTTAGGATTCCAAATCAAAGTACCAGCACTCTATCTAGTAGATATAATAGATTGGGGCGCCTTCTTATTTCTGGCAAGGTATGCTAGGTACCTGCCTGGCTTGTCACCATGTTCAAATCGTCTCTGCTTTGCAAAACCTATCTCCTTCTTTGCTGTTTGACTGAGTGCAGCATTCAAAGTAGCCCTGAGGGCTGTAATTTGCTGTAATTTAGTTATGGACGGCCTATCAACATACGCTGACACAGCTGCTTTCAGGTGAGCCTCGAGCAAGCATCGGTGTTCTCCCCTCTGTCGTTTCCAGGTCACAGAATATGAGATAATCAAGTCCCATGCATAGGCCTTGGCAGTCTCCCACATCGATGAGTTTTTGCTGGCCGTACCTAAGTTTTAAAGCTTTAAATTCCTGCAAAAAGTATTCTATAAACTTACTATCTTTCAGTAGGAAAGGGTCCATATGCCAATGCCGGGAGTCCATCTCATCACCATCAGCCTTGGCCTCCATATACACCGATGCGTGGTTGGAAAGATTCCCTATTTTGCAGGGCAGTATTGAATTCAAAAAGGTTGAAGGGATAAAAAACATATCAATTCTGGTATGGCACTTATGTGGGTTAGAATAAAACGTAAAATCTCTACCCTCAGGGCGAAGACATCTCCATACATCTACCAGTTCCAACTCCTTAATCAAATCCACCAACTGCCTAGTCTGCAGAGATACACCCACAGAACTCCTAGGTATCCTATCCACCTCGGGGTCAATGATACGGTTGAAATCTCCCCCGATAATCGTGTGATGTGCCCCAAAGGCCATCAATCTGGAAACCACATCTGTGACGAAATTAAAAGGCTGTGCTGGGGGGCAGTATACATTCAAAATTCTGTACTCCTCTCCATATGTGAGAGCTTTGAGTATTATAAACCGCCTGGACTCATCCTTTATTTGGCTTAACATTTGAAATGGAAGATTCTTCCAGATAAGAAAGGCCAACCCTCTACTTTTCGAATTGAAAGATGAGCAGAACACTTGACCAAATCCTCCCTGCTGCAGCTTCAAATGCTCCTTGTCAGTTGCGTGTGTCTCCTGTAAGAGGGCGACATCAAGCTTCTCTTTTTTAAGACTGGATAGAATCTTTTTCCTTTTAACTGGAGAGTGACTCCCCTTTAACATTCCAGGTGCACCATTCAAACGAATGACTAGCCATGATCGTTCAGGAAAATCTGAGACCACCCCAGGAGGAAGAACCCCACTCATTGAGTAGAGACTGTAAACAATTCACATAAATTTAAAATACAACCTTTAACACTGCTAAATCAAAACTGCTAGAAACTACTCCTAAAAAATAACAACATAAAGCATTACTAAAAGGAGATTTTCCCCCTTGTCCCGAGAGGGCACCACTACCATCCAATAATCCCATCATGACTCCTTCTAGATGGGGCCATGCCCTTGTCCCAGACATTGCAAAGTAAGATAAACAGATATCGATATCTTATAACAAGGAAATTAAAAGTGGGTCTCCAACCCATCCCTGCCACATTATTATTCTAGGTGTTCTTTGCAAAGCAGCAACATAAAATAAAATATATACAATTTTAATCCCAATATATATTAGTGGAAAAATCCAAATCACCCCCCCCCCCCTTCAACCAAGTAAACCAGGTAGATTATAAATAAAGATAAGAAAAAGGAGAAGGTGGGAAAAGAGGGGTAAAATAAAATAATTGTCCATATAATTCAGGCCAATCAGCTTTTTAAGAGCATCCAAAACATTTTTCCCTTTTCTGGTGATCCTAAGTTATACACAGACCCTCCATGACTGAAGCACAATGTTGCCAGATGTCTCATAGAGTACTGAATATTCAGATCCCTCAGGCACTTCTTTACCTCATCAAACGCCTTCCTCTTGCGTATCATGACTAGAGAAGTCCTGAAAGAGCATTATTTTTGATCCCTTATACATCATAGCCTGGGGATCCTTCCTCACTGTTCTGAAGGCCTCCAGCAGCATTTGTTTGTCTCTGTAGTGCTGGAATCACACTAGGACTGGGCAGGGGCGCTGGTCAGATCCGGGCCTGCGCACAGTGACACCTTCTATTATTAAAGAGGATCAGGCGGGCTTCATTAAGGGTCACAGATCCTCCAATAATGTTAGGAGGCTGCTTAATGTGATTCAAGCATGTCAGCAACAGTCAATACAGGGATTGGTGATTTCTCAAATGCAGAGAAGGCATTTGACTGAATTGAATGGCAGTTTCTTTTCTATACTCTGGAGCGGTTTGGTTTGGGCGAAGTCTTTATAAGTTGGGTAAAGGTTCTCTACAATGGGTAAGAGTGCCCATACAGACCTTGCACTTGAGACATGCTGAAGATACCCCTGGTTTAAATTTTGACAGTGGTCCGGGGCTAAGTGGACCCTGTGAAGAATCTGTAACTGCAAAGCATGGGTCCTATTGCAAATTGATATCTTTCTGGCATTCTCCCAAATATGCCTCTAAGGAAACTTCTCGCGGCGGTCATCACCAACGCGTACGATCAAGCAGTTCTGGATTGGCTATTCAAAGCCAATTTTATCCAATTATTGGGTCAGATGGTTGGGTCAGATAGCGCTTATTAAGATAAATATTCTCCCCATTTGCTATACCCTATACGGATGCTCCCCCTGATTTTCATTAAGCAAACACTCAGGAGACTGAACAGTTGGTTAGCTTCTTTATTTGGCATTGTAAGCGGCCCCTCATTAAACTAACTAAACTTCAACTGCCTCACAGTCTAGGAGGAGTGGACCTTCTGGACATTAAAAATTACCAATTAAGCTCGCTTTTGTCCTATTTGAGTGATTGGGCCTGTGGGGATCGCCTTTCAGTATGGCTAGATATTGAAGCCTTCCAGGCAAGGTGCCCCCTTACCGGTTTGCTGTTTTTGGACAAGGTAAGGACAGTTAGGGAATATTGCCCTAACCCAATAGTCATCAATACTGTTAAAGCATGGAGGGCAATTCGGCAGAGGGAAGGCAATATTGGCAAAACATCTTCATTTACGCCTTTAGTGGGTATGCCGGGTTTTCAACTGGATATGATAGATTCAGGATTTAAACGTTGGGCAGCTAGGGGTGTGTCTTGATTGGGCGATTTATTTGAGGGAGATGTAATGATGCCCTTCAATCAGTTAGTACAGAAGTACGAGTTATCTAATAGAGACCTCTTTTATTTTTTTTAAGTTAGGGATTTTATTCAAAAAAGAACCGTACTTTTGACTGATCCCTACAAATCCGACATAGAGAGGGATGTGCTAAGGACTAAGAGTACACTTTCTGTCAGTATTTTATATCATCAATTGGGGAGTACCACTTCAGATGAGTTTGATCAACTCTGCAGGGCATGGAAGAGAGAAATAAATGTTGAAGTTTCCTTAGAGGCATATTTGGGAGAATGCAAGGAAGATATCAATTTGCAATAGGACCCATGCTTTGCAGTTGAAGATTCTCCACAGGGTCCACTTAGCCCCAGACCACTGTCAAAATTTAAACCAGGGGTATCTTCAGCATGTCCCAAGTGCAAGGTCTGTATGGGCACTCTTACCCATTGTCTCTGGTCTTGCGATAGGCTTCAAACATATTGGAGTGCTGTGGCGAGTGCAATGGACAGGATTTTGGGTGTAAGGGTGGAGAAGGACCCTATCTCTCTCCTTTTGGGCCTGCCCACTGTATTCCCTGTAGACACGCTGTAGACATGTTCTGTGCAACAAAGAATATCTTGCTAGGTTGGATATCCAAAAACCCTCCTGGGCCTGTCGGGTTGATGGAAGATTATTATGGAGCATAGTCCCCTGGATTTACTCACAAATATGGTACACCACAAAACTGAGAATTTTTATAAGACATGGCAGCCTGTTTTGGAATACCTGGACATAGATTTATCTGTCACACTAATAAGGGCTTTTATATAGCCATAACAATTGTGTTTTACTAGTCCAATGTCCAGAGAGGAGGAACTGTGAGCGTATGAGTGTTTTGTTTGCTTAGGCTGAGTTATTACTGTTTATTAGTTTGTTGTTGGTCATTATTTATTTAGTTAGTTAAATAGCCAGTTGGTTCGTTGGGTTTTTTTGTGTGGTTTTGAGCTATATTTTCTGTACTTGTAATATTAAAAAATCTACTTTCCCAATAAATGTATATTTTTAAAAAGTGAGTGCAAAACAAAAAACTTGGCAAGTGAAATACAACATGGAGATGAGGTTATGCACTTCAGCAGGAAGAATAGAGGAAATGAATATAATTTAATTGGGGAAAGATTGCAGAACTGGGATTTGAGAGTGCTTATCCTTGAATCACAAAAATCTAAAGTCCAAGTTCAATGAGAAAAAAGAAAATGGAATGTTGGCTTTTACTTCAAAAGCAATGCAATATGAAAGGGAAGTTTTGCTAAAACCACAGAGGAGTCTCGATTATCTGAATGACTCAGGCAGAGAGTATTTTGTTTGAATAACCAAATGCCCAGATAACACAGTTTAGCCAAGCACCGGGACCTTGTGATCTTGCTGTATAATCCAAAATTCGGATAATTGAATGCTGGATAATCAAAGTTCCTCTATATACAAGACGCTAGTCAGACCTGGGCTGGATTATTATGAACTTTTTTGGGTTCCCAGTCTAAGGGAAGATACACTGATATTGGAGGCAGTCAAGAGTGGTGCTCGAAAAGCACAGCAGGTCAGACAACCATCTGAGGAGCAGGAGAATCGATATTTTGGGCATAAGCTTTTCATCAGGAGTCCTGGGGGTTGCATTGAGAGAGAGAGACTTGCTGAGATCCTTGTAGAGAGAGGAGGAGAACTTCAAAGTAAGCATCCCTAAAAACATATGTCCGAAACATCAACTTTTCCTGCTCCTTGGATGCTGCCTGAGCTGCTGTGTTTTTCCAGCATCGCATTCTCGACTCTAATCTCCAGCATTTGTAGTCCTCACTTTCTCCTAGTTGATATTGGAGGCAGTCCAGAGAGGATTCACAATGCTGACACCAGGTAAGGAAGGATACTCATATGAGGAGAGGTTAAGTGGGTTGGACCTGTACTTGTCGGAATAGAAGAACGCAAGGCAACCTAAATGAACATATATGATTCTTAAGGAACTTGACAGGTAGATGTGGAAAGGTTGTTTCTCCTTATCAAAGAAATTGGGGACATAATCTTTAAATAAAGGTTGCATGTTTAGGAAATGAGGAATTCGCCCGGTTTTGAATCTATGGAATTTGATACACAGGGCTGTTGCGGCTGAACCACTAAGGAGACTGGAAAGGAACAGTTTAACAAAAAGTTAAAAAAAGGCTTTGGGGGTGGGGGAGATGACATTGAACAGAGAAATGCCCTATGATATGATGAGACGGCCTGTGGTACTTTGGGACAGGATTCTTCATTGATGGTAGGCTTTAGCACAAATTCTCCTTAAGGATAATAGTTCCAGTGATGACTGCTTTGAATATCTGCAGCCTATCCCAGTTCCTACCTCCACCCGCTCTAATTGAACAGAAAACCTATTTCCATATCAATTTACAACTTGGAAAAATCAAAATCTATTTCCCAGCAGAGGCCAGTTTCTGGTACAAAAGTAAGCCCAGCTGTAATACGCTGTCTGCAAGGGGGATGTCAGCTAGACAGTATTGATCATCTGGTGAAACTGTTTGATTTCTAGTTTCCAAATATCTGGGAATTAGTCACTACCAAAAATCTAAAAGGTCTAGCTTGATGTTTATTTATAAAAATGCCTATGACTTTGGTGTGAATTTGTAGTTATGAAGGAATGATACTTGCCAACAGGGAGAGATGGAAAACTGGTTGAGAAGGAGAACATCCTGATTTGCCTATTCTTGCACTTAACACCGGAGAATATGAAATGACAGTGCAGAATTATTGGGAAAACAGCCTGATCTGGAGTCCACAAAGTAGACTGGAATTTGGTGTAATTCCTTTCTAACTAATATAATTGTGATTGATGTCTGATGATACAAAGTCAGAATTTGTCTAGTATGCAGAGACTGAACAGATTCTGTATTAAAACAAGTGTATTTTGATTATGTTCAACATTTCAAAGTTTTGCCTTTCATGTTTTCCATAGTTCAGGTTATGTGACAGGATTCCACATAACACCCTCCCTACTTCCAATTTTGTAACATTGCTAGACTAGCCTCTGTTATGATCCCAGGTGAAAACAAGGACTGCAGATGCTGGAAACCAGAATCTAGATTAGTGTAGTGCTGGAAAATCACAGCAGGTCAGGCAGCATCCGAGGAGCAGGAATCCTTGTTTCAGGCAAAAGCCCTTCATCAGGAAGAGAGGCAGGGTGCCTGCAGATTGGAGAGATAAATGAGAGGGCGGATGGGAGTGGGGAGAAAGTAGCATGGTGTACAATAAGTGAGTGGTGGTGGGGATGGAGGTGATAGGTCAAGGAGGAGAGTGGGGGAAGATAGCAAAGAGTACAATGGGTGAATGGGGGTGGGATGAAGGTGATAGGTCAGAGAGGAGGGTGGAGTGGATAGGTGGGAAGGAATTATAGGCAGGTAGAACAGGTCATGAGGTTGGTGCTGGGCTGGAAGGTTGGAGCTAGGGTGAGGTGGGGGATGGGGAAATGAGGAAACTGGTGAAATCCACATTGATGCCATGGGGTTGAGGTGTAACAAGGTGGAAGATGAGGCGTTCTTCCTCCAGGCATTGGGTGGTGAGGGAACGGTGGTGGAGGAGGCACAGGACTTCCATGTCCTCGGCAGAGTGGGAGGGGGAGTTGAAATGTTGGGCCAAAGGGTAGTGGGGTTGATTCATGCGGGTGTCCCAGAGAAGTTCCCTAAAGCGCTCTGCTTTAGAGGAGACCGCATTGAGAGCAATGGATACAATAAATGACATTGGTGGATGTGCAGGTAAAACTTTGATGGATGTGGAATGTTTTTTTTTGGGGCCTTAGATGGAGGTGAGGGGGCATGGGTTTTGCAATTCCTGCTGTGGTAGGGGAGGGTGCCAGGATGGGAGGGTGGGTTGTAGGGGGGTCGTGGACCTGACCAGGTAGTCACGGAGGGAGCGGTCTTTGTGGAAAGCGGAAATGGGTGGAAAGGGAAATATATCCCTGGTGGTGGGGTCCGTTTGGAGGTGACAGAAATGTCTGCAGATGATGTGGTTTATGCGAAAGTTGGTAAGGTGGAAGGTGAGCACCAGTGGGGTTCTGTCCTTGTTACGGTTGGAGGGGTGGGGTTTGAGTGCGGAGGTGTGGGACATGGAGGAGATGCGTTGGAGGGCATCTTTAACCATGTGGGAAGGGAGATTGTGGTCTCTAAAGAAGGAGTCCATCTGGTGTTTTCTGTGGTGGAACTGGTCTTCCTGGGAGCAGATACGGCAGAGGCGGAGGAATTGGGAATACGTGATGGTATTTTTGCAAGAGGTAGGGTGGGAAGAGGTGTAATCCAAATAGCTGTGGGAGTCGGTGGGTTTGTAAAAAATGTCAGTGTCAAGTCGGTCATCATTAATGGAAATGGAGAGGTCCAGGAAGGGTAGGGAGGTGTCAGAGAGGGTCCAGGTGAATTTAAGGTCGGGGTGGAATGTATTGGTGAAGTTGATGAATTGCTCAACCTCCTCGCGGGAGCACGAGGTGGCGTCAATGCAGTCATCAATGTCGCGGAGGAAGAGGTGGGAAGTGGTGCCGGTGTAACTACAGAAGATGGACTGTTCTACGTAGCCAACAAAGAGACAGGCATAGCTGGAGCCCATACGTGTGCTCATGGCTACCTGTTTGGTCTGGTAGAAGTGGGAGGATTTGAAGGGGAAATTGTTAAGGGTGAGGACCAGTTCAGCCAATCGAATGAGAGTGTTGGTGGAAGGGTACTGTTGGAGATGTAGGGAGAGGAAAAAACGGAGGGCTTGGAGGCCCTGGTCATGGCAGATGGAGGTGTAGAGGGATTGGATATCCATGGTGAAGATGAAGTGTTGGGGGCCGGGGAAGCAGAAATCTTGGAGGAGGTGGAGGGCGTGGGTGGTTTCTCTAACATATGTGGGGAGTTCCTGGACTAGGGGGGATAGGACAGTGTCAAGGTAGGTCGATGGGGCAGGGGCATGCTGAGACAATGGGTCGGCCAGGGTGGTTAGGCTTGTGGATCTTGCGAAGGAGGTAGAACTGGGCAGTGCGGGGTTCCCGGAGAATGAGGTTGGAAGCTATGGGCGGGAGATCTCCTGAAGTGATGAGGTTCTGTATGGCCTGGGAGTTTGGTGATGGAGGGTGGGGTCATGGTCGAGGTAGCGGTACGAGGAGGTGCCTTCGGGTTGGCGTCTGGCTTCAGTGGTGTAGAGGTCAGTGCACCAAACTACCACTGCACCCCTTTTATCCGCTGGTTTGATGGTGAGGTTGGGATTGGAGCAGAACGAGTGGAGGGCTGCATCCATCCCCACCCCCACCCCCACTCATCTATTGTACTCTATGCTACTTGCTCCCCACCCCACCCTCTCCACTCTGCAGGCACCCTGCCTCTATTCCCGATGAAGAGCTTTTGCCCGAAACGTCGATTTTCCTGCTCCTTGGATGCTGCCTGACCTGCTGTGCTTTTCTAGCACCACTCCAATCTAGACTCTGTGTTATGATTCCAGCTGATGCAAATACTGGATAAGTTGGAGCCTTGATTGAAGCCTTGTTTTGATGGATTAGAATTTCAGGGTTTTTTGTTGATTACTGTGAGACTGTCAACATTCTTTAACAAAAAAGTATAATTTATTATGTGAAAGAAGAGATATAATCACTTAAGAGTCTAAATTATATCAAAACTTCTCCTTGGCACTATTTTCCATTTGAAATTCAGTCATATACTTACACTAAATATAAGAACTTCCATAATAATTATTCTCTATACAAGCCCATTTTGATCATTTCATTCAATTTCAGTTATTTTTCCTCATGACAAAGAACCTGTTGCAGCTTTGTACTTGCCAGAGATATGGCTGTTTTGTAAATTGTATGGTTGTAACATTAAAATGACAGGATTATGGTCAATATAAGTAAGTCTCTTCAGAGTTGTCAATGTAAATTTCAAATATGCCTAGAGCTGATTGAAGACTATGTTCAAACATTTTTTGGCCACTTCCCAGCTATTTTTTCAAATGAGGTGAAATATTTTTCAACTTCAACTTAAGTAAATTTACACACTAACAAATGATTTCTAGATAAATAGTTCCTTGTTGGAAACAGAATAATCCACATCTGCTATCACCTCTTCATTCATCCTTTACTCATAATTGTTTCTTCAGTGGAGTCATGTTGTCATATTTTTAGATTACTTACAGTGTGGAAACAGGCCCTTCGGCCCAACAAGTCCACAGCGACCCACCGAAGCACACCCACCCAGACCCATTCCCCTACACCTAACACCACGGGCAATTTAGCATGGCCAATTCACCTAACCTGTACCTTTTTGGACTGTGGGAGGAAACCGGAGCACCCGGAGGAAACCCACGCAGAGAATGTGCAAACTCCACACAGTCAGTCGCCTGAGGTGGGAATTGAACCCGGGTCTCTGGCGCTGTGAGGCAGCAGTGCTAACCACTGTGCCACAGTGCCATTTCTGAAGGTCTTAATAGTTTTTAAAATTAATTTTCCTTTCCATTGCTTTTTGCGTCTCTTTCTCATCTTTTCAATTCCAGCTCTCATATCTTCAATTTTCTTCCTTTCTCCCTCTTTTCTGTTGCTCTTTTTACTCTCTTTCTATTGTACTTCTCTTCATTCCAATTTAAGTTTTAACTTCCTTTTCTGTTTCTTCCTCTATCAGTTTTTTTGTTTCTAACTATATCTTAGCTAATTCTAGCAATAACATCTCAATTTCAACTGCCCTCTTTTAAAGTTAATTTTAGGTAATCACTTGAAGGGCTTCCCATCTTTTTAAGATCTTGTTTTTGTTTTGAGCTTCAAGTTATTTACTAATTCTATGCTGTCAGATGTTTCAAATAACACAATCCTCCATTTCTTGTCTTACCAACATTTAAAGCCATTTGGAAGTCCAGCTTATTTAATAAACTTGACAGCAATTCTTGTTTTTATGTCTGTTAGAAACAAGTTTAATAAAATTTAGACGAGACCACCAAAACTGGAAACAAGACAATTTATTCTATGATCTTGCAAGAAAGGGCATCAAATACAGAAGCAAATGAGCAATGACCATTCAAACTAGTACACAGTTATACTTTTGAGCTGCGTGAGGTCATCTCTTCCGACTCCTACCTTACCCAATCTTTCTTAGTATACTGCCACTGCCCAGCTGTGCTCTGCCCTTATTGCCCCCTTTCTCTCCAAGTTGACAACCTTTCCCTCTGTAAGTGCTGACATAAGGCTAAACTTGTATCTAGATGTTCTTTTTACTTTGCTTGTAACATCTTCCATTGTCCATAGGTACATTCCATTCTTGAACATATGTTTAAACACTGTATCTTTTTCATGCCTAGTTTATGCGTTTCAGCTCTCTCAGCTATTTTGCCATGGAGGCCGTGGAGATTTTGACAGGCTCAGTCAATATCCTGGCCAGAAAGGACGATCGTGCAGACTCCTGTTTAAAGATGGTGTCAGGGCCTGATTTACATGCTTAAAGTGGGAAAATGTGTCCTGCTTAAAAAGAGTGTGATCTTGGTGTGAGTCCCATTAATAATTTTAACTCCTTCCCTAGTTTCTGCGGAGATAAAATTCCCTTCCCACCCATATATTGGCTTGAATATTCCTTTGGTGTGGCCTGAGGAATGTTCATTTCACAGAAGCAAAACAGAAGGAAAGTAAAACAGGGTTTTACTGCTGGCTAGAGGTTACAATAGTATATACAACCTGAATTATGTTCTCTTCATTAATTTCCATTTGGACAAAAGTCTCCGATCTCTTTTTAAAGTTTGTGCTGTTATCACTGTCTGTCAAGAGATGAACAATGACAACAAAATAAATTATTTTGACCCCCGCTTAGAAGGTTTGAACAGTAAGATTGTGCATGCAATGTGTGTGTTGGGAAAGATGAAATAGTATAGACTAGGAAAAGCAAACAGGAGAAAGTGAGGACAGCAGATGCTGGAGATCAGAGTGGTGCTGGAAAAGCACAGCTAGAGGAGCCAGGTGGATGGAGATGGGTAGGTGATGGTGATAGGTCGGAGCAGAGAGTGGAGCGGGCCCTTCACCAACCCCTCACCTCCATCTACCCATCACATTCCCAGCTACCTTCCCCCTATCCCATCCCCCCTCCCATTTATCTCTCAAGTACCTTGGGCCTCCCCCACATCCCTGATGAAGAGCTTATGCTTGAAACGTCGACTCTCCTGCTCTTCAGATGCTGCCTGACCAGCTGTGTTTTTCCAGAATCACACCTTTTGACTGGGAAGAACAAACAGTGGCAATTTTCATTAGGAACTATTGTGTTGAGTAGCACAAATGATAAGGCATAAGATTTCTGTTTAATTTTACAAAAAGGATAAGTACACAGTGGCTTGCCATAATCATGTGACTTCTATTGTCATCTGATGTAAAGAAAGATTTTGTGAAGAAGCCATTTTCATACATCATATGGCACAGTGTGTGAGATGAGGATTGGTTCATGAAATCACAAACTTAGGGTCCTTGTTTGCGGTTGCTGAGGGGATTGAGGTGAGGAATACTGAATAAAACTTTGGTGATTCCCTTGGGGGGAAGCAGAAAAAATTCCACTGAGATTCATGGGGGAGCTCTTAGCAGTTGGACTCAATGCTCTATTGGCAGAGATTGGGATCATATTATCTCCTCTCAGAGCAGGCGTGGAGATAAAAAAGGAAAGAAAATACCCTGAATCTCAGACTGAGGGAGGAGGGGAACAATGTGAAAGAAATCTATTCAACAGTGTTCATTTACACACTAATCCTGGACCAGCTGATAAAACTCTAATTGGATTGGGAAGTAGTGTAGCTATTTACTTTGGTGAAATGAGATAAGTAAAAGAGGTGAGCAAATTTTATTTGAAATGAAAACAGAAAACCAATTCCAACAGTACAATCTGAGTCTGAGAGCTTTTTTTTTGCTCGTGTTTGTCTGCTGCTCTTTGTTTTGTCTGTGTTTGTTATTCTGACAACTGTTGACTGTTTTTTCAGGAGGGTTTCACACAGGCATCCTGCAGGGGTTATTGTATGATGCCAAATCAGGCAAAGACTTGCTTCTCTTACAGCTATCTGACAATTCCTCTCTGGGAAAAAGAATGACCACTGTCCAGAAATGTTTTTATTTTTGACTTGTTGCAACAAATTAACAGTGGGTTTGCATTCCCAGTAAACCGACTCTATGATTTGCTGCTATCAGGCCTTTGCAGAAATGTAGAAGTCCTGCTTTGCTGGTGAAACACAAAAACATAGACCTCGTTGTGAATTGTTGGAATTTCTTTTTATAGGGACCTCACAGCACTGATTGAGGCTATTCAGTCCACCATATATCTTCTGACTCTTTGAAACAACTCAAATTAGTCCCACACCCAAGTTCATACCCCAAAGCTCTGAAAAATTTTCATTTTTGAGTACTTATCCAATTCCTTGTGATAAATTGTTGGTATTGAATTTGCATCCACTAACCTTTCAGGCATTCCAGAACTTAACTTGCTGCATAGAGTTAAAAAGTAGCTTTTTTCTTGCACCCCCTCATTCTGTTGCCCAATACTGACATTACCACCCGTGAAAAGATGTCTCCCTCTCATCACGCTGGAAACCATTCCTAATTTTTGAACATTTCTACTAACTCTCCCCTGAACCTACGCCTGCTTTGAGGAGGACAATCCTAGATTCTCTATCCACTCTCTTCACATTCCTCATGCTATTCACTGATTTTCTAGATTTTTCTGGTTGGCCTAGAATAGGTTTTTAAGACCAACATGGGCACCATGGATTCCTTCAGTAGTGTTGCAGGGGTATGACAGGGATAGATATTCTCCCCATTCCTTTTGTTCTTCATGATGGATTTCATTTGAGGAAGGTGATGGTGGGGGTACAGAGCCCACCAATCTTGAGATTAGTGGCCCCAAGGTTGGTCTACCCTTTAGTTGTGAGAAGACTAAGACAATAATAAACTAATGGCAATAAGGCCTCCCTTTCATCATCAGGAGACAGAATGACAAGACCATTGGTCAGCTGCCCTAACTTGGAAGCACCATCATCAGAGAGGAAGATGTAGACATTGATGCCCATACAAGAATCAGCAAAGCAACATTATTCTTCCAGCAGCTCCATATCATCTGGGCATGCACTACCATCAACATAATAATAAATCTATAACTCTACATGTCCAATGTAGCACCAACTACAATCTATGCCAATGAGTCATGGAAGAGAACATCAAAGGTCTCATCTAATTTGGACCTCAAAGGTTGCCTACGTAAGATCCTGAGCATCTCTTGGAAAGACTACATCATCTATGAGGAAGTGGGACCCTGGACTGGCCAGAGGCACTGACAAAATATCATGCTCTGAGACTAGCAGGATACACATTTCATCTCCAGGATACACACCCCCAACTGGAGGTTGAATCTGCAATACTGGATGAGAAAGGAAGACAGGGTTGGCCAAAGAAGACCCAGGTAAAGTACATCTAAGGAGGACTTTCATGAGTGTGACACTAGCAGAAACAATTGTAATGATTCAGGTCTGGTGGTGGAGTCTTTCTGCAAATTATCCCTGATGGGTACCACCAGAGGAATTAAATCTAAGGATGGAATCTTATGAAGGGTTTTGGTATGGCAAGATTTGTGGCAGAATTGGGTGAAATGGTCATCTTGATGCCAAGATCATCTGGCTGCAATTTGGCCCATTTACACAAGTGGCCTGGTGGGACTCTTGCCCGAGAGTGACAGCTTCGCAATTGATGTTCATTAGTGCTAGTAACAACCCGACTTATCATGGGTTGTGGTCTTACTAAACTCATCACATAGCCATCAAGAAAACTCCACTTGTTCCAAACGATCTCCATGTTGCCCATGGTCAAATTGCATACCAAGGCATTTCTCATGAACACCAGCTACATGCACCCAAAGAGACCTACAAAGAACCACAGTAAGCCTGAGGTTTTGGGAGAACCTTAAAAATCATCATAGGATGACAAAAAGTTGATCAAAAGGAGAAAATGTAGAATATGAAAGTAAATTAATCAGGAGGGTAAAAATAGATTATAAGATGTGTAGGTAATATAAACATTGGACTCTTAAAAATGGAGACAAGAGGAACAATGTTGAACAAATATTTCGTGTCTATATCCACAGTAGAAGCCATTAGTTACATTCCAGAAATAGAGAGTGGCTGAATGACCAAAAGAGTCAGGAACTTTGTAGAAGTATAAAATCACACAACAGTAAGTCGTAGTACAACTGGTTTATTTGGAAGTACAAGCACTCGGAGCGCCGTGCTTCCAAATAAACCGGTTACACTTTAACCTGGTGCTGTGTGATGTTTAATTTTGTATATCCCAGTCCAATACCAGCATCTCCGCATCATTTATATAAGTAGAGAAAGAAATATTACAGAAACCTAAGGGACAAAAAAAAGCAAAAGGTTCCCAGTACCAATGGTTTTAAAAAAGAAGCAAATAGTAGAGTCACTGGATATGATTTTCTAAGAATTGTTTGGATTCGAGAATGATCTTAGCAGTTTTGATCTGATCAAATGTGATGCTTTTATTCACAAGACTGAGAAAAGGCGAGGAACTGTAGGCTAGTTAACCTGCCATCAATTGCCAGGACAAAGTCAGAATTTTTTTATTCATTCAGGATGAGGGCATCACTAGCTAGACAGGTATTTATTGCCCAACCCAGAGGGTAGTTAAGAGTTAACCACATTGCTGTGGGTATAGAGTCACATGTTTGACCAGGCAAGGATGGCAGTTTACTTTCTTAAAAGACATGAGTGAAGCAGATGGACTTTTCCCCCAAACAATCAAGAATGCATTTAATAAATCATTAGATTTTTAATTCCAGAATTTCTTTGAGTTCAAATTCCACATCTGTTGTAGTGGGAGTTGAATCTAGGTCCCAGAACATTACCTGAGTCTCTGGATTAACAAGCCACCGATAACACCACTAGATTCGATTCAATTCCCTACAGTATGGAAACAGGCCCTTCGGCCCAGCAAGGAGAGAGTGAGGACTGCAGATGCTGGAGATCAGAGCTTAACAATGTGTTGCTGGAAAAGCGCAGCAGGTCAGACAGCATCATAGGAACAGGAGAATCAACGTTTCGGGCATAAGCCCTTCTTCAGGAATGAGGAGGGTGTGCCAAGCAGGCTATGATAAAAAGTAGGGAGGAGGGACTTGGAAGCGGGGCTTTGGGAAGGAGGTTAAGGTGAGGGTGATAGGCCGGAGAGGGGGTGGGGACGGAGCGGTCGGGAAGAAGATTGCAGGTCAAGAAGGCGGTGCTGAGTCTGAGGGTTGGGACTGAGAAAAGGTGGGAGGAGGGGAAATGAGAAAGCTGGAGAAATCTGCATTCATCCCTTGTGGTTGGAGGGTTCCTAGGCAGAAGATGAGGCGCTCTTCCTCCAGGCATCGTGTTGCCATGATCTGGCGATGGAGGAGGCCAAGGACCAGCATGTCCTTGGCAGAGTGGGAGGGGGAGCTAAAGTGTTCAGCCACGGGGCAGTTGGGTTGGTTGGTGCGGGTGTCCCAGAGGTGTTCTCTGAAACGTTCCGCAAGTAGGCGGCCTGTCTCCCCAATGTATCGCAAGTAGCCTAGGGATGAATGCAGATTTCTCCAGCTTTCTCATTTCCCCTCCCCCCACCTTTTCTCAGTCACAACCCTCAGACTCAACACCGCCTTCTTGACCTGCAATCTTCTTCCCGACCTCTCCGTCCCCACCCTCTCTCCGGCCTATCAACCTCACCTTAACCTTCTTCCACCTATCATATTCCCAATGCCCCTCCCCCATGTCCCTCCTCCTTACCTTTTATCTTAGCCTGCTGGGCACACCCTCCTCATTCCTAAAGAAGGGCTTATGCCCGAGACGTCGATTCTCCTGTTCCTTTGATGCTGTCTGACCTGCTGCGCTTTTCCAGCAACACATTTTTAAGCTCCAACCTTCGGCCCAATAAGTCCACACTCTGAATAGCAATCCACCCAGACCCATTCCGCTACCTTATATTTACTAATATAGCTAATACTATGGGCAATTCAGCATGACCAGTTCACCTGACCTGCACATCTTAGGATTGTGGGAGGAATTCAGGAGCACCCAGAGGAAATCAGTCATATTATTCCCGGTAATCAATCTGGTAAACATTTGCTGTAATCCCTCTGTTGCCAGAACATTTTTCCTCAGATAAGGAAACTGAAACCGCCCACAATACTCAAGGTGTGGTCTCACTGAGGTTCTGTGCAATTTCAGCAAGACATCTCTTCTCCTGTATTTGAAACATCTTCCGATGAAGGCCAACAAACCATTTGTTTTCTTCAGCATCTGTTGTGCCTACATGCTCACTTTCAGTGATTGGTGTACAAGGACATACAGATCTTGTTCTATCTCTTTCCTAAACTATCATCGTTCAGATAATAATCTGCCTTTCTGTTTTCCTATCAACGTGGATAACCTCACATTTATAAACATTATACTTCATCTGCCCTGCATTTGCCTATGCTCTCAACATTTTCAAAGCACATTGAAGCATTTCTGCATCATCCTTATAATTCACTCTCCCACCCAGCATTCTGTCATCTGTAAACGTGGATATTTAGTTCCTCCATTTAAATCATTTCCAAATATTGTCATTAGCTGGTGTACATGCACTGATCTCTTTGATGCCCCACTAAACATTAGCTGCCACTCAAGAAAAGATCTATTTATGCCTACTCTTTGTCTCCTATCTGCCTAGTTCTGAATCCATGTCAGTATACCACCTCACTCCCAGGTGCTTTGATCTTGTATATGGAAGCTCATTGAAAACTGTCTCAAAGTCCAATTAAACCACATCCAATGGCTCCCTGATCAACTCTGAGTTACATACTACGATGGTTTGAGGTGTTGGGGAGAATACACCATCAGATTGCCTAGAGTGGGGCTAGGGAGGGTAGCACTATTGCTACAGCAGACATTACCAGTTCCAGTCCCCAAACAGTTAATCACAGACATGGGGGAGAACCTAGCAACTGCAGGGCTACCTGTCTGAAGTAACATTCCTCGCTGATTAGATCATATCAGCCAGTATCAGACTGCCCCATTGAGAACTCATGACTAATAAAGGAACCGGTAACTGTCGAACGGTGTGAACTGCGCTATCGGAGTACATGATTGTTAAAGCATCTGTTAATATACCTACTAGAATGGATTCCCATCGAAACCCATGATAAATAATAATGATTGTTAATTCGCTTGCGGAAAACCATTGACTCTGTCAGACACATAATAATGAGATCGATACTCTGAACAATGGACTATTGATTGCAGGGTCGGAACTGCCGACCCCAGGATGGCTGGACCATTGTCCGGCACAGCGGGAGCTGGACAGGCACCTCGATACGGCCAATAGAGGAGCAGACCCCCTCGCTCTCAGGTGTACCGACCAATGAGGGGGACGAATGAGGGAGAACTGACCGGGAACTCCTGGCGGCGCGAAGTATAATTGAGCCAGGTCCGAAGGAGAAGACAGAACGCCTTCTCCAACGAATTGCATGCTGTAGAATTCGTTGTATAGTTTGCCAGTTTTGATTCTGTAAAATAAACGGTGCTCTGCTTCAAACTAAAGAAGCTGGTGTGGTCTCTCCTTCCAAAGAACTCGCAAAGACCGGAATCCCGAGGTTCCGGCCTAACATCGGCTTGAACTACTTATGATAAATTGGGGAACATTACTTTAAGGCATGGTAGGGGTTGGCAATGACAAACATTTAAAGAATGTGTGGATGAACTACAAGAATTGCTCATTCCTGTCTGGCACAAAAATAAAATGGGAAGCCTGACCATAGCTGACAAAGGAAATTAGGGACACTATGTGATCCAAGGAAGGGCATACAAATTAGTTAAAAAGTGCAGCACCTCTCAGGATTGGGAGCAATTTAGATTTCATCAAAGGAGTTCAAAAGGACTGATTAAGAGAGGGAAAATAAAGCATTGTAAGGAGCATACAAATTAATTGTAAAAGCTTCTAGATATATTTGAAAATCAAAAGATCAATGAAATCAAATGTGGGTTCCTCATAGACCTAAGCTAGGGAAGTTATAATGGGAAACAGAGAAATGGCAGACCAATTAAATGCACATTTTGCTCTGAGTTCACAAAAGAGGACACAAGTGACATCCCAAAAATGTTGTGAATACAACATGTGACAGGAAAGAACTGAAGGAAATCAGTATGAATAAGAAAATGGTGTTGGGAAATTGATGGGATTAAAGGCCAGTAAATCCCCACAGTCCAATCATTAATGTTCCAGAGTACTTCAGGAAGTGGCCCCAGAAATAATGGATGCATTTGGTGGTCATTTTTGAAGATGGAACAGTTTGTATGGAATGGAGGGTAGCTATAGAACTCCACTATTTTACTAGGCCATCCCCTCTCCCCTAAATCTACAGAAGACTTAAAAATGCAGTTATAGAGCCACAGTATGATCAGACAAAGCCGCCATGGTTTTATAAATTGGAAAAAAAATGCTGGAGATCACAGTAGGTCAGCATCCATGGAGAGAAAGAAAGTTAATGTTTTGAGTCTAGGTGATTCTTCATCAGAGCTGCGGTGAAGCATTAGCTTGCTTTCTGACCCACTGTGATCTCCAGCATTTTTGTGTTTTCAGTACAAATTCCAATATCTGTAGTAATTTGCTCCTACATGGATTTTATGAATAGGTGGTGATGTTTGATATATTTATTAGAGTGTTTTGAGGGTGCAGTATGTAAAGGGGAGACAGTATATGTAATATATGTAGATTTGTAAAAGTCAATCAATAAGATAACACACAAACTGTTAGTATACAATTAGAGCTGGGGCAAGTTATTAGATGGATGGTGAATTGGTTAACAGACAGTATGCAGAATCCAGATAACGATGGAATTTTCAAATTTCCAGGCTGTGCAAGAATGGGCAGTGCTGGGATTTAGCTCTTTACAATCTATATTAATGATTTAGTTGAGTCAGGGAGCATTCAGTAGCTTTTTTTGCCACAAACAATGCAAGTTATGGAACATTAAGTGGTGACAAATATTAGCTTGTTTTCAAGTTAGGCTTGTGCCAGTTTGCAAGCAGATCTCATTCTCGCATAGATATTTGGGAGACTCTCCCTTTAATTGCCCACTCAAGGACTGAATTATATATTCAGTCTCTACTGTATTTAATCTGATTACCACATGTATGGGTCACAACTGCATTAATGGTCTTTATCAATATGTGAGGCCTATTTTGCACTGAGAATTAACAAGTAAACAGTTTACACTGACCTGCCAAATTGAGTACTTTAGATGTGTAGTCTCTGTTTTAACATAGGATACATAACAGGGCTGATAGACTATGGCTCAGCAAGGGTTCCAGAAGGGTTGAGATTAGGAGATGATGATCGTTTAGACTCTTTGGAGGCAGCTTTGATGCTGGATTTGAAGGAATGAGACTTTTAAACACTTTGCAACTATCCAATGAAAACAATTCAGGGATCCAGCTGAGATTTTGAAATTACACCATGGGTGCATCTCACAAAGAGAAGGTCATTCCTGTTTAATGACCCTGTGTTAAAGTTATATCTGACAGACTGCCTGATCCATTGGAATGGTTGGGGTTCATTGCACATAGGTCCAGACAGGACAAGACACTAAAACTTTCTGCAAGCGTTAGGCATGCTATTGTCAGACAAGGAGAAGGAATGGATTTAATAATTAGTTTAGCCTTGGTTCAGAGGTAGCATACTGGTCTCTGAAGCTGAGATTTCTGGGCTGAAGCTCCACTTCCGACATGAGCTAGTTGTGGTGGTATTGGAATATGGATTGCCCCTGTCATGTTGATGGAAAAGAACCAATGCACACCAATAGAAGAACAATCTATGGGACCTTGCTGCATACCAGGTTCTGTTCTGTTCCCTGGGTTACAACAGTGAATCTAAATAGACGGTTAAGGGTATTCTGAGGTTGTGAAGCTCACTATATAAATGTAGTTTATTTTATTGAATCATAAGTACAGAAGAGGCCCTGCAGCCCATCTAATCTGTACTGTCAAAAATATACTACTAACCACACTCGGCCAATAGCCTTGAATGCTTGAACAGTTAAAAGTGCTCTTCCAAGTACTGTTTAAAAGTTCTGATATTTCCCATCTCAGCTCCCCTCCCAGGTTGTGTATTCCATATCCCCACTGCCCTCAAAATGAAAATATTTTTCCCCAAATCCCCTCAAAATCACTTGCCTTCCATTTTAAAATTATGCCCTCTTGTTATTTACTCTTTCATTTTAGATTCAACAATGTGCAGGAGCTCTTATTGTTCTGATGTTCACTGAGTGTTCTTGTTAGTCATAATGTGGAGGTGTTGGTGTTGGGCTGGAGTAGACAAAGTCAGAAGTCACCTGACACCAGGCTATAGTCCAACAGGTTTATTTGAAATCACAAGCATTTGGAGTGCTGCTCATTTGTCAAGTGAAGTGTAAGTGGAGATTGATGGGAAAGAACAATTTACAATTTTACTTAGGATATTAAGATGTGGATTACCCTGAGCCTGGCTTCTAAACAGGAATGCCATTTGATGCCAGGGTTCAGGCAGACTATGAGTCTGAACAAATTCGCATGTTTGCTCAGAACTCATATACAAAATCTTGGTACGAAAACATCCTTTTTCTGCTAGTTGTCCAGAGTGCAAAGTGAAAGAAATTTAGATTTATTTGACATATTTCTTAGCAATAACAGGACCACATGAGGATTTGGAAATCTCAGAGAAACAGAAATTAACATTTAATTCAAAATATACAATAAGGTTTAGCAACACATTTACCTTGGTTCTGGTTTCAGATTCTTGTTTACTTTTTGTCCATGGATGGAAAAATTGCCACTTGTATTACATTATGGTGTAAATGTACTTGAAAGAAAAGCATAACCAGATAATGATTGTACCTTACCACAGTAATGCCAGATTTTGCAGCTAAAAATTAAAATCTGCCCTCTGATTTTTTCGATAGTATTCTGCGTTAGTCATTAGCAATTGAAACACTCTTCTCATCTCCTGTGCTGTCCTGTCCTCTTTTGACTTAGAATGTAACTAAAAATTAGAACTTTGATCAAGATGTTGTCGCTCAGTTTTACTGGAATGTATCCAAACTAATATTGTAATGAAAATCATAGTTTGTGTAACCTGTAGGCCCTCAGTATACCTCAAAATCATTCCCACACATCTCAATGCCACTCACAAACTGATTACCACAAATTGTGGTCTTTATAATGATTTTCCAATACTACGAGTATAAATCCTTTAAGGGGGGGGTGGTTTCCAGGGAGTGAAATGTATCTCACTAATTGTAATCCATAATGATGTTCAGAACGTACATGTGTCCTCTTGTATATCAGTTCTGCAGCTGGTTGCAGCAAAAAGAGATTATCTGAACTACCACTTCCCCCTTCTCTCTTTAAATGACAAATAGGCATCTAATGTCCTTATTAATTGTATTTAACAACTCTGCCCTAAGACCTGGCGTTTTGTCACTGATGGTGCCCAAACTTTCCTCTTCACATTTTCTTTATCAGCGCCTCTTCTAAAAATTTCTGACTTCCCACAGGGCTCCTGTTTATTCAACTGTGCTAAATTTCACACTGAACCCCCAGGGATGCAGGCAGGCAAAAGGAATTATTCATGAACTCCTCTCTGAAAGAAGCTATAAACTCCCAGTTCTATAACTCTCTGAGTTCAGAGCTAGCCAAAGATTAGCCTGCAGAGAGATAGAAAAATTTGCAATAGATGTGTTTCGCTTGCTGGAAAGTTTGAGAGGTTGTACGGTTTTAACAAAATCTGCTCAGAATTATGGAACTGTCTTTGTTGTCAGCTCAGAGCCTCTGCTACAGAACAGTTCAAGACATCAGGCTCAAGCAAAACAAACAGAGATGTGAAATGCCAGGGAGGTAAGGTGTACTTTTGGTCTTTTGAAAGGAAGGCCACTGGGGCTAATTTCAGGGTCAGTTTTTGTTTCAATAATCTAAACTTACTTTCTGTTAAACTTAAATGGAACTTGATTGTCAAGCTGCTTGTATTAAAAGCTCACCTTAAAATGTCCTCACCTTTGAGCAACTTAACTTTTTTGCTTGATTGTTCAGCAGTGGGCAGTCAAGTTCTAGATTTTAATGATAGTTTCTTGCTCCACTTAAATCCAGCAATAATCTTTAACCTAACTTTTCTGTGTCAGTTATTTTAACGAAAAGTCATTTTTGATCTAATTTTGGCCCCTTCTGATTTGAAGTCAACCATTTGTTTGTTGATGTATGTATGTAGCTGCTGACCACACTCTCATAAGTAATTCTAACACATTTAATGTGTCGGCTTAAATAGAAATTGATGACACATTACTTGGCCATATTTGGAATCACATGTGTCTGTCATGAACCTAATTCCCCATCCAGCAGGGGTCACTGTACAATGAATTTGACTGCATATTTTTTGTCTGGTGAAAATTATATTGGTATAGTCCTTTGTGATGAGTATTGTAAATCTGAGACCGACCTGGACTGTGGAGCCTAACTGAGACCAGGCGTTGTGCTTAACAAATTAATCTTCAGGGAATTCCATGCAGGTTCTTGATTAAATCTTTCGAGCATGCATTTGAAACTTTGTTCAAAAGACAACCTGAGTGTGATTTTTTTGGCTTCAAAGAACAGCAAAATGAAAATTTAAGAAACATATCTTAGTTTGGAGTTTTAAATGGAGATGGTGAGTTGCTACCTGATTCTGCAGCGCTTCTAATTTTTAACTCCATTCACTTCAAATGACTTGTGGCATTTGCTTTGCACTATGCAAAATTATGATCTATCAAACTAATCTTACCACTACCAAACCCTGGTTCTTATTTTTCTAATGATCCAAGGATAGCGTAATGTTGTAATAGTGACCAGGGTTGAAAATGTGTTGCTGGTTAAAGCGCAGCAGGTCAGGCAGCATCCAAGGAATAGGAAATTTGACGTTTCGGGCATAAGCCCTTCATCATCAGGAAAATTCCTGATGAAGGGCTTATGCCTGAAACGTCGATTCTCCTGTTCCTTGGATGCTGCCTGACCTGCTGCGCTTTAACCAGCAACACATTTTCAGCTCTGATCTCCAGCATCTGCAGACCTCACTTTTTACTCATAGTGACCAGGGAAACAGCAAAGAAAAGGAGACTTCTTTTTTTAAAAAGCTGCATTTTTATTTTTAAAAATTCTTAAGTTTTATATGAACACTGCTCCTCCTGTATTGTACACCTATAATTCTTTTTGAGAACTGCCATTTAAATGCCACTTAAAGACATCTTTCTGCAGTTGTAGAGTGCCGTATACAAATGTTATGGTGAGATTTCTGAATGGGGACGCATAGCTGAATCTGTTTCTCGTCTTCCTCTTGCCTTATATGACAGTCATCTTTCTATCCATCTTCCAGTCATTCACCACTTTGGAGACCCTGGATAATGACAGCCAGAGATATAGACAACCAGAGGCTAGGAAGACAAAACTCAGTAAGTCATTATTTAGCCTCATGCTGGAAATAGCTATTCATATGGTTCGAAGCAAGAAAACAGATGATATTAAATACTTTAATGGATTGGATCTTAACAGTTGTACTTGTTAAGTTCTGGAAACAGTGGTAAATGTACTAAGTATGTGTTGTTTATGATGCTCCATTACTGTCTATGACAACTCTAGATTCCTGTTGTCAGCTTATTATCTTTCTTTGTTTATTAAGCAAAGGGGGAGGCAATGGCCTAGTGGTATTATTGATCGATTATTAATCTGAAAACTCAGCTAACGTTCTGGGACCCCGGTTCAAATCCTGTCATGGCAGATAATGGAATTTGCATTTGATGAAAACTTTGGAACGAAGAATCTAATAATGACCATGAATCAATCATCAGGGTAAAAAAAATGAAGAGAACTGCCGTCCTTACCTGGGCTGGCCTACATGCGACTCTAGGCCCACAGCAATGTGGTTGATTCTTAACTACCCTCTGGGCAATTAGGGATGGGCATTAAATGCTGGCCTAGCTAGTGACACCCTCATCCCTTGAATGAATCATTAAAAAAAATAGAAGTTGCAAGGGTCATTTCAAAAATGCAAGTTGTGTTTTAAAACTGAAGCATCTGTGACAAAAGTGTAGTAGTACAGCAGTTTTGTGTGTGTATATGTATCAGGTACTCCCTCCGCCATCCATTAGATTGGCGAGCTGTCCCTCTCACATATGCTACAATGGACATAGGTTTTGACATCTCACTCTGAGGCAACATATTTCAATCTTGGTGTCCACTCCAATGTCTTTTGGGGAAGGCAATCTGCTATCTTTACCTGATCAGGCCTACATGTGACTCCAGACTCTGGATAGCAAGGTGTTTAGCTATTAGCTGCACACTTAAATGATTGAGCAAACTGTTCAGTTCAAGGCCATTTAGAGAAAGATAACAAGTGTTGGCCTTGCCAATTATGTCCACATCCTCTTGAAAGAACAAAAGGGTTTAGTACGGCATTTTTTTCCATTTTTCTATGTGTACCATTTTTCAGCCTGTGAGCCATTTACTAATCTATTTGGGACAATTCAAATGATGAATTTCATCCCAATTCTGTGTAAACTGACTGCAGTTCTTCCATGTCTATAAAGCACTCAGTCTTTGCACTTCCTGAGTGAAATAATCTATTCAGTGGAAATGTAATCTATATTATACAAATTTGTTTGTTATGAGCTGTTTAAATGTTATTTGGGAGCTGTAGAAATTGGGTAAGGGGAATATTTTCTTTAAGTCAGCCGAACGCTCTGATAGACCAGAAATGGACGATTATAAGAGTTGATTCCTGTGAAATGATTATGGGAAGATGGGTTGTAGATTTTTGATTTGGCATAAAATAAAGCTGGCATTCAGATTGTTCACCTTCTGAAATCAGAGGAAATAAAAATGAGATTGTTTTGACTTGTGGCTGACTCACAGTCCAAGTTTTATGCCCAAGCAAAAGCTTGACAAACATATTATCTTTTTTTCACCTAATACATTTTTTGACCATACAGACTGTTGTACTGAACATGCAAACTAACAACAAAAGAGACCTATTGGATTGCTAGCTCCAGTAATATTTCCAGTCAATTGTTGATTAGAATAAATATGAATTGTATCAATACTTTTGTTCGTTTAGATTCCCTACAGTGTGGAAACAGGCCCATTAGGCCCAATGAGTCCACACTGACCCTCCAAAGATTAACCCACCCAGACCCATTTCCCTCCCCTATATTTTAACCTGACTAATGCACCTAACACTATGGGCAATTTAGCATGGCCAATTCACCTAAACTGCACATCTTTAGACTGTGGGAGGAAACCAGGGCACCCAGAGGAAACCCATACAGACACAGGGAGAACATGTAAACTCCACACAGACTGTCACTTGAGGTTGGAATTGAACCTGGGTCCATAGCTAACCACTGAGCCACTCTACCACTCCAAGCCTGGCCTTTCATCAAGTGTTTCAAACTACCCAAGGAGATAATAAAGTCTTGGCATTAACACTGGAGAACAGATTACTGAAAGGCCATCATTCCAGACCCAGGGAATAGTGTAGAATTCACACAAAACTGCAGTCAGGTCTGTGATGTCTAATGCTGAGGAATCTTTCAGTTGTGCACAGCGTGAATGCTGTTTTATCTGTCATAGTTCAGGAAGGTCCACCTCTAGACAGTGATACAAACAAATGCTATTCTGCCAGTTTGCTTATACACAGAGTAGCTGGGATGATGTTCCCAGTGTACATCGGTCTTATGATTTCAACAACCCATCTTATTTAAATGCCCAAGACATTGCCTTATTCTTTCTGTGGACATTGTGTCACAACACTATGGAAAATAAAATAGATGAAGCATGACCAGTAGCTTGACTGAAGCTCTGAAAGTGGGTTGTAGCTGTAACTCTGTTTAAAAAATAACCACAGGACTGACTGAAAGAAAGCATTGCTTTTAAGTATGTGAATGCTTGGAACAAATTCTGTTCTCTCCTTTCGTTTTAATGAATAGTTGTTGATTTATTTTAAGGAAACACATTCTATGAGGTGAGAACTTAAACTCATGTTTACTGAGATGACTTACATCATTAGTAAAAAGAAAAGCAAGCTGTCTCAGAATGTCTCAAAGTGAATGATGTACTTTTGAAGTGTAGTCATTGTTATAATGTAGGAAAGCCAGCAGCTAATCTTCCCACAAACAGCAATGTGATAATGACCAGATAGACAGTTTTGTTGGTGTCGATTAAGGAATAAATAGTAATTGAATCAATGGAGAGAACGCACCCACTCCACAGTCGAATGCCATAACGTCTCTTGGGTGACGTGAGAGGGCAGATGGACGCTTGGTCAAATATTTTATTCAAAAATCACTTCCTGTGGAAAACAAACTCCATCAGAATCCTTCTCCTGATGAAGTGCCTACAACATGACCTCATCATAATGATCATCCTGTTCTACAAGAGGGACAAGTAGGAACCCTCATGACAACAGCCCCACTCCAGGCACTGGCATTAACATATAACATCTGAGCGAGGGGCTTCAACAATGTCCTCATTGCCCGTGCCATGACTGGAGCTGACGAATGTTGGGCTGACCACCAACTAATCCACTCCACCATCTCCATCAACCTGGCCCCAAACTGGCGGAAAAAAAACTCTGCCGCAGGAGGTTCAATGCTGATGGACTCAAAGACCTTGAGAAGAAAGACCAACCCAGGTGGCACCTCATAGCCAACCTGGTGATGACTAACGTGTCAGAGCCACAGCGTGCCCACTGTGTCTGGTCCACCCTGAAAGTCACATAGTCAGAACCTGCATGGAGATGCTTGGTCTCTCGGTCAGTTAACATCATGAATGATTCAATCAGAACAATCAGGATCTCTGAGGCTTCAAACACAAAGTGTTTCTGAACTGGCATCTCCACAAAAGCTCAAGTGAGAGGAAACATGTCCACAGGCAAAAGCTGAAGCACACATACCAACAGGTTCAAGAACAGCTCCTTCCCCACGGTTACTCAACTTCTGAATGGACAACCCAAATTTCCAATCGAATGTTCATCTTGCTTTTGCGCACCTTCTTTGCAGCCGTGACTTGCATTCCTTGCTCTGTTCACTCACCCTATGATCTTTGTATGGTATGATCCGTCTGTGCTGCATGCAAAACAAAACTTTATGCTGTACTTAGGTACATGTGACAATAATAAATCAAATCAAATCACTGAAACACTCCACCCCATTACCTTGTACTTCCCAGCTGGAGTGGAGCTGACCTACAGGACCAGCGGGAAATTGTTCAACCTTCCTCAGCTCCAGGCCAGAACCACGACCACCCCAATCTCTGTCACCAAGCTGTAGTCCACAATCAACCTGAGGCCTAGCTACAAACCATCATCAATGCACTCACTCAGGGCTGTATGAAAGTGGACTTCAGACATCTGGGAAACAAAGATTGCCTACCATCCTGCTCCTGACACGCACAAAAAGTAAAGTAACCATTATCTCACCAGACCATAGAGCTGCTCACATGCTAGAGAGAAATCACTGGTGGAGCTTTAACCTGAAAGTCACCATAATTCAAGTAAGGGGAGAGGTTGAGAAGGAAAGTCCTTCATGGTAACCCCAGCCAGTATGGGAATTGAAACCATGCTGTTCACATCACTCTGCATTGCAAGTCAGCCAATCAACCAACCGGGCTAACCAACCCTCCCTACCACACAGCATTGCCCCCGACCATTAAAACACACAGTCTACCCCTGAACAACATGGGTCATCCTTGGGATCCTCCTTATTGACAATCAAATCTACCATTGACTCCAGTGCTCCAGTGCAGCCTTCAGACGCCTGAGGAACAGAGTGTTGAAAGGAACAGAGACGTCAAACCCAGTACCTAGCTCATAGTCCACAGAGTCCCCGGCCCCCCTGTATGTATCAGAAACATGGGCTATGCACAGCAGATATTCAAATCCTGGGAGACATATCATCAATGCTGTCTTCGCAAAATCCTGCAAATCCAGTAGCAGGATAGGCTAGTGTGAGTGCTCCTTCACAGGTCACTATTCCCAGCATTGAGGCACTGGTCTTGCACGCCAGCTACGATTGGAGGGCCATATTGTCTGCCTGCCCAACACCATACTTCCTAAACAAACGAGCTCCACAATGGTAAGCATTCACTAGGACACCCTGAAAGCCTCCCTAAACAAATGCACATTCACCAACCACATCATTTGCCTTCAAACTGAAGGAGGAACATTGGCAAAGGTGCAAACTACTTTGGGTGTCACTGATTGTAGCACGTGGAGGCCGATCACAAGCAGCAAAAGAGGTTGCAGAATCCAGAACGTTCCACTCATCCAGCTCAGAACACACCCGCTGCCTCAGTTGGGGCAGAGTTTTGTGCTTCCATGATCAGACTATTGTACTCTGGGCAGAACACCTCCTCCCATTAAATGGGTACTTCAGATCTGTGTTCACTGGGGAAGACACAAGCAATCTCCCTGAGGTAACAGTGGCTGAAGGACCTGAACTTAAGGGAATCTATATTTGCCAGGAATTAGTGTTGGAGAGACTGTTAGGTCTGAAGGTTGATAAGTCCCCGGGGCCTGATGGTCTACATCCCAGGGTACTGAAGGAGGTGGCTCGGGAAATCGTGGATGCATTGGTGATTATTTTCCAGAATTCAATAGATTCGGGGTTGGTTCCTGAGGATTGGAAGGTGGCTAATGTTATACCACTTTTTAAGAAAGGTATGAGAGAGAAAGCAGGAAATTATAGACCAGTTAGTCTGACCTCAGTAGTGGGAAAGATGCTGGAGTCTATTATAAAGGATGAGATTACGGCACATCTGGATAGTAGTAACAGGATAGGACAGAGTCAGCATGGATTTATGAAGGGGAAATCATGCTTGACTAATTTTCTTGAATTTTTTGAGGATGTAACTCTGAAGATGGACGAGGGAGATCCAGTAGATGTAGTGTACCCGGACTTTCAGAAAGCTTTTGATAAAGTCCCACACAGGAGGCTAGTGAGTAAAATTAGGACGCATGGTATTGGGGGCAAAGTAATAGATTGGATTGAAAATTGGTTGGCTGATAGGAAACAAAGGGTAGTGATAAACGGCTCCATTTCGGAATGACAGGCAGTGACCAGTGGGGTACCGCAGGGATCCGTGCTGGGACCGCAGCTATGTTAATGATGTTAATTATATAGAAGATGGTATCAGCAATAACATTAGCAAATTTGGGTGAAATGGCAGGGTGAAATGTGATGAGGATGTTAGGAGATTACAGGATGACCTGGACAAGTTAGGTGAATGGTCAGATGCATGGCAGATGTAGTTTAATGAGATAAATGTATGGTTATCCACCTTGGTGGCAAGAACAGGAAGGCAGATTACTACCTCAATGGAATCAATTTAGGTAAAGGGGCAGTACAGAGAGATCTGGGTGTTCTTGTACACCAGACAATGAAGGCAAGCATGCAGGTACAGCAGTTAGTGAAGAAGGCTAATAGCAGCTGACCTTCATAACAAGAGGAATTGAATATAGAAGCAAAGAGGTGCTTCTGCAGCTGTACAGGGCCCTGGTGAGACCACACCTAGAGTACTGTGTGCAGTTCTGGTCTCCAAATTTGAGGAAAGACATTCTGGCTATTGAGGGAGTGCAGCGTAGGTTCACGAGGTCAATTCCTGGAATGGCAGGATTACCTTAAACTGAAAGACTGGAGCGACTGGGCTTGTATACCCTTGAGTTTAGAAGACTGAGAGGGGATCTGATTGAGACAGATAAGATTATGAAAGGATTGGACACTCTGGCAGCAGGAAACATGTTTCCGCTGATGGGTGAGTGCTGAACCAGAGGACACAGCTTAAAAATACAGGGTAGACCATTTAGGACAGAGATGAGGAGAGACCTCTTCACCCAGAGAGTGGTGGCTGTGTGGAATGCTCTTCCCCAGAGGGCAGTGGAGGCCCAGTCTCTGGAATCATTTAAGAAAGAGTTGGATAGAGCTCTCAAGGATTGTGGAATTAAGGGTTATGGAGATAAGGCAGGAAGAGGATACTAATTAGGAATGATCAGTCATGATCATATTGAATGGTGGTGCAGGCTCGAAGGGCTGAATGGCCTACTCCTGCACCTATTGTCTATTGTCTATTGTCCACCCCATACACCCCCAACAACCTGCTAGGAGTAGAAGCAAGTCATTCTTGACCTTGTGGGACTGCCAAAGGAGAGGTGTGAACTTAGATTACATGCTGAACTCTCTTTGGAGTGGGAGAATACATTTTATTAAACCTAAATTGCTTTGTGTGATATCACATTTAATTTTTATTACTTTCTATTCTTGTGCAATTACATTAAATACTAATGAAACTTCTTGCAACGGTGATGAAATTGGCTGTGGTACAGATTTGATATTGACTGAATGGATGTCAAGGTTAGCAAATTCACTGAGGGGGATATTCAGTTCACACTCACTTGCATCCAGGATGCAGGTCATTCATACAGTCACCTCTGAGAGATCCAAAGCTTGCTTGATACAATTTCATAGAATCCCTTCAGTATGGAAACAGATCATTTGGCCCAACAAGTCCACATCGACCCTCGGAAGAGTAACCTACCCAGACCCATTCCCTGACCATTTTTGGGAAGAGATGTCACAAGATACAGACAGTTTCGTGAACAGCTGAGCAATTCATTTCACTGAAAATGGCATAAGCAACTTAAGTCTGCAAGTTTGGATCCTATGCCTATAGTAAGTCCCTGTTTGAAAAATTCAGGTTAAAAAACAATGGAGCATGAGTTACATCTCATGGTCAGTATGCCAATACTTCTTTGAGAGGCACGCATGTGACAGCGTCAGTGTGTCATAGCATGCAATGGAGCGTATATAGATCTCATTAGCCATCTTATCCCTGATCATTTGAAGTTAGTGGAAGCATACTGCACTGTTGTAACTTCAAGACTTTCTGCTAGCCCAGACAATTATATGCCTGTGAATGTGATATTTATGTATAATAGCAAGCTATAATACATGTCACTTGGATTCGTCAACATTATAACATCCACATTCAGCTTCCTATGTTACAAGTGTTATGATACAGGGTAAACTCTATTGCTTAATTTAAAGCTAGCAAAAGGTTTATCTCATGCAGTAATCTGTGAAAATTCGAGAGGTCAAGAACTAGTTAAAGTAAAATTTTACAACTTCAATTCTTTAAGTATAACAGAGAATAATTAACTAACAACTATTTACAATTTCTTACTCTAACCTATCTGTTACTTTCCTTTCTATAATACTAGCCCGATAAAACTCCCATGTACGATTTACAAAACAAAACTTTTTATCTCAAAACCAGGCAGCTTTCATTTTCGCTGAATTCCAGTCTTCTTTTGTTTTTCTTTGGGATTTCTGCTTCACGGGTCACTGGTTGATAAAGGTACCTTTTAAGAGAGCTATTTTTCGGGCAGTCATTTTACATGTTGGTGGCTTGGCAGTTCTCCTCTCAACTGTTCAAATTTCCCTGGTCTTATACCCTCAAAGCATTGGATTGTGTCATGGGCTTTTAAGATTGTCAGTATACTAAATTCAAACTGGGTTGGAGTTTGGTATTTTTTGGGGTATAATTTAAACTGATTGGCTTCATTTGAATCTATCTTGTCATTTCCAGGCAACCAGCTAATTAAGTTGTTCGAACATATGTTACATTATATTTCTTTTCAGAGCATTTGCTTCTGTCAGGTAGTTCTGCTGCTTTTAACTCTCTTAAAGGTACAGTACAATCACATCTTCATAACACAAGGGATAACATAAACATTACCCCATAAACACTCTATTGAAGGCAAATTCATATCAGAGATTGCACAGTCTACTTTAAAGGGACCTGCAAGAAGCTGACCTAAGGTCCAGGAAGAGGCCTAGGAGAAGCAGGAGTGGCTTATAAATGGAACAGACAGTGGACTAGAAATACACTTTTCTCCTTGCACCATGTTCACTCTGAGGTGGCCCATTATAACTTCAATACTTTTGATCTTTAGAATACACATTCTTTGGAAAGCACATGGCTAGAAATGTTCTACAGTTTCCAGCCCCTTGATGTACTAGAGCTGAAAGGTCTTTTACAGTGATCTTTCCCATTTCAGCTCTGTGGTGGTGGACCCAAACTTTATTGCATCCTTCAAAACATAGTCTTGGAGCTTGGAATGTGTCAGTCAAGGGAAAAACCTTACATAGATGACCAGCAAGTTTCAGGCAGACCAATAAGCATCATTCACTGAACTGATGGTCCTACAGACTCAGTTCATGTTTGTCTTGTTCTGCAGCCCTGGGAACAGCCCATGAATCACAGAGTCATAGAACATAGAAGAGTACAGCACACGATTGGGCCCTTTGGCCCATAATGTGATGCCGAACATGTCGCAAAATTAAACTAATTCCTTCTGCCTGCCCTTGGTCCATATCCTTCCGTCCTTGCATATTCATGTGCTAATCTAAAAGTCTCTTAAATGGCTCTTTCGTGTCTGCATCCACCTCCACACCGTCCAACTCCTGCTACTCTCTGAGTAAAAAAAATGGCCCTCCCATCTCCTTTGAATTTTCCCTCTCTCACCTTAAGTGCATGCCCCATAGCTTTAGACATTTTAACTCTGGGTAAAAGATTCGAACTGTCAATCCTATCTAAGCACTTCTATCTAGTCTCCCCTCAGCCTCCGCCACTCCAGAGAAAAGAACTCGAGTTTTCCTAGCCTCCCCTTATAGCTCATACCTTCTAATCCAGGAGCATCCTGGTAAACCTCTTCTGCATCCTCTCCATAGCCTCCACATCCTTCCTGTAATGTGACGACCAGAATTGAATGCAAAACTCTAAGTGTGGCCTAACCAAAGCCGTATAAAGCTGCAACATGACATCCTAGCTCTTGTACTCAGTTCCCCAACCAATAAAGGCAAGCATGCCATATGCCTTCTTTACCATCCTATCTACTTGCTTGACCACTTTCAGGGAGCTATGGACTTGAACCCAAGATCCCTTTGTACATTAATCCTATTCAGAGTTCTGCCATTTACAGTATACTTTTCCTTAACATTTAATCTCCCAAAGTGCAGCACCTCACACTTACTGAGATTAAACTCCATCTGCCATTTCTCTGCCCTAATCTGCAACTGATCTATATCCCGTTGTATCCTTTGATGACCTCCTACACCATCCATAACTTCACTGTGTTGTCTGCAAACTTACTAATCCAATCATTTACATTTTCATCCAAGTGATTTATATATATCACATACAGCAGAGGTCCCAGTATAGATCCCTGTGAAACACTCCAACCTGAAAAACACCCTTCTATCACTACCTCTGCCTTCTATGGCCATGCCAATTGTGGCCAAGTAACTATGGATTCCATGCATTTTAATCTTCTGGATAGGCCAACCATGAGGGACCATGTCAAAAGCCTTACTAAAATCCATGTAGATAATGTCAACTACTCTACCCTCATTGATAACATTTGTCACCTCCTTGAAAAATTCAGTCAAGTTAGGAAGACATGACCTGCCCTGCACAAAGCCATGCTGATTGTTCCTAATTAGGCCAAACGTGTGTCAATCCTATCCACAAGAATTCTCTCCAATAGTTTCTCAACCACTGATATGAGACTCAAAGATCTATAGTTTCCTGGAATAATCCCTCAATTTCCTTTCTTGCCAGTCCTCCAGGGCCTCTCCAGTGCCTAGTGAGGATACACTTGGCCAAGGCCTTAGCAATCTCCTCTCTTACCTCTCTCAATAACCTGGGGTAGATACCATTGGACCCTCGGGATTTATCACTTTAATGCTCTTCAAGAGACCTAACACCACTTCTTTCTTGATCTCAAAATGCCCTAACATATTTGCATGCTTCACACAAATTCACTATCCTTTATATCCGTCTCCTGCATAAATACTGATGCAAAACATTCATTTAGCATCTCACTCACATCTTCTACCTCCAAGCACAAGTTCCTTCCTTCATTCTTGAGTGGTCCTACTTTCTCCCCAGTTATCCTCTTGTTTTTAATGTATGTCTAAAATGCCTTGGGATACTCTCCAACCCTACTTACCAGGTTCATGGCCCCTTCGTGCTCTCCTAATTCCCTGCTTGGGTTACTTCCTGCTTTCTTTATATTCCTCGTAATGGACTTTTAGACATTTTATGAGTAAAGTTTTGAGAAAACAAGTCTCTTGAGAGTTACTAAACGTACTCTGGTTCTTTGCCAACTTGTTTGAAATCCCTATGCCTCCCGTTCCCACACCAACAACCCAGAGATCTCCTTGACATCTGGATGTACTGGTCGCTCATCATAAGATCTACCTGATTTTCTGCCTTTCCACAATCTGTTTGGCTCTCGCAATTTGATGGCGACACTTAAGTTCAGATCCCAAGTCGGCAAGAACTGTAAAGTGGAGCAGTCAGTTTAAGGCCAAGGTCAAATTTTTCACCACCACTTGTGAAGAAATGATGAGGCTGCTCCATAGGTTTCTTAGATTGGTTTCAGGATATCAGCATTAGATGATCAGTTGGGTGACTGCGAGGTTAGAATGGAGGAAAGAGCAATTGTTGCTGGGGTGGAATGTGGATGATGATCCAGTTAGATATACTTCTCAGTTATTTATTACTCCTGCACAGATCTCCTTCCTGTATCTGCACTTTCTCGTTGACATTTACAGCTGCTTATCAATTGTTTGAGATGCTGACAGTCTCCAAGAAGGTCGTTTTATGACTCCACAAGTGTTTCCTCTAAGTTTCAATGGTCACATAATCATGCAACGTTCAAAACATCCTCATCAGGCTGCGCATAAATTAGTCGTTTTAAATTGCTCGCCATGAACAGCCATGTGATAAACATTAAAGAGACCACAAGTTAAGTCAATTCCTAATGCATGCAAAAGTAATTACAGTACAGAGAACTTGGACCCCATTGGATTAACAAATGATCCCTATCAACGTGCCTGTGTAAAGTTAAAGTCAGCATAGTCTTATCAGACCATTGATTCTCCTGCTCCTTGGATGCTGCCTGACCTGCTGTGCTTTTCCAGCAACACATTTTCAGCTCTGATCTCCAGCATCTGCAGTCCTCACTTTCTCCTAGAAGATCTCATTAGAGACAGACAATTGGTGATGGCTTAACCTGAGGGTCACCATACCTCAGGCAAGGGGGAGGTTGCAACAGAGAATTCTTCATGGTAACTTCAACCAGTGCAGGAATTCAGCGCACGCTGTTGGTGTCACTCTGCATTGCAAAGCAACCAACTGTATTTTCAAGAAACTTAGCTAGTTCATTCATAAAATCATTAAATTGCTTTTTTTTTAATTTCTTGAGAATGTAAGTAAAAATAGAAAAAATGTTAGGTAGAGTTTTGTTTTTTTCTGTAGTTTTGACACTGTCTGTATTTTCTATTTGCAGCCATTTCACATGGGACAAGTCAATCATGAGAGTGAGACCATATCTTTATTCACTCACCCAGTCAGGTATGACCATACTCACTGTTACAAGTTTAGGTTTCATTTTAGGTTGTCTGTTGGTTACAGCAATGCAAATCATTCCTATAAATTGCCCAAAGCTTTTACATTAAGTGGTGTGTCTGTACTTCCATATGTGACTATACATTAGCATGAGAATGGTAACATCTTGTGAGCCAAACTGTCTTTTTTTTAATGTGACCTCATGTGACCCTCTCCATTTCAAAAAGCAGACTTAAAATAAAGCCAACATAAATCATGAAGGTTTTATTTCACAAGTGGCAAATGGGCAAAGAAAGCAAATTTTGTTAATTTCAGCCAAACCCACTTTCTGCCTTGAATATACATGAGAAAATAATACTTCATACTTGGTTTTCAGCTAACCTATTGGGTTTATGTTCAGAATACTTCTAATTGCAAAAAATGACTGGCTGAATTTTTAATTTGCATTTCTGTTCCACAGTTCTCTATTAAATAACTGCCTACCCATGTGTCCCTGTTGTGTGTTCCCTTCCAATGTGTATGGTTTATACTAGTTCCTGTCTAAGCTTGTCAACAAAACTATCACCTCTCAATTTGCAATTTTAATGTAAAGGAATATTTCCCTCCATTCCCAAGATAATTACTGGGAATCTTGGCCAAATGGTTAATAGATCTGGGATGAGGCAATGAAATGTTATGGTCTCAACTATAAATTCCATAAACTGTCACATCTGGAATAATTATGCCTTTAGCCTGGTAATTTTTATCTTTTTTAAACATAACCTTCAAACATAAGTTAATGTGGCAAATTTTCTCATTTTTATTTTTACTAGTTGTGATTTATATTGAGAAGTACATTGTGTATCAGAATACTCCATAATGAGAATGAAAAAGAAAATACATGATCAAAGATCCCCAACCTCGTGACATGGAGAAGCAGAGAAAACATTGGTTAGGAAAGACACAAAGTGAACTTTAAAAAGGGTCAGAAATGCAGTCACGATCTTTAAACAGGAGAGTCTCATGTCACAGAATCCGTGTAACAAATGGCTGGAGGAAGCTGTAGTTATGCTCTGGATGTTCAGAGTTTGACACTATGGGATCTCTGATCTAATCCAATGGACTCATTGGGAATTGCTGGGAAATTTGAACTCGTGATTGGCAATCCTCCTGCTGAATGGAACACTCCAAAAAGGTCAGAGATGTTGGACAGATTTGATTTATTTGCCTGGATAGTTACTTAGGAAATGTTAAACGAGACAAAACCTAGCCATAAATATGCAACTGACCCCCCAGTTGCTCCCACTGACATCACTGACCTCCTCTTTGATTATCTTTCCCAACATCCTGGTTAACCCTGATGCCCTGATAGCACCCAAACTGACCTGGCCAGTACCCATCTAACCTGACGCCCTCTCAGCCCTGACTCAGTTTGCTCTGATCTGACTCCCTCACTTGCCCCCATGATCCGATTCCCCAAGTTAGTTCCAGCTAACCCCTGACCTGACCCAACTCTCCCTCAACCTGGCCTGACTAGTCCCTGCTGACATGACCCCACTGCACCCATTTCTCACACCCATCAGCCAACCCACCTCACTAACATACCATCATAATCAACTGCCACCCAACACCCCCACCAACCCACCCACTTGTCAATCTACCCACAAGCCATCTGGCCACCTAAACTTGCCACCTCCCTAACCTACCTGCCTGTTACTCACTTTATCCCCTTCTCCTCTGATCTTCCCCATTACCCCTTACAAATTACCTTACATCATCACTCTCCATGTCTTTTCAAAGAAGCTGTGGGGCACTTAAACTCTTGACTTGAAGGAATATGCCAATCACGACTGTAAAATGGGAATGTGGCTTCTGTGTTATTTAATGCGCGAGTCCCTCCGAGATTTATTAAACAGAGTTAGTTTTGGAACATCATTCATTGGAAGATTACTCTGAAAATTATTTTGATAGCATTCAATGGCAAGCCAAGGTCTGTTTTTGCAGAATTGAGGAGATTGAGAGTCGCCTGCAAATCTGGTGCAGAGTGGGCAATGCCAATACAACCATTTATGTACTGTTGGTCATTGGCAGTGTTTTCATTATAATACTCCTCTGTATCATAGCCTCTGAGGTCCTGTAGCTTTAATATAGAGACTCCACATTTTTGCAAGGAATTAATCACTTCAATGTTCTGGTTCCTAGTTAGGTGAACATTCCTTTGTTAAAATGTTTAAGACTGTTGCCTCTGTGTTTTTATAACTTCTCTCCCCTTTCAGATCCTTTCACCATTTGCAGACCCTCATCCCTTTTCACCCACTCTCATTAATCTTCAGCTGCTATATTTTCCTCTCTCTGCACTATGGCTAGGGCCTGGCTAGTTATCAGTAGTAGGGGATAGACTACCTGTGAGTTTAAACAGAAGAGATACAGTCTTAGGTATTAGTAGGAGATTACTAGGTAGCTTATTTTGTGATAGCAATAGACTATTAACTATTTACTCTAAGGAAAACTGTGTTTTGGAGCAGTGAAAAATGTGCAATTTCTTAATTTCTCCACAGACTGATGTGGCCCAGGAGCAAATGCTTTGACTACCTGTATAGTGAAGGGCAGGAGCTTTTGTCAGCATTCCCTGTGCAAGCTACAATCAGCTTTTACATAGAATCCGACACTGACGAGGAGGATGAAGAATTCAATGAGGAAGATGAATTAGAAGAAGAATCAGCTATAGCGGAGACTGTATTAGGGAAAATAACAGAACAGAAAAGTCACCAGTTATAATAAATGACAGACTAACACAAACCAACAACATATCCTGTTAGATCTCAATGGCTCAATTTAGCAATTTAAATATTGCTGAAAAGGACACATTTTGTTAAAGCTATCTTTCTTGGACTTGTCAGGACATTCACAAGAATACCAATGTAATGGAGAGCAACATTTCATATAGTATAAGAGAATGCTGATTGGTTGGCAAATGGATTCTGATTGGTCGAGATGTGTGGAGACTACACCAGATACAGGATGATTGACAATGAATTGCCTGAACTTTGTTGAAATTTATTTTATGATGTGGCAATGCTGGTGTTGGACTGCAGTGGACAAGGTCAAAAGGCACACAGGTTATAGTCCAACAGGTTTATTTGAAATCACAAGCTCCTTTGTCAGATGAAGTGAGTCATTTCTCCTGATGAAAGAGCAGTGTTCTGAAAGCTTGTGGTTTCAAATAAACCTGGTGGACTATACCTGATGCCGTGTGATTTCTAACCTTGAATTTCTATTAAACATTTTGACTTTGATTGGTTAAGGCATTGCCCTGAAGAATGAATCAGGGAATGTTGTGACCTGTTGTGTTAAGTTGAGTAAGGTGCAGTGTGTGTACATGTGCTTTCTTTCTGTTAAGAATTGGACTCTGTATGGTAATATATATATAGATTATAATGCATGCAAGTGCACCACATTGAGAGCCAGACTAACAATCTTAAATTGGTTGTTCATGTAATTTCTAGCACACTCGGGATAATTTGACAAATCTTGTCTAACTACTAAATTACACCTGATATTGGATACCTCTGTTTTGAGTTTGCAGCATGGCTAGACGGATAAAGTCAGTACCTTGACTGCTGTGATTAGTCAAACACAATCAGCCAGACTTTGGGTCATATGGGCTGCATACCTAGCGTCACAAGGATACTTAAAGTCAAAAGCCAATCACACATGTGAGTAATATAGTATGATTTTCTGAGATGATCAGTATGTTGCCTGTATATCCCAAAGACTAGCAGGGCATGCACTGTTCATACAACAAGGTACTGACCATACCCAACAATCTGTGCTCACAGGACTCTAAACACAGCACCTAACATTATAAGTGATTCTGTGATTTAAGTAACATTTATCCTGAATAATCCTGTCTGTTAAGAATTATGCTGATAATCAATTTAAAATTGTCAGTTGGGCTCATTGTATAGTGTACTTCTGAATACTAGTGGCCACCAATATTGATACAAAGGGTCTGTTTCTTACTGGTAAGAAGAACAAGCACATACATTGCACCTGCTTGTAAACTAGAAGCCAGCTATTCTCTGGTTCTTTCCTGAGGACAACCTGGTTTAAATTTAAACAAAGTTTGACAGTAACTGTCAGTCATCATCACAGTTAGTGTATTCTCTATGGCAATGCCTCTATCAATCAGTGTCCACTTGACAACCAATCAACAGTCTCTTATCATACGGTATAAAATGTGCCCTTTTACATTATAAATTGTTCCATTGAGTGCAAGATGTAAAGCTTTCTAAGACAAATGTGCCTTTTAAAGCAATACTTAAGTTCTGTGCTCCGAAATGACCATTTGTACAGTTTAATTTATAAGTAATGCAAGATGCCAAGATGGATACATCTGTACATACTATTGGAGATATGTTTATTATTTAACATAAAAAACACTTTTTTGTCTAAAAGCCTATCGAAGATACAAAAATAGAAAAGTGATCAGTAATTGTAAAACAGATACTAAACTTGGGTCAGTGAGAAGGCAAGAAAACTGGGTCAGTGTCGCAGTTAGAAAAGAACAGGCCTTGATCATAGAAGCAAAGTGACCTGGTGCTAGTTAGAGCTAAATAATCGGGGGCATGTATGACAGATAGGCAAAACTCAGCCTCAGGCACTGAAAGTATATCTGACATACTCAATGGGCAGGGTTTTGCCTCTCCTATGGGTTTGGAAATAAAGGTTGGCAGGAGCTATGAATCATCACGATGGCTAGTGTGCTGGTTTGCTGGTTTTATTCTGTGCTTGGTTTATCTTTGCAAAGATGAGGTTTGGAGGTTGCAAAGGGTTACCTACCTACATATGAACGATATTCTGTACAGATCATGAAGGACGATAAAAGGCCAGTTAAAAGAGGATGCTGTCTGGCATTTTCCAGTTGACCTCATGATTCTGCAGGCAGTGGAGACACGTTTAGTTGCTTATTAGTGGTCTCCCTGGGATAGGATTGCGTTTTCTGAACAGGTCTTGAGGACCTTCCTACCAGTTTGAGGGTTTCAGCAAATGCTGTCGTGTACAGGGCCAACCCTCCCACTCCACCCAACCTCCCACTATTCTGGGATCAATGGGCACCACAGGGACTAGAGTGTGCTATCAATCCAGAAAAAAAGCCTAGCATTTCCAAGCTAGCCCATGTTTTTATGATTATTTGTAATTTATGGCCTGTGATCTTCAAAACAGGAGGCACTTTTGTTAATTTGACTTTAATTACGATGCCTCCTTGGCAATTAAAATGGTAGAAAGCTTTCAGCAACAGGTTTAGGAATAAAACAGAGTTTTACACAGATCTAAAGACTCTTCCAGTTTATATCCAACCACTTATATGAAGTGCCAGCTCTTCTCTTGTGCTGATCCTTCAATTCATTTCATTAGAAGTTATACAGATAAAACAATTGACAAATGTGTAAAAGCAATGAAATCGCTCAAGCCTTTCTAAGAGGCATCTTGAGTGATGATATCTTCATGCTGAGCTTCCCTTGGTAATTGGTATTGTTCTTCTGAAAAGTATCTTCTATCCTGTAAGGACTAACGAACATTAAACAGACAAAACATGCAGCCTTCCCCTTTTGGATTTGAGGATGACCAAATGCAATGGGCCTGAGATGGATAATGGACATTTTCAGTCAATCAGATAGCATCAGCCTGAGATGTAACATATTAAATAGCCAGGGCTTATTTTCATATCGATGGAGAGTGGTTTAATTAGAAAGTGCATTTTGGTGCTGGTGCAGATTAAAGCCAAGAGGGGTACTGTTATGAAGATGTGGGTGTACTTTAAGAAAATTAAAAGCTAGCAGAACTATCTGACAGCATCAAGTGTTCTGAACAAGATACAATGTAACGTTTTCGTCCATCAGCTAATGTAGCTGGTTGCCTGGAGACAAAAAAAATTCAAATTAGGCCAATCAGTTTAAATTATACCCCAAAAAATACCAAACCCCAATCAAGTTGGAATTGAGTATATTGACAATACCCAATACGCCAATGCTTTGGAGGTGTAAGACTGGGAAAAATTGAACAGTTGGGGGAGAACTGCCAAGCCACCAACACATGCAGACTACCTGCAGAATAGCTCTCTTAAAAGGTACCTTTATCAATCAGTAAGCTGTAAAGCAGAAATCCCTAAGAAGAAGAAAAGAAGACAGAGGAAGATATAAAGAGAAGATTCGACAGCTGGCTGGCTTCAAAATTTGAATTTCGGTAAATCTTAATGAGGGATTTTATCGGACTAGTATAATACAAGGGGAAGTAAAAGGTAGGTTAGAGGAAGGAGTTGTACATAATTGTTATTTAATTATTCTCTGTTATGCTTTAAAAAATAAAGTTGTTACTGTTACTTTACTTAGTTCTTGGCCACTCGAGTTTTCACAGTTTACCGCATGGGATAAATCTTTCCTGTGTTGCAGGTTTAATTTAAGCAGGATAGTTTACTCCGTGACATAACAGGATTGCATTGGCAAAGTTAGGAGTTGAATAAATCTAACATGCTTAAACTGCAGGTCTTCTTGCTCATTGTTCTTGCCCTGACCTTTTGCTACCCAAATCCAAAAGAAACTCTGCTCTTTCCACACACTCTTATATTTTCCTCTTCTTCAAATATTTAACTAATTTTCCCTAGAAAAGATAGCTTGGTGTCTGCAATGAAAAGTTGCTAATTTGACAACCCGGTGAATACAGAAATTCCTCCCAACCTCTGGATAGAGGATTGATAGGGTGGCAGAAGGCTTAAAGGGGTCTTTTTCAGGATGGCATCCAGTAACTAGTGAATTCCAGAGGGGTCTGTGTTGGCACCACAACTATTCACATTATACATTAATGATCTGAACTAAGGAACTGAGGGCATTGTTGCTAAGTTTGCAGATGACATATAGATGGGTGGAGAAGACATATAGTGTTGAGGAAGCAGGGAAACTGCAGAAGGACTTTGACAGGTGAGGAAATTGGCAAAGAAGTTGCCAATGGAATACAGTGTGGGAAAGTGTGAGGTTACACACTTTTGTAGGAAGAATAGAGGCATAGGTTATTATCTAAACAGAAAAAGGTTTCAGAAATCTGAAGCACGCGGGGACTTGAGAATCCTTGTTTAGGATTCTTATATGATATACAAGCAGGTTCTGTTGTAAATATGGAGTCAAGTGCAACTGCAGCAATCATTTCAGGAGGGCTCAAATACAACACAGGGGCTGCTGAGGCTGTATAAGACTCTGGTCTGACTGCATTTGGAATATTATGAGCAGTTTTGGGTCCTATATCTAAGGAAGAATGTTGGAGACCATCCAGAGGAGGTTTAATAGAACATAGAACATTACAGCACAGTTCAGGCCCTTCAGCCCTCGATGTTGCACTGACCTGTCATTCCAATCTGAAGCCCATCTAACCTACACTATTCCATGTATGTCCATATGCTTCGTCCAATGATGACTTAAATGTACTTAAAGTCGGCAAATCTACTACCATTGCAGGCAAAGCATTCCATACTCTTACTACTCTCTGAGTAAAGAAACTACCTCTGACACCTGCCCTATATCTATCACCCCTCAATTTAAAGCTATGCCCCCTCATGCTCGCCGTCACCATACTTGGAAAAAGGCTTTCCCTGTCCACCCTATCTAACCCTCTTATATGTCTCTATTAAATCACCTCTCAACCTTCTTCTCATTAACAAAAACAGCCTCAAGTCCCTTAGCCTTTCCTCGTAAGACCTTCCCTTCATACCAGGCAACATCCAAGTAAATCTCCTCTGCACCCTTTTCAAAGCTTCCACATCCTCCTCATAATGCGGTGACCAGAACTGTGCACAATACTCCAAGTGCGGCCACACCAGAGTTTTGTACAGCTGCAACATAACCTCATGGTTCCGGAACTCGATCCCTCTATTAATAAAGGCCAAAACCCTGTATGCCCTCTTAACAACCCTATCAACCTGGGTGGCAACTTTCAAGGATCTGTGTACCTGGACACCGAGATCTCTCTGCTCATCTACACTTCCAAGAATCTTGCTATTAGCCCAGTACTTTGCATTCTGGTTACTCCGACCAATGTGAATCACCTCACACTTACCTGCATTAACCTCCATTTGCCACCTCTCAGCCCAGCTCTGCAGCTTATCTATGTCTCTCTGTAACCTACAACATCCTTTGTCACTATCCACAACTCCACCGACCTTTGTGTCGTCTGCAAATTTACTAACCTACCCTTCTACGCCCTCATCCAGGTCGTTTATAAAAATGATGAACAGCAGTGGACCCAACACCGACCCTTGCGGTACACCACTGGTAACTGGACTCCAGGATGAACATTTCCCATCAACCACCACCCTCTGTCTTCTTTCAGCAAGCCAATTACTGATCCAAACTGATATATCTCTTACAATTCCATTCCTCTGCATTTTGTACAATAACCCACTGTGGGGAACCTTATCGAACGCCTTGTTGAAATCCATATAAGCTACATCAACCGGTTTACTCTCATCTACCTGTTTAGTCACCTTCTCAAAGAACTCAATAAGGTCTGTGAGGCATGACCAACCCTTCACAAAACTGTGTTGACTATCCCTAATCAAATTATTCTTTTCTAGATGATAATAAATCCTATCTCTTATAACCTTTTCCAACACTTTACCAACAACTGAAATAAGGATCACTGGTCTGTAATTACCAGGGATGTCTCTACTCTCCTTCTTGAACAGGGAACCACATTTGCTATCCTCCAGTCATCTGGCAGTATTCCTGTAGACAATGACGGCTTAGAAATCAATGCCAAAGGCTCAGCAATCTCCTCCCTGGCTTCCCAGAGGACCCTAGGATAAATCCCATCCTGTTCAGGAGACTTATCTATTTTCACACTCTGCAGGATTTCTAATACCTCTTCCTTGTGAACCTTAATCCCACCTAGTCTAGTAGTCTGTATCTCAGTATTCTCGACAACATTGTCATTTTCTAGAGTGAATACTGTCGAAAAATATTCATTTAGTGCTTCCCCTATCTCATCTGACTCCACACTCAACTTCCCACTACTATCCTTGATTGGCCCTAATCTTACTCTCGTCATTCTTTTATTCCTTAAATACCTATAGAAAGCCTTAGGGTTTACCCTGATCCTATTTAGGGGCAGCACGGTGGCACAGTGGTTAGCACTGCTGCCTCACAGCGCCAGGGACCTGGGTTCAATTCCCGCCTCAGGCGACTGACTGTGTGGAGTTTGCACATTCTCCCCGTGTCTGCGTGGGTTTCCTCCGGGTGCTCCGGTTTCCTCCCACAGTCCAAAGATGTGCGGGTCAGGTGAATTGGCCATGCTAAATTGCCTGTAGTGTTAGGTAAGGGGTATGGGTGGGTTGCTCTTCGGCGGGTCGGTGTGGACTTGTTGGGCCGAAGGGCCTGTTTCCACACTGTAAGTCTAATCAATCTAATCTAATCTAATCTATCCGCCAACAACTTCTCATATCTCCTCCTGGCTCTTCTGAGCTCTCTCTTTAGGTCTTTTCTGGCTACCTTGTAACCCTCAAGTGCCCTAACTGAGCCTTCACATCTCATCCTAACATAAGCCTTCTTCTTCCTCTTGACCAGAGATTCCACTTCCTTAGTAAACCACAGCTACCGCGCTCTACAGCTTCCTCCCTGCCTGACAGGTAGACATTTATCTAGGACACACAGGAGTTTTTCCTTGAATAAGTTCCACATTTCTAATGCGCCCATCCTCTGCAGTTTTCTTCCCCATCCTATGCTTCCTAAATCTTGCCTAATTGCATCATAATTTCCTTTCCCTCAGCTGTAACTCTTGCCCAGTGGTATACACCTATCCCTTTCTATCACTAAAGTAAACATAACAGAATCACCAAAGTGCTCACCTACTTCCACGTCTAACATCTGGCTGGGCTTATTACCCAGTACCAAATCTAATGTGGCTTCGCCCCTTGTTGGCCTGTCTACATACTGTGTCAGGAAGCCCTCCTGCACACACTGGACAAAAACTGACCCATCTATAGTACTCATACTATAGTGTTCCCAGTGAATATTTGGAAAGTTGAAGATCCCATGAACATTACCCTGCCTCTCTCACTCCTATTGAGAATCATCTTTGCTATCCTTTCCTCTACATCTCTGGAACTATTCAGAGGCCGATAGAAAACTCCCAACAGGGTGACCTCTCCTTTCCTGTTTCTAACCTCAGCCCATACTACCTCAGTTGACGATGCCCAAACATCCTCTCTGCAACTGTAATATTGTCCTTGACCAACAATACCACACCTCCCCCTCTTTTAGCATCTTCGCTGTTCTTACTGAAACACCTAAATCCTGGAACCTGCAACAACCATTCCAATCCTTCCTCTATCCATGTCTCTGAAATGGCCACAACATCAAAGTCCCAGGTACCAACCCATGCTGCAGGTTCTCCCACCTTATTCTGGATGGTCCTGGCGTTGAAGCAAACACACTTCAAACCAACTTCTTGCTTGTTGGTGCCATCTTGCATCCCTGAAACTTGATTTCGGACCTCCCTACTCTCAACCTTTTCTATACTCAAACTACAGTTTTGGTTCCCATCCCCCTGCTGGATTAGTATAAGCCCACCCCAATAGCCTTAGCGAATTTCCCCCCCAAGATATTGGTACCCCTCTGGTTCAGATGAAGACCATCCTGCTTGTAGAGGTCCCACCTACCTCAGAAAGAGCCCCAATTATCCAAGAATCTAAAACCCTCCCTCCTGTACCATCCCTGTATTCAACTCCACGTGTTCAACTCCTCTCTCTCCCTATTCCTCGCCTCACTAGCATGTGGCACAGGCAACAAGCCAGAGACAACAACTCTGTTCGTCCTAGTTCTGAGCTTCCATCCTAGCTCCCTGAATTTCTGCTTTAAATCCCCATCTCTCTTCCTACCTATGTCATTGGGTGCCTATGAGGACCATGACTTGGGGCTGCTCTCCCTCCTCCTTAAGGATCCCAAAAACACGAACAGAGACATCATGAACCCTGGCACCTGGGAGGCAACACACCAACTGTGAGTCTCTCTTGTCCCCACAGTATCTCATATCTGTCCCCCTAACTATGGAGTCCCCAATGGTTACTGCTCTGCTCCTCTTCCCCCTTCCCTTCTGAGCAGCAGGGCCAGACTCTATGCCAGAGCCCTGTGCCCCACTGCTTTCCCCAGGTAAGTCGTTCCCCTCAACAGTATCCAAAACGGTATACTTATTGTTGAGGGGAATGGCCAAAGGGGATCCCTGCACTGCCTGCCAGTTCCCTTTCCGTTCCCTGACTGAAACCCATTTGCCTTTTTCTTGTAGCTGAGGAGTGACTACCTCCCTGTAACTCCTCTCAATAACCCCCTCTGCCTCCCGAATGATCCGAAGTTCATCCAGCTGTAGCTCCAGTTCCCTAATGCAGTTTTTGAGGAGCTGGAGTTGGATGCACTTCCCACAGATGTAGTCAGCAGGGACTCTAGTGGTGACCCTTATCTCCCACATTTTGCAGGAGGAACATTCAGCTGCCCTAACCTCCATTCCCACTATTCTAAATTCCCAAAGAGACTGTTGAAAAATAAGGAATAAAAGATAAACTTGTTACCTTACCAATCTGGCGCACAGAACCTTTTTTTTTAATTAGAGGAGGAGGATGGATAGGAGACACTACCCAAGTAGTGTTTCGGGTAACGCAACCACACAAATATATTACTTCCCAGAAGTCCTTTGCCCTCCCTGGCACCTCTCGGCAAATGGATACAAGAATGATACCAGCGTTAAAGGGCTTGTCATGTGAGGAGCAGTTGAGGGCTCTGGTTCTGTACCTTGATGGAGTTTAGAGGGATGAAGAGGATCTTCTTGAAACTGACAGAATGTTGAATGGCCTGGATAGGATGAATGTGGAGAAGATGCTTCCATCAGTAAAACAGAGTAAGACCCAGAGCCTCAGAGTGAAGGGATGGCTCATTAGAACTGAGATGAGGAGGAATTTCTTCAGCCAGAGAGTGGTGAATCTGTGGAATTCATTGTCATGGAAGTATGCGTAAACCAAATCATTGAGTACATTTAAGACAGAGATCAATAGGTTCTTGATTAGTAGTGGGAATCAAGCTTTGGGGGAAAGGCAAGAGGATGGGATTGAGAAACATATCAGCCATGATCAAGTGGTGGAGTTGACTTGAAAGGCTGAATGGCCTAATTCTGCTCCTGTTGAAAATGTGTTGCTGGTTAAAGCACAGCAGGTCAGGCAGCATCCAAGGAATAGGAAATTCGACGTTTCGGGCATAAGCCCTTCATCAGGAATGATTCTGCTCCTGTACCTATGGTCTTCTGATTTCTCTCCTCATTTCCTTGCCAATAGTTTAAAATTGATGACCAGCTGTTTCTGACTTTTAAACCTGAAAAAATAACCACTTTTTTATTGTATCAAAACCCTTCAAGATTTAAAAAATCCCTTCTCCACTCTAATGTAAATGTTCCTAGACTCTTTCCTGTCAGTTCTTTAGCCCACTTGCCCAGAACTAAATTAAACAGTGATGTTAATGTGCACATGGGAATGTGATTAAGCAACATTAAAAAACAATTTCCAGGTGAATAAGTATTATAAATTTATTTGACACCCTGAAATATTTACATGTTATTGCTCCCCAGTGTGTAGAATATTATTCCTTAAACATCTTTCCAATGATGCTTTGCATATTATATTATTTGGAACAGTCTTTAAATTCTGTAAGGACATCCAAAGTGGCTTTTGATATGTTTTAAAATTTCCTGTTAACACAATACTGCGACGGCTAACATAGAACATAGAACATAGAAAAATACAACGCAGTACAGGCCCTTCGGCCCTCGATGTTGCGCCGACCAAAGCTTACCTAACCTCCACTAGCCCAATAACCTCCATATGCTTATCCAATGCCCGCTTAAATGACCATAAAGAGGGAGAGTCCACCACTGCTACTGGCAGGGCATTCCATGAACTCACAACCCGCTGAGTAAAGAATCTACCCCTAACATCTGTCCTATACCTACCACCCCTTAATTTAAAGCTGTGTCCCCTAGTAACAGCTGACTCCATTAGCGGAAAAAGGTTCTCACTGTCAATCCTATCTAAACCCCTAGTCATCTTGTACACCTCTATCAAATCTCCCCTAAACCTTCTTTTCTCCAATATGAACAGCCCCAAGTGCCTCAGCCTTTCCTCATACGATCTTCCTACCATGCCAGGCAACATCCTGGTAAATCTCCTCTGCACTCGTTCCAATGCCTCCACATCCTTTCTATAGTATGGCTAAGTCATGTGGCAGAAGGAATTTTGCTATCCAATTGCCATTAGTCCCAATCCATGCTGTAATTGTGTGAGAAGCAGGATGCTGTGCAGATGCTGATGAATCACACAAAGGTAAACACTTGCACTGTAACCATGGTGAAATGCTGCCTGCTGTCCAGGAATGATCTGTACACATGGGGCTAAGGAGACTGTATAAAAAGTAAACATTCAAGCTCATCATGCTTTGGAAAAGATTTTATTTATAGAGTTTTTTTTAAAAGCTGTACATTGATTCGATTAGTTTTCTTTAAAAAATGTAAGAATAAAAAAAAGTTTCCTTCTCAGAGTGATCTGTTGACCCCCACATTCTTCCCACATACACAGAAACAGCCCCAAATAGCCACAGAGTCAGACAAAGGCTATTAAATTAAATGGAAATAAGACATGTTAATTATTGTTAATTTTTGACCAGCTCAAACACCAGCAAATGATAAATTATATTTCTATCAGGCCACAGTTCAGTTTAGGGACAGAAGAGAGGTGAGTCTGAGATAGAAACATGTCTTGAGTTCTGACAGTTTCCTTTTGATAATAGAATTAATTGAACACCTATTAACCTTCATAAACAAGGAGCATATCACACAAAAGAAGGACCTAAAACCAACACAGAGAATGCTGGAGAAACTCAGCAGGTCTGTGGAGAGAGAAATAGAGATAATGTTCAAGTCTGAGATGACTCTTCTTGAGAAGGAAGACAAAACATTCTGAAGAAGAGGTGTACCGGACTTGAAATATTAGCTCTGTATTTCTCTTTCCACAGATGCTGCTCGACCTGCTGAGTTTCTCCAATGTCCTTTATGTTTGTTTCAGATTTACAGCATCTGCAATGTTTTGACTTTATTAAACAAGGCAATGAGTTTCTTGAAAAAGAAGATTTGGTTTTAATAACTGTCCAGTTTGTGTTTTATACAATTTCCAAAGAGGCTATTTAAAAAAATGTTTGTTGATGTAAAATTTTATGATTATTAATCCTGGTTGTCGAGTTGACTTGAGATTGAAAAGCAAAGGCTAAGTATAGCCTAGCAAGAAAGTTAATAGATGGTATAGCCATTTTGTGCCTGTAGCAGTTACTGCAGATATGAATCTTTGCACTAGTTGGCAATAAGTGAAAACAATAATTGTCAGGAATTTCTAACCATCCTCAATGTGAACAATTAAGAGTGTCCTCTACCTGCCTCCCACCACTACCTGCCCACACCCCTTAAAAATGAAATTCCAAGTGATACTGCTCTAATAATGATTGAATTCTGGCAATAAATTATCACCAAATGTCATAGTGGTGGGTATGTTCGCCAACCTGGGAGGTTGATTTGCAGACGTTTGGTCCCTGTCTAGGTGACATCTTCAGTGCTTTGGAGCCTCCTGTGAAGCGCTGCTGTACTGTGTCTTCTGGGATTTATTTGGTCCCATTCCTGCTGCTTCCAGTTCTGTTCATTGTATATTGGGTCTATGAGTTTGGCAACGGAGTCATTGGATGAGTGTCAGGCTTCTAGAAATTTTCTGGCTGTCCTCTGCTAAGCTTGTCCTATAATCATTGTATTGTCCCAGTCGAATTTGTGGTCTTTGTCATCTGTGTGTATGGATACTAGGGACAGCTGGTCATGGCGTTTATTGGCTAGTTGGTGTTCATGGATGCAGATTGCTAGTTGTCTGCCTATTTGCCTATATGGTGTTTCCTACAGTCTTTGCATGGAATCTTGTAAATTACATTAGTTTTGCACATGATATGTATGGTGTATTTGGTTCTGGTGAGTTGTTGTCTGAGCAAGCCTGTCGGTGTATGGGTGTCATGAATCCCAGTGGGCGGAGAAGTCTGGCTTTTATTTCCAAGATGATTTTTTTTTAATTATAAGGTAGCGTGGTTTGTGTGTTGAGTTGTGGCATGGACCTGTCGCGTTGTTTGCCTGTTTGACATCTGCAGATGAAATTGCGGGGATACCTGTTCTTGGTGAAAACTCTGTAGAAGTGCTCTTCTTCCCTTCGTAGACTGGAGTGCTGTAGTGTGCTATAGCCCTTTGGAACAGGGTTTGAATGCAACTTCTCTTGTGTGTGTTCGGGTGGTTGCTGTCATAATTCAGGATCTGGTCCGTGTGTCGGGCTTTGCTGTACACTCTTGTAGTGTGGGATATCTCCGTAACTTCATCTGCAGATGCTTAACAAACAAACAATGCAACAAGGACATGTCATGACCTAATTCACTAGCCACGCTACCTTATATAAAAAACATCTCGGAACTGACAGCCAGACTTCTCCATCCACTGGGATTCATTACAGCCCATAAACCGACAGGCACATTCAGACAACAACACACCAGAACACAGCACCCTATACCCATCATGTGCAAGACTAATGTAATTTACAAGATTCCATGCAAAGACTGCAGGAAACACTATATAGGGCAAACAGGCAGACAACTAACAATCTGCATCCATGGACACCAACTAGCCACCATGACCAGCTGTCCTAGTATCCATACACACAGATGACAAAGACTACAAATTTGACTGGGACAATACAATGATTATAGGACAAGCTAAACAGAGAACAGCCAGAGAATTTCTAGAAGCATGACACTCATCCACGGACTCCAACGACAAACACATAGACCGAGACCCAATATACCGATTACCGCAACAAACTACTGGAACCGTCAACCGGAAGCAGCAGAAACAGAACCAAATAAATCCCAGAAGACAAAAGTACACCAGCGCTTCACAGGAGACTCAAAAGCATTGAAGGTGTCACCTAGACAGGGATGGAATGTCTGCAAATCAACCTCCCAGCTTGGCAAACATACCCACCACTACGGCAACTGGCACCCAAGCTACAAATCTTTACACAAACCTTATCACCAAATGTAATTCAGGTCGAGAAATAGAAAATAAAGGATAATGGGGAATGAATTGGTTCAAACAAAGCAGTGCAGATTCAGAGACTACTTGCCCCGCAATTCTGCATCAATTCCAATAACTGCATACGCACGTGTTCCAAACATACACTACCAGCCCCTGATTATTTAAGATGCGAATGCAGAGAATGTATCTTGAAGTTGTAATCTATTAGTAAGGATGTAAATGCAAGTGAGGTATGTGTTTGATCATTAGTGTTGACATAAATAGAGAGTAGAAGTGAATATGCCTGGAATGAATGATTTCAAGTTTAAAATGCTACTTGCACTTGTATTTCCTCCGAGTTGCTTTACTAATTTATGGTTGCATTTATTTTTTTCAATTCTGAAACGAGCTGCAGATGAGGCATTGTGAAGCTTTCTAGGTTGGTTTAATATGGCTCACTCGATTTGTGGGTAAATTAGTCATTTGAACCAAAAATCATCATCAAAAGAGTTTAGCAGTCAGAATGCATTTTCTTCAGCATTCATCAAGCTCTTGGATGGCACGCTGCCATGTCCTGCACAGTGGAGAAACTTGGCAAGAGTCTGCAGGAATATTGAAAATTTGAAGTCACATTCCTCAGTCTCAAACACCTAGGCAACCTTTTCTTAACTGAGTGTTGAGTTGTTTCCTGACTCAAATGATGGAATTTTAACTGTAAATATTTATGATTATTCATATCTCATAGTAATTTGACTTCCTCAAGGTGAAGGGAATAAATGTTCCAGATTGAAATGACCTTTGTAATTGTAGCAATCAGTAAATATCAAGCACGACTATAGATGATACAGAGTAGATGAACATTAAAATTGTCTCTCACTGATAGTTTCAAGCACTCTTGGGTCAAATGTAAGGATTAGATGCAATGTGCTATTCTCTCTTTGAAGTGCTACAAAGTCAAGTGTAAATGACATAAAGTTTCTTCCATGTTGACACATAAATGTACTCTCAGAACAGTTATAGCGTGAATTATAAAGAAAAGCAGAAAGTGCTGGGGAAGCTTAGTAAGTCTGACAGTATCTGCGCAGAAAGTAACAGAGTTATGTCTCATATTTGCCGTAAAATATCAATGTTATTTCTTTCTCTACAAATGCTGCCAGACCCACTGAGTTTTTCAGCAGCTTCTGTTTTATTTCAGATCTCCAGCATACACAGAAGTTTAACACGAGTTAGAGGCTGAATAAAACTCAGTTCTCTTAGTGACAACAATTAGTTTTACTGTATTCCTAATATTATGGCTCTTCACCATTATATCAATTCAATTTTTGATATCAGCTAAATTCAGAGATCCCTTGCTTGAGAATTGCATGTTATGGCAATTCCATATTTAATTCCGGGTAGTTTTGCAATGCAGAGTAGCATCCAATTCAAAATAGAATGACATTTTCCCAAACTAATTTTCTCAAGGTTCCTTATAGTTTTGGTTTCATTGGTTGAGCTGAATTGAATGTTAATTCAATATATGAAAATACAGTATCACCATGCTACCCCATAACAGGAAATATTAGATACTCAGTACAATCAGATCAACTTTCCCCTTCACTTAAAAAAAAGGTATCCTTCCAAACAGTGAAGAAATTCTCTAAATATTTTCTCTGAAATGTTGAAGAACCATTTGCTTTCAAATCTGTGAGTTAAACATTTGAACTTTGTTATTCCAGTGAGCATGAGATTGCACTTAATGCTCCTCAATAAGAATAATTACGATGAAAAAGAAAAGATATGGTATCAAAAGATAATTACATGAATTGATTCCTCTTAGTTTTGATATTCCAAGGATGTAAACACATTCCTGTACTACAGTCATAATGTTCTCTGTTGCAACTTCATGAATATTCTGTTTGCTCTGGAACCTCAGCCATTCATCTCTGAAAAGAATCCCCAACAGTAAGTATTTTTGGTCCTCTTATATCTTCATAGATTCCTGCATTTTACTGGAAGATGATGTCCAAAATCAGACACAAGGAGATAATTTGCAAAATGACCAAATAAACTGAGCATTAAGCTGTTGCTACTTTCAATGTCACTTCATTTTGTGCTATTCTGATTATATCAGGGAGTAATGCAAATGATAGATTGAGTTCCATTACTGTTCTAAAAATATTAACCTGATTATTTCTAGACCTTTCTTAATAAATTTTGACTTGGGGTCTGTACAGATGAATGATCACAGAATTTTAAGGAATAAACAGCAAACAGATATATTTCGGGAAAACATGAATACCCAGCTGTGCTGGCTTTACTAATATGATGCACAACTCACATATGGTTGACAGTTGTACAACACCCCAAAACAATTTCCAAGTCTCAAACCTCAAAGATATCCAATAACTTGTAATCTTGCAATGATAATTTTGACAAAAATACCGTTGCAACAATTCTTCCTGTTAGTTATCTTGATAATCTTCCTTTTAACAACATCAAATGGCTCCTTGTAAGATCCAGTGTCAACATCATCACAATCATGCCTTGTGAGAAAGTTTAACCAATTATTTTGCAACACCCCCAAGACACTTCCTCATCTTCAATCTCCTAACCTGCCAAAGCCAATTTCTAACCTGCATCATCCCAAAGTAGCTTCAAAATTTCATACTTGTAATATCCCCAAAAAAAACCTTTTAATCTTACAACTTACAATAACCAAAGCACCCTCACATCTTCAGTCCTATAACATTCTTTTTAATTGCAACATTGGGTGGCTCAATGGTTAGCACTACTGCCTCACAGCACCATGGACCTGGGTTTAATTCTATCCTTGGGTAACTGTATGTGTGGAGTTTGCACATTCTCCCTGTGACTGCGTGGTTTTCCTCTGGGTGCTCCAGTTTCTGCCCACAGTTCAAAGGTGGATTGGCCATACTAAATTGCCCATAGCTTCCAGGGATGTGTAGACTAGGATGGGTTAGCCATGCAAAATGCAGGGTTACAGGGATAGGGTAGAGGGATGGGGATGGGGGTATGGGTGGATGGTCTTTGGAGGGTTGGTATGGTCTGCTTCCATATCGTAGGGATCCTATGACCTGAAAAGTACCTTCTAACAGCCTTATAAATAAATCTGCTCATTCTTTCATAGAATCCCGAGTGTTGAAGCAGGCCATTTGGCTCATCGAGTCCTCACCACCCCTCTAAAGAACATTCCACCCAGACCCACACCATCCTATCCTTGTAATCCCACATTTCCCATGGCTAACTCACCTAGCCTTCACACCAATATGGGCCATTTAACATGGTCACTTCACTGAATCTGCGCATCTTTGGACTGTGGGAGGAAACTCATGCAGACACGGGAGAAAGTGTAAACTCCACACAGACAATTACCCAAACTTGGAATTGAATCTGGGTCCCTGGCACTATGAGGCAGCAGTGCTAACCACTGAACCACCATACCACCTTCGATCTAGTGAAATCCCCAAAGCATGTCTCAATCCTCAGTTTTACAACTAGCAAAGACACTTATTAATTTTCAGTCTCATAATCTTCTAACTACACTTGCTAATTTTTCATCTTTCAACATTCTCGAAGCACCATTTCATCTCCAATCTGGTGTCCTTAAAACTGTAAGTGTAGAAAAGTGTAGCGTTGGAAAAGCATAGCAGGTCAGGCAGCATCCGAGGAGCAGGACAACCAATGTTTCGGGCATAAGTTCTTCATCAGGAATAATGAAGGCGTGAGACGTCAACTCTCCTGCTCCTCAGATGCTGCCAAACCTGTGCTTTTCCAGTGCCACACTTTTTGACTTTGACTCTCCAGCATCTGCAGTCCTCACTTTCTCCATAAAACTAGAAGATATAGGAGCAGAAATAGGCCAATCAACCCACTACATCTGCCCTGCAATTCAATGAGATCCTGGCTGATAGGATCATTCTCAACTCTACTTTCCTGCCTTTTCCCTATAACCCTTGATTGCTTTACTGATTAGAAGTCTATCTCAGCTCTGAATATACTTAATGTCCCAGCCACTACAACCCTTCCAAGAGAACGAATTTCTCCTCTCCTTGCATTAAAAGAGTGACGATTTCTTCTGAGTTATACCTTCTTGTCCTAGGCTCTGCCTCTAGGAAAACTAACCTTGTGTACCCTGGCAATTCCCCCAAGAATCTTGCATGGTTCAATCATGCTTAATCACCTTCCAACCATTCATACCCTGCAACATCCCACATCGATTCCCTCCAATCTTTAACTGTGTAACATTGCAGAAAATAAACCTTCAATTTTTAGTCTCCATTGTGACCTTCTATTTCATGAAATTACAAAGAAATCTTCTAGTATTCAACTTCACAACTATCACAACAATATATTTTAGTATTGTGCTGCAATGAACTAAAGACATCTTCTGATATCCATTTTCACAATTCACATCTTCAGTAACGCATTTCAAAATCACTTTCAAGCTTTCAGTTCTGTAACAATGTCTTCTGATTGCCTCACATCCTAAAAGTATTACCTAGTTTTTGTCCATCAACTTTGCAGTCTGCAAAATCTCAAAGACAATTTCTAAATGTTGATTTTACAATACCACAGACAACTCTTTATCTCTGCCACCCATTTCAAAGACATTAACTTATTCGCTGACCTGCACTAACCCTACCTGTTAAGTCTTCAATTCACAGCATGTCACTACCACTTCCTATCTTTGCTTCCAACATTCTTTCTAACCTTCAGTTTCACAATACATTACACATTTTTATGTTCAGTTTACAACAAGTAGAAAGAAACATCTAATTTCAATTCTTAATTGCCTAAAGTACACCTTTCTATGTTGCAAAATCCCAAGAGCACTCTCTAATTTAGTGAGTATCCTACCCATTGTACAGGTAACTTGTAATTTTCTGATACATAACATTTAGAAAAACACCTCCTAATCTTCAATCTTGCAACATCCTGAAGACCCATACTCATTTTCAAAATTTAAAGAAATACTTAATTCCTATATATTAAGAAAATCTATTCTTTCTGACTAGGTACAAAAGTTCTAGAAATGTCTTTTTAGTCATGCCCTTTCTAATGCACTTTAGCCTACATGTGCTTCTAGACCCACAGCAATGTGATTGATCTTAACTGCCCTCTAGGCAATTAGGGATGGCCAATAAATGCTGGCCTAGACAGTGGAACCCTCATCCCATGAATGAATTTTAAAAAAATTATCAATGGACACTAGAATTCTGCACTATATTGTGAAAGCCATTTTCATGTATGGGTATTACATATTTTTGGTTTGTCTCTGATTGTATACCTTGAAAATCAGTTCTCATAAATGTTTGTGTCCATTCCACCAAATTCGCAACATTATGTGAATCCTTTATAGTTTGATGTATGCTGATTTATCCAATATGAAATTTCTCCTCAGCAAACCTGTTTTTGATTTAGAATCTACATCAATCATTCATATGTTCACAAAATTAGAAAGGGTTCCACGTAGCAAATATCATGCAGCAGATATTGGACTCCTACTGCTATGCACATCTTTAAGCCCTGTACCACCTCTAAAAAACTATGACATTTTTCGATCAAATCCCAAACTGTACATAGCAAATTAGAAAGTTTCTCTAATTCCATAAACACTAGGAAACACCAATCTCAAACTCCAATATGGAAACTATGATAATTTGTTGTTCACACAGCAAATTGTAAATTACAATCTCTGGACAGTGGCATCTAATTTGCCCATATCAACAGCCATACTTATCACTCACATCAGACTCAGCAATATACTAATGCAAGAAGTAAACAAATTCTATTACCTTTGAACTACTGTGAGAGACAGCCTGTCTTTGAATGAGGAGTTTAACACACACATTGACAAGGCAACCACCAACTTTGCCAAGAAACAAAACAGGCATGAGAAAACAACAAATTGACTCCAGAACCAAGATAAATATGTACAAGGTCTGTATCCTCTGCTCATTGTTATATGTTAGCAAAACCTGGATAACTTTGACTCACCAAGTAACAAAGGCTCAATAACTTCCAACTTTGGTGTGTATAACACTTTCTTGACATCACAGAGTCACCAATGAAGCAACCCATTCTGGGGCAAACACGTCATGCATGCTAGAACTAATCAAGTAAAGAAAGCTTCACTGGTTTGGTCACATCCCCTGGGATATACTGTACAGGGAGGTAGCTAATGCCAAGAGACCAGTGGGCTCCAAATCAACAATGCTGTTAAAAGAGACGTGGAAATCTTCAACCCTTATTATGTCAAGTTGGAAATTATAACTATTGATACAAATGGTGACACAGGCAGAAGTTCGTAAGCATGACAGCATATGCCAATCCTGCAAACAGGGCATTTAAGAAAGATCATCCCCCACCACCAGCAAGGTGCAACTTTATGCATGACACTTGTGGCAGTCTTTGCCTTTCCAGAGGGAGCATGTTCAGTCTTCAAAAGAAACACAACCTTATCTGTCCTTACCCAAAGTTCTGGGGCTGTATTCCCATCATTTCTTGCAGATGTAAGGATCTCAATTACCCATGTTCACAACTCCTATCCTCTTGCCCCATAAATTTCTCCAGTGTATTTTAAGCTCAACAATTTCTAACTTTTATTTAGTGAAACAATATCTGAACAGCAATATTTACCAAGAAAGCACATTTATATTCAAACTGTAAGTAGCTTTTTGGAGACTCAGCTAATTAAAAGAAACACGTTTCTCTGCTTTGGTTGCTTCAGATTTGGATGGTCTTGCTGCAATGGTTAACTAAGTGTCGAACAGCGGACTTCCAAAGATATGGGTTCACTGAATAACTGAGGTCCCATTGAATCCAAGTTCTCTGTATCTCCTTTATGCACCCACAGAATCTAATGCTGTAAGGGGGTTATGCTTCCAAGCCTGAGCATCAATGGAGGTGAGCTGGTTCCAGCAAGGGGACTAATTCAGATATCTTCCATCACTCATGTGCCTTTCCATAGTTATCCGAAGGTTCACCTGAAAAAACCCAGAAAAACACAAAAATAATAACAAACCTAACCTGAACAGTTGTGGTACTCTCGCTTTCTCTTCGTTAAGACTCATTTATCTGGAAGTCTGCAGTCACTAACTGAAGAAACAGTAGGACATTGGAGAAACCTCATGAAAATTCAGGGCATGCAGGCTATTACAAACTCAGAAAGACTTGGAGCAAAAGTTACTGGTGCCCAGTACACATATTAATGATCAAATAGCAATGAGCAAGCACTCACACAGGCCAGAGGTAAATTTAATAGGCAGATGGAACAGATAAACTGCACTGACAAACCAGGGCTTAATATTAGAGACAAGAGACACGTTGGGAAATCTCTCATAGAGCATGGTGTGACAACAAGCATTGAAAATTAACTCAATGGGAAAAATTGAACAAACAAATCCAAGACTTCTAAAATCAGTAAGGGTCCGGGCATTGAAGCCTCTTTTGAAGCTCATGGAGCAGTGAAAATGAGTGCTGTTTCCTCTGTCCAAAGGTGAATTGCAGCTGATTGTGGCAATTCTTATAGGGGGAAGAGGTTGAAATGAGATATTAGAGAGAACTGAGAGGATGGGAAGAGTGAAGGAAGCCATGAGAATTGAGCATTGAGGAGTAGAGGTGTAAGTGCAAACTGGGGGTAGGAGTGATGTGGTAAGTACAGGCAGAAACTGAAATGGGTGAGAAGTGTCAGCATGAACAAAATGGGAGAAGAATGTGAGCATCAAAGGGATGGTGAGAGGAAATAGCAGTGTATCCATTTAAGAATCACTTGGATTTTGTTCGGCTTTGAAGAGGTTCGTCTGAGAGATAATAGAGACATGGAAGGTAATAAACTGAGTGAAAAGCGAAATCAAAAAATTATTTCCATTTAAACAGTGAGAGAGTATATTAATTGAAATAAATTAAGTAGGAGAGAAGGATACCAGCCCAAAGCATTGTGCTCCCTCTTTAAAAGTGGATGTAAGATGGACAACCACCCTTCTTCTGTTAGTCAGCAGCTTCTGGGTTTACCATTGTTAGAGTCTTAACCATTTACAATCCGTACATGGTTGAAGGGTTGGATGTCTAGGAGATAAATTTGCCAATGAAACCATGATGGGTAGGAAAGTAAGTTGTCGAAATGAAACTAAAGGTTTTCAAAGGGATATGAAAACATTGAGTGAGTGGGATTTGGCTGAGTTCAATGTGGGAAAATGTGAACCTGTGTAATTTGGCTGGAGGAATAGAAAAGTAGCATATTATTGAAATAGAGAGCGATTGAAGAACCCGTAGGTACAGAGGGATCTGGATGTCCTAGTACATCATTCACAAAAGAAATCCATGAAGGTACAGCAAGGAAGGACAGATAATGGTGCTACTTGTAAGAGGAGAGGAATATAAAAGCAAGGAAGTTATACTGTAGCTAAATAGGACTTTGATGAGACTGCATCCATGTATAGTTTTGATCTCTTTTGAAAAAGGATTTCAGTGTATTAGATGTAGTTACAGAGATGTTTCACTCAAATCATTTCTGGAATGAAGGATTGAGGAAAGGTTGGATAGCCTGGACCTTTTCCCATTGGTGCTTAGAAAAAAAACAAAAAGATGATCTAACTAAAACACTTGCAATCCTGAAAAAAGACTTGATAAAATGGATGCTTGTGTGAGGGACGAGAAATGTGGGACACTAATTTCCCCTCATCTTTATCTTAAACAAAAGACACCTCATTCTTAAATTTTATTTCAGGGGATTGTTTGTCTGCGACATTCTCCTCTCCAGACAAAAGTCGAGACTGGGTCATTTAATACATGCTTATCAGATATTTGATAAATGAAAGAGTCAAGGACTACAGGTGGAGGACAGGAAGATGGAGTTTATGTCACAATTAGATCAGCCATAAGGTTAGAGAATGGCGAAACAGGCCCGAAGGGCCAAATGGCCTCATATTGTTCCAAAATCTCCTGTTTCTATTTTTTCCTCTGAATGGTTGGGAAGGCAGCTGCAAGCTAATACAGCCAAGGTAAGCTTCATTCCTGAAGCAGCGTGGGAGTCTTCTCATTACCACCAGGAGTTAAAATTCAGGAGCATATTTATCAGTGTACCCAGAGTCCACTTACACATGGAGGATCTATTACTTTCAAGAGGTTGGACGGCTTTTGATGTTTAGCCATCACAAAAAAGCTTGACTTCATCCACACCTGATAGCTACAGATGTTTTCTACCAGAGACGTTTATATAACAGCAAGTATGGCAAGGCACCACAGATTTCTGCCCACACTAATCCAGTAACTTTGAAACCCACTGTGGTTCCTGAATATTGCCTTGCTAACATATACTGATGATTAAATTTAACGTCTCTCAGGTTTGAATAACTTAATCACTCATGAGACAGCAATCTGGCAAGCTCCTCAGTCACAAATTTAATGCATGTTCTGCATTCACTTTACATTCTCAAGCAGAGTTGAATGACTTACCTCTGGGGGAAGAAGGAAATGAGTTTCTAAGTTGTTCCATTACATCCTCTATGTGCAACACCATATCTTGGGATATACCAGCACGCTCTGACACATCTATGAAGAAATTAGTTAGACACTGATTAAGACTGATCACTTTCTCCATTGAAGTCATATAGACTTGGAGGATGAAACAAAATGTAATGTCAGATCTGTCCCAATCTACAATTCGGATAATTCTGGGCAATAAGAATTGGATTGACTGAGAAAGCTAGGTTTAGAAAATGGCTGGAGACTGCTTGCAAGATGGCATGGAAAATGATAATATTGCATTTTTGTAGAGTCAAGAACAAATTTCCAGCTTGTCGGAAGCCGCCTCAAACATTTCCTTGTACCTTCTCAGACTCTGTTGCCTGCCTGAGTGTGGGTGCTAAGCAATGTCCCAGCCCCCCCTCCCCTCAAACTAGAGAACTGTGATATGAAAATGACATCCAATTCTTAAAATGGCAGCGGCCTTGTGTCAGCAAGAATGGGCACACCTTCTTCTCATATTTGTTAAAATCAACCCTAATATACATCTTTATATGACCAACACAAGTACAGGACTGAAATAATAAACCTTAGATAAATGCTCAAATCTAGTTGTATTATGCCTGCCTTCAATTCTACTTGAATTTTTCTGAGGGGTCATTGATGATGAATAAAGGAGCATTTAAGAATGGTATCCACATTGACTGTCAAAAGGTATTTAAGAAAATTGGAAACAAAATGCAAGTGCTTAGAATTTGAGGTGATCTTGAGACATGGGTCAGTAAAAAGTTGGGAGGTAGGAGACAAGGAGTGAGGATATAAGGAACAATTCAGCTTGGAGGTAGATACCAAGAGATGTTGGTTCTGGTACCTAATAATTTTTCCTGGTCCTTTTCATTCCCTGTGTCTTTCTTATAGTAAACCATGTCACCACATCTGACATCTTTAGAGGATGGTCCAATGTGATGCTTCCACACTCACTTAAGCCTTTTTGATGCCTCAGCCTGAATGGTCACTTTTTTGCCAGTGTGTAATGTGTTTAGATGGCGCTAAAATATAGAGCTGATTGTCCTTCCTTCCAGTGGTAGAGAGTTACTATGATTATCATCTTTCTGACTGTTTATTAACTGGCAACTCACCCCAACCAATTGTAAAAAACATTTTGCATGAACTGCCTATGCCAAAGCTATTTGTAATTTACATTTTCTGCTGATCAGCTAATATTTAGTGCAAATCAATTATGGTACAATTTCTGTTGCACATGCCATTGCTGAACTGACTTCCTGTAGTTGTATGCCTTAATATAACATTTACATTCTCAAAGATGTCCAAACACGCATCATTCAAACATTCACCTCCTTTATCTGATATGACGTTTGCTAGTGACCTAAGGCCTAGACTGATCCACTTTTCCATTACTTCTCATGATAGTTTGTTTGATTGTTTATCACTGTGAATATGTTAATCCTGGTCACTGCATTTATAAATTGTAACAGATAGACATTCTGACCTTTGTCTTCAGATTCCTAGCTAATACATCATATTAGAATCTGCAATCCCTCTGCAGTATCCAAGTCAGTTCCACCCAGACCCAGAAGTATTTTGCTCCTAGTTTTGCTCCTTGCTAGTGAGGAAACGCCAAAACCATACCTTACTTTTTCTTGGTGAAAGAAGTGACCTGAGTCCACATCTCCACCCCATTCTTCCACTGCTTGTATGACCCCAGTTCCAAAGACACTGGCGGATAGTCATAGTCCATGATCCTGCAGCACAACCTAAACACTTCACTTGAAAATCCACTGGGAGTTTGCTTCTGCAGAAACAAGGTCTATCCTCCACTTGGAAGAGAAAGTGAGGACTGCAGATGCTGGAGATCAGAGCTGAAAATGTGTTGCTGGAAAAGCGCAGCAGGTCAGGCAGCATCCAAGGAGCAGGAGAATCGACGTTTTGGGCATAAGCATTCCTGAAGAAGGGTTTATGCCCGAAACATCGATTGTCCTGCTCCTTGGATTTTGCCTGACCTGCTGCGCTTTTCCAGCAACACATTTTCAATTCTATCCTCCACTTTTCTTGTCTTTCCACTTGAAGAAATTGAGGCTCATTCTCTGCTGCTATGTTAAATGGACTGGTATCCATATGCTGAATTAGGCAGCAAAAATCTTTAAGACATTTATAAAGGATTTATTATGAATCTATAATGTACACAAGCACGAGCCTCCAATTTTTCCTTTGGATCCTCTCCTTCTCTAGACATTAATCTCACCACTGACAAAAAACCAAGCTCATTTATATTTTCTAATCAACTTGTTCAGGGATGTTATTACCTCTGGAATAGCCAGGACTTTGAACCCAGGATTTCTGGTTCAGAGACAGGACTTTACAATCGTATAACGAAATCCCTCAAAAGCCTAGGTCTGAAAAGTCCATTGAACATCATCTACTCATAATTAACTCTGGAGCTTAAAAGGAACTGCACTTCTAGCATTATCAATGTAGGGAGGAACAGGAACTTAAAAAGGACCACAATCAGATTTAGTGAGCTGGCAGAAGTGTAACATGTGGAATTCAGTATGGGGAACTGTGAGATTATCCATCTTGGATCTGAGAAGGGAAAAATAGAATATCTTCTCAATGGTGAGGCACTACAAGGGATGCAAGGGATGGAGAAGCATAGGACTTTTGGGTATCCAGGTGCACAGGTACACAAAAAACAGCCAAAATGGCATTAAAAAATGTTGGCTCTTATCTTGAAGGAATTGCAGAACAAAGATTGATGTTTAAGTTGTACAGAATTTTGGTTAGGTTCCATTTGAAACACTCAGTTACGTTCTGGACATTAAACCTCAGGGAAGATATATTGGCCTTGGTGGGACAGCCCAGATACACCAGAATGATATCACAACTTAAAGGAATCAAATAGTAAGGGTAGGTTACACAAACCTACCCAGGTGGGTGGCACGTTGGCATGGTGGGCGGCACGGTGGCACAGTGGTTAGCACTGCTGCCTCACAGCGCCAGAGACCCGGGTTCAATTCCCGACTCAGGCAACTGACTGTGTGGAGTTTGCACATTCTCCCCGTGTCTGCGTGGGTTTCCTCTGGGTGCTCCGGTTTCCTCCCACAGTCCAAAGATGTGCAGGTTAGGTGAATTGGCCATGCTAAATTGCCCGTAGTGTTAGATAAAGCGGTAAGTGTAGGGGAATGGGTGGGTTGCTCCTCGGCGGGTTGGTGTGGACTTGTTGGGCCGAAGGGCCTGTTTCCACACTGTAAGTAATCTAAAAAAAAACCTAGTCAGTATACCCTTGAATTTATAAGGCTGAGGAGTGATCTTGTTGAAGTCTTTAAAATGCTAAAGAGGTTTGATCAGGTAGGCCAAGATAGACTATTTTCTCTGATGGGAAAATCCCAGAATAGGAAGACATAGTCTTCCATATTTTGAGTTCAGAAATGCAATTAGTCAGCACAAAAGAAAGGGGATATCAGGAATTCTTGCTCCTAAACATTGCTTCTAGAACAAACAAAAGTGTTCAGACTTGAAATTAATAGATTTTTTTTTCTTGGCAAGGATACCAAAGGATACAGAGAGAAAGAGGGTAAAACAGAGTTGAAATATGGATCAGTCATGATCTTAGTGAGCTCAAGGGTTGAATGTTACTCCTGTTCTTATGATATTCAAACAAAACATTTTCACTTAATTCGAATTTTAAAAATCTATTTCCACACAATGTGGATGTTGCTGGCAAACTAAGATTTATTGCTTCTCCTTAATTGTCCTTGAACTGAATTGTCCTTGCTCGTTTATTTCAGAAGACAGTTATGAATCAATAACAATGTTGTTGGTCTGGAGTCACACAGAAGCCAGACTAGATAAGGATGGTCCTTTCCTTAAAGACATAAGATTGTATCCTAAAGGACGTAAGTAAACAATTGTTAATAACTGCCATGATCATGATGACTGAGATCTTTTTATTTCAAATCTGTAAATTGAATTTAAATGCCACCAGCTACTGTATTGGAGTTTGAACTCCTGTCTCCAGGGTATTAACTTGGGGTCACCTGGATTACTCATACAGCAACATTGCTCCAATACCATCATCTCCACTAAATGATGCTTTACTTGTTATTTTTCCATTTATGTCTTTTATAAAATCATAGACTCATAGAGATGTACAGCATGGAAACAGACCCTTCGGTCCAACCTGTCCATGCCGACCAGATATCTCAACCCAATCTAGTCCCACCTGCCAGCACCCGGCCCATATCCCTCCAAACCCTTCCTATTCTATACCCATCCAAATGCCTCTTAAATGTTGCAATGGTACCAGCCTCCACCACACCCCCTGACAGCTCATTTCATACACACACTACCCTCTGTGTGAAAAGATTGCCCCTTAGGTCTCTTTTATATCTTTCTCTTCTCACCCTAAACCTATGCCTTCGAGTTCTGGACTCCCCGACCCCAGAGAAAAGACTGTCTATTTATCCTATCCATGCCCCTCATAATTTTGTAAACCTCTTTAAGGTCACCCCTCAGCCTCCGACACTCCAGGAAAAACAGCCCCAGCCTGTTCAGCCTCTCCTTATAGCTCAAATTGTCCAACCCTGGCAACATCCTTGTAAATCTTTTCTGAACCCTTTCAAGTTTCACTGCATTTTTCCGATAGGAAGGAGACCAGAACTGCACGCAATATTCCAACAGTGGCCTAACCAATGTCCTGTACAGCCGCAACATGACATTCCAACTCCTGTACTCAATACTCTGACCAATAAAGGAAAGTATACCAAACGCCTTCACTATCCTACCTACCTGCGACTCCACTTTCAAGGAGCTACGAACCTGCACTCTAAGGTCTTTTTGTTCAGCAACACTCCCTAGGACCTTACCATTAACTGTATAACTCCTGCTAAGATTTGCTTTCCCAAAATGCAGCACCTCACATTTATCTGCATTAAACTCCATCTGCCACTTCTCAGCCCATTGGGCCATCTGGTCCAGATTCTGTTGTAATCTGAGGTAATCCTCTTCACTGTCCACTACTCCTCCAATTTTGGTGTCATCTGCAAACTTACTAACTGTATCGCTTATGCTTGCATTCAAATCATTTGTGTAAATGACAAAAAAGTTGAGGACCCAACACCGATCCTTATGGCACTCCACTGGCCACAGGCCTCCAATTTTTTAATATAACAGGATTGTAAGATTAGAAATTATTGTTGTTTAAAATATCAGAAAATGAATGTTTAATGTGCTTGAATCACATTCCTCACAATGGTTTAATATGGAACTCATCTATTCTGAACTTTCAATAAGGATAGGGCTTGGAACAGGAAGCTGAGAAATGAAATAACAAAGCAAAAGTAATTCCTTCATTCTTAATAACATCGCTATCATGTGGTAGCATGGTGTTCTCATCTAATCACTCTCTCCCACACAATAGTGTCTCTCTTCACAAACCTGCTTTCTCAGATTCCGGGCTGCTTCTGTCATGTTTTTCTTGCTGGTTGCTGTCAGAGTGATGGGAAGATGAGGAAGCAGAAGAGGCTGTTGATCCATTTTTCTCAGAGTCTTGCTGTGGCTGTGAGTTGATAAGAGGAACACAGTTAGAAAAGTTCTGATGGCTTAGTGCTTGGACTATGTTGAGGGGAGAGTTGTATTTTTACCAAAAAGGGTAGTGGGAGCATCTGAAAAAGTAATTCATGAATATCTGCAGACTCCCTTCATTGAATGACATTCGAACAAATGAATGAATGATTTATTGTCGTACATTTTACAGTGAAATAAAATAAAATACGATTTGATTTGTTGCCATAATCTGGGGCCATTTGATGATATAAGAGTAATAGAAAATGAAAAGATATAGTTTAAAGAGAAGTCCGTCTACAAATGGGTTCTGAGTTGGCTCAGAACTACCAGCACTGAAAATGTGTTGCTGGTTAAAGCGCAGCAGGTCAGGCAGCATCCAAGGAACAGGAGATTGGACGTTTCGGGCATAAGCCCTTCATCGAATCTCAAAACGTCGAATCTCCTGTTCCTTGGATGCTGCCTGACCTGCTGTGCTTTAACCAGCAACACATTTTCAGCTCTGATTTCCAGCATCTGCAGACCTCACTTTTTCCTCAGAACTACCAGCACCCTGCCAGACCTAACTAACATCAAAGTTGCCGAACTAATACTCGAACATTATTATGAATTGAAAAATTAGACTCGGTATATAAGCAGTTAAGTGTTGTGACATTGCGGATAGTGTCCCTGCCTCTGTGCGAGAAGCTCCAGTTTCAAGTCCCAACCCAGAACACTCTGATCAGGGTGTGTTTGTAACCTGGCTCAACAAGTTGAGTATCAAGCTGCCAATCTTTCCAACACATGCTAAAGGCAGGTGGTGAGAGTGGGAGAAATTCCTGGCCAGCCGTGTGATAGAAAGAAAGTTACAGATTCTACCATCATTACCATAGCTGCAGATTACAATGTGCAAACACCAAAGTTCATGTTGCCACTCCAAGCCAGAGTCGCTGAGCACCAATATGTCACCATATAAACAATTATTATACATAAGCCCTGAAAAAATTGAGTGACTATTAATGTACAAGTGCCTAATATGTTGCTATGAAATTACATTAATTATTTTACTCATGATATTAATCAGTTTTTACTAAGAAAATAATCTAACCATATTAACATGTAATTCAATGTGTTATAAGTTGTGGAAGCTAATGTTATGGGGTGATAGGTGAATGGGACTTGCTTCAGGATAAGATAAAGACAGCAGTGTTTTGGAACAGTTGAAGTCTATACAAAGTGGAAGATACAATGTTGTTAAAGGGGGCCTATTTTGGTGCCGTGGTAGTGTCCCTAACCCTGAACCAAGAGACCTGGGTACAAGTCCCACCTGCTCCAGAGGTTAGGTTGATTAGAAAAATATGTTAGACTTCAAAAGATGAGATTGTTAAATGGATGTTGTTTGTATTCAGGTGGTGGGCAATAATTGGGAAAGCCTTGTGATCAAGTATGTAGGAGCAGCTAAAACAAGGGATAGTTTTACTGTGTGTCTCTGAAGATAAAAGCTTTTAAGTGAATTTAGACTAGGCGTCAGTATGCTATCCTTCATCTCCAAGCAGTCTGAGCTTGTGCTGAAGTTGGGTAGGAGACCACTGCATTAACTGATTCTGGGAGTGAAGGTTTCAAAAACAAAAGGTTGTAAGGAAGCAGAAAACATTATGGTGTTAGAAGAGATCAGGCTATGGAATTGTAACTTAGGTTCAAACTAGGATGCCCAGGATATGATCAGACGTTGGGGAAGGCAAGGTAGTGGCACTGGTGATTATTAGTAGACGATTGAATCCAGAAACTCAGCTAATGTTCTGCAAACCTGGTTCAAATTCTGCCACAGCAGATGGTGAAATTTTAATTCAATGAAAGAAAATACTCTCAACTGCTTTCTGAAATGGGAGAAAGTGAGCACTGCAGATGCTGAAGATCAGAGTCAAAGACTGTGGTGTGGGAAAAGCACAGCCAGTCAGACAGCATCCGAAGAGCAGGCAAATCGGTTTTCAAGCCTAACTCATTCTTGATGAAGAGCTTATGCTCGAAACGTCAATTCTCCTGCTCCTCGGATACTATCTGATTGGCTGTGCTTTTCCAGCACCACACTTTTTGACTCTACCTTCTGAAATGGCCTAGCAGGTCACTCAGCTTAAAGGCAGATAGGGACAGGTAATAAATGGTTGCCAGCTAGCAATGCCCATGTCCCAGGAATGCATTATTAAAAAAAGGTTAAGCTTGATAAAGTGATCAGAGACTAAAATGGAACAGGGTGATTAGGGTCTGGAATTTATGGTGGGAGCCAAAGATAATGCCTTCAGTTTTCCCAGTGTTTAACTAGACAATAATGGTTGATTCAAAGCTAGTTATTGGGAAAAGTAATGGATTGATACAGCTGGATGTTATCAACATCAATGGATTGTGTTATTAGGATCAGCACATCAAGGAACTGGAGAGTACCAAGGGTAGAACCATGAATTTGAAGTTAAATGTCACACAACACCAGGTTGTTATCCAACAGGTTTATTTGCAAGTATAAGCTTTCGGAGCTTACTACCTGATGAAGGAGCAGTGCTCCAAAAGCTTGTACTTCCATATAAGCCTGTTAGACTATAAACTGGTGCTGTGTGACTTTTAACTTTGGCCACCCCACACAATGGCTATCATGAATTTGAAGGAAGTGGTACCAGAGGGAGGAAAACAATCTATTTTAGGAGGTTATTTATTTCTAGTGAGATAAGTAAGTGTGTAACCAAGCAAAAATAATCCTATGAACTGGATAACAGAGGCAAAATATTGAGGTGGAACAACATGGATGACTGTGTAAAAGGTGATAAAGATCGAGCTTGGATAGTGCATCACAGGGCACAGAGGATGTTATTTCTGACTTTAGTTAGGATTACTTGGATGCTGTGGTAAGGATGGAAACCAAATTGGAGAGATTCATATGGAACTGTGGGGTCAGACGTGGGTGGGAGAAAGTAGAGGGAATTATTTGCATTGTATTAAAATGCAGCAAATCAAAGTCCCACTAGAGGGCAGCAAACAATACAGCGACACATACAGAATTGTACAATTGGAATATTCTGTACAAGTCCTGGTGTCTTAATTTACCATTGGACACTAATTATCAAGGTCTTTTAAATGCTCATTGCGTTGATATGACTTTGTAACTTCATGATGGGAGAGACAGTAGAAGTGATAACGAGTTAAATCAACAACAAAGAGAAAACAAAGTCTAGCAATGATACCCAAACACTACTTTTCATCTTCTAAGCTTTTGTTTCAAATCCTGATGGCTTCCTGTGCAATGGGCTGAGGATTCAAAAAAGTAGTTGTAAAACCTGCAACAAGAGTAATGTTAGCAAACTGCCTCTTAATACTCCATTACCTGGTCTAAATGATACATCTCAGGCTTGTGCTAACATATTACTGCTGGACCCATCTACTTAGCAATTTAAAAAATACAGAAAATGTTTGAAATACTCAGCAGGTCTGGCAGCATCTGTAAAGACAGAAACAGTGTCACTATTCAAGCTCAGAAACCCACTTCAGAGGTTTCTGAATAGTTTGGAAGGTCTTTGAAGTTAACTTTCTTTCTCTCTGTTTCTCCACTGATCCTGCCAGATCTGCTCAGTATTCCGAGCACTTGCTTTATTAATTTCAAATTTCTAATGTCTACAATATTTTCCTTTTGCTGTTTGGTCATTCATGTTCAGATTGAACTGAAATAGCGATAAGTGTGGCCAGCATGGTTGCAGGCTCACATCTCTATGATAATAGAACTGAAGTTTTAAAACACTCAGTCTTGCTGCTTCGATGAATAATGAGTGAGGTTTCACTGCTGGAGTTGTGCTATTCAGCATTACCACTGGGAGATTCCTATCCTTGATGGGTGAGATTTAGAGAGCAGCTGACAGGTTGTTTTGACAATGAATAGGTAAGAAAGGTTGAACAAAATGAGTATTGGACATGACCTCTCTCCTAATCTATGTACGGAATAGTCCATTGAGGGCACTAAGGCATAATTTTGGAATTGCAATGAAGTTTGATGACAATGTTTTCAGGAGCAAGGCCCTTAGTAGAAGAAACAACTATAATGGAAAATATTAGGAAGATGAGGAAAATCAAGGGTTAATAATTGTGTTATGGCAAACCTGAGGAGAATGGCATAAATGAGGGGCATTGAGGTCTTGAGGAGGAACTAATTAGTGTAAGTAATGTGAATGTAGGATGAATAAGTGGGTTTAAGATTATACTTTAGACTTTAGGAGAAATCAGAGGATAAACTTCAAAAGATTGAATAATGTATGTGTTTGGATGGAAGCTAGAAGTTGGTAGCAGACTCCTCAACTGCACAACTGGACAAGTTATCCTGTGCCTAGTCACCAGGGTTATGGGAAATTAATTTTGTCTGAATGTCATGCTTGGTTCAATGATTGAAAAACCTGCCAAGAGAAAATAATGCAAGGGAATTGGTGCACAATGAAACATCATTGATAGCATCATATATTTGGCCTTCCTCTTATTGCCAGGCATAGGTTGTGTCCTCAGCATACCCCTGAGAAGATATTAATTACACAAAACATTCCAAAAATACACAGTTGCTGGTGGCCATCTGATATGAAAACAGAAAATGCATGAAAAATTCAACAGGTCTGATAGCATCCGTGGATAGTGTAAGTGAGTTACATTTTAAGCTGATGACCTCTCATTAGAAGTGGAACTAATTTCTGCTAGAACTAGTGCTCCTGGGACTGCTTAGTGAGTCATCTGATGTCTCAGTCACCATTACGTATCAGAGCTGAGTAAACACATTTATTTGCTTTATCTGCAATTCTTGAATGGTTCATAGTCTTGAAATTTGACTCCACCTTAATTGCAACACACACTCATGATTTTGATGCCGTTTCCTGCTTTTTCCCCTGCAATTTTTCACCTAATTGATGGAGCTGGTGTAATGCATTGAAGTTAAGGATTGTTATTAGTGTCCCCACTCACGCCACTCTCCAATGCTTTGCTCCTGAATTACACCTCTTGACTCATGCCGCAAGAGCTAAACTGGCCATGCAACTGCTTTCTTTAGATAGATAAGCACAAAGGTAACTTTAGGATGTCTCCAGTGCACCAACACACTGTGTCCTTTGCCTGGGAGAGTTTGATGTGAACATGTAGCATGGCTAAAGTAGAATAATATTGCATTCTCTCACACTCTTGCTGAGGAGAACACTAAACATTAAAGTTGATTCTCTGATATAAATTAGGAAGGAGATAACTGATCAAGGAGACAGAATCATTGTGTAATTGGTTCCAAATGGTGGAGTAAGTATTAGGAAAACCATAAATGTCTTGGTCCAATCACATGGACTTTTCAAGTTATACAATTTAGATATTGGGAATAGAAACAGTCTCCTTTTAAATGTTACACTAATGAAGCTACAATTTATGTTAAATAGTGAAATTGCCACAGTTTGCCTTCATCCTCTAACAGTAACTTGTTTTCATGTTTGAATGTAAGTAGCAAGCAGTGACCAAGGAAAACAATTTCCAAATGGCACTAATTACCATGAGATGCCTCTTTTAGTCACAGCGATAGTTTTCAGCTGCCAGAGACATAACAGGGCAGACCAAAAGGAGTTGATAATCTCAAATTCTTCACTGTGAAATGAGTTGCAATAATAACTATTTACACCATATTAATTATAATTTGTGAACTCAGTGCCTGTGAGTTGCCCTCTTTGAGGGTAATTGTAGGGATGGGTGTCTTAAGTGTCAACAGACGTGCCACCTCCACTGTTGAGAATGTTTTGTGCATGAATCAGATGATTGAGAGCTGACCAATCTGAAGCCAGAAGCTCTTGGGTCTCAAAGGCATAGTCTACCCTTCAGGGAATCCAGTAGTGAGAAGCTCTGTTTTCTCCTTCTGCTCCTGACTTGGTGGGGATTTAGGGAGACTAGTGTCCTCTAGGCTAAGGCAAGGCTTTCAGAGTACCTCCTCTTGACCATTCTGGACCTTTTATTATACACAGATTGAGCAAATGGAGGGTACCTGGCCCATCCCAGCTAGCAGGTTGCCCTGGTTACTCCCATTAGGAAAATAGGCACTTTCTTTGGATGTCAGGAAGGCAGGAAATCAGAGCAGTAAAAGCGTGAGACACTTAAGTAGCCATTAATTGACTATTTAATATTCCAAAATGCTGGCAACTTTACAAAGTTCCCAGTGGTCCTTCGCACCCAACATTTAATTGGTGACGTGGCAAAAGGAATCAACTATCTCTCCAAAGTCAGCTTGTCTAATTATTTACCGAACAGCAGTAACGAACAAACTCTGGATGATGGAGATCAGAAATATAAGGGTCATTGGACTTGAAACGTTAATTCTGTTTTCTCTTCACAGGTGCTAGCAGACCTGCTGAGTTTCTTCAATAATTTCTGTTTCTGCTGAATTATTTCCCCTTCTCCTCAACTCCAGGGAGAAAAAAATTGCACCCATTTTGTTTTCCTGCTTGTTTATCTTTCACCCCGAATGAGGCCAGGAAAATCCTGCCCCGGGAGTCTATGAACTAAATCAATCTGAATGAATGTGGAAAGGTTTATTCAGTGAATAACTGGATGATAAAAAAATGAGATTCACAATTTCTTGCTTTATTTTCTGCAAACTACAGGCAATTTTGAATTGTACAGTCAAACTCTCTTGAACATGTGCCAGAAACCCCTTCACAAATCCAGATGAAACCTAAATCAAAAAGTGTGGTGCTGGAAACGCGCAGCCAGTCAGGCAGCATCCGAAGAGCAGGAGTGTCTTTATTCCTGATGAAGGGTTTATGCTCAAAACATCAACTCTCCTCCTCCTTGGATGCTGCCTGATCAGCTGTGCTTTTCCAGCAACACACTTCTTGACCCTGATCTCCAGCATCTTGAGTCATCATTTCTCTAGAAGCCAAAATCTGCCAGACAAAGATTTCAATGCTCTCACTGAGGATTAAGGTCATATTGCTATATACTGAGAAATTCTAAAGGACAAATGTCAGAGAATTAGATAGTCACAGAGTTTCAGATGCCAAGAAATTGTCTGTTAATTAAACAATTGTTTGGTGCTGCGCATATCTGAATGTCTTTCAAAGCAGTCACAATGTTTACAAGACAATTAATTTGTTGAAAAATGTCCATTGGAATAATGGATCTGACCCTCTCGTTGTATTGGTGGACGATCACCATGAATTTCCCACCTATTTCAACTTGGTATTCTCTCACCTGTAGTAATAACTCCCGGAGTCTCTTGAGTTGTGATTCAAGCTGTTTGTTATGGTCTTCCAAGATCTGCATCCTAGTCTCCAGCCGGGTCTTGTGCTGTCGGAGCAATCGCGCCTCAGCAAGAAGCTCTGTGTCTCTGGGGCTGAGAGGCGAGCTTGGGGATTCCTCTTTTACAGATGAAGATATTGCTGCCTCTTCATGTTGCCATTTCAATCGCCTGTACTCTTCCTGCAAGATCCTTGGAGAAATTATTTTTAAAAAATGTAATGACAACAAACTTTGCTTTTGATGTTTCTTTGAATCCTCTAGTTCTATTGTTCCATGATGGATGGAACCAGAGCGTACATAGTCACAATTCACTAATCGTACAGGCTGCTAGCTGTGGGCTGATTGCAAGAAGCATCTTTTCTTAGATAGAGAATATCACTGACAAACATTTATGTTTCTCTAATTGTTAGAGGAGGAAATATTTTGGTCACCAAGGTTAGAGGGCTGCATACCAAGGAAGAAATTAATTTCACTGTGTTTTCTAAGAACCTTAAAATTGAGGGCACAAGTTCATGATAAAGCTACCTTAAGGATTCCTGTCATGTTCAGCTATGATGTAGATATTTCAGCTTCTGGCCTGTGAATAAGACTGAATTTAAGCAATGTGGATTAGATCATGGTTAATTTTGTGTTTCAAGCCTGCACCCACTCATAAGTGGGTTCAGTCTGTTCAAAGCTCATTTCCATTAGAATCTTTGTAGTGGAAAATAAAAATAAGATTTTTATTTAAATAGTTTGGGTCAGACTGAGGCCCAGGTTCCAAAAATGACCAGATAGTGTTTAATCCACTGCACCATTTGTTGTACAATGTAATGGTTCTGAAAGGGCTAATATTTGAGACTGCAGTGAGCTCAACCCAGTCTGATGATATCATAGGACATGGGTGGAGAAAGGCGAAACAACTTAGGATTTCGAAGAGGACAATCCTGTTATCCTGGGTCCACCAACGGTCTAAATAACAATATTTATCTTATCAATGTAACTTGTATCTGATGCTATCATAGAATAAATTGCATCTTGTTTAAGGCAAGAGGCTTTTCTTATTAAAACTCACTACTACTCTACTCCCCTACTACTGTAAACCACGTAGGACCTTTGACACAATTAAGGAAAAAGGATGCTGACCCCATCCACAAGGTGGCCATAGTTGGCAACACAGCATGTACAACATATTTGCTGTCCTGTAAATTCAACATATTGAACTTACTTTAATAGCACAACTGGAAATTTAGACTTGACAACATGATGACTGCACTGGGATATTATGTTCTTGTTATTGGAGTATCAATGGTCCCTTGGCTGTCTACCATTACCAAGAATATGATGGGTCTTTCATACCGATTCTCATGCTCAAGATGTCCAATAATGGCCTCCAGTTCGGTCTTCTCTTCGGTGTCCAGTGCGCTCAAGAGCTGGTTTGGATTGTGGGTTGGATTTTGAAGAGAGTCTTGATCTGTTCCTGGGCTGAAATATTGAACCACCAACTGCTCATCATCTCTGCATGTACATAAAGAGCCTGCTGTGAATTTTTCAATCACATGACATTATGGTCTTTAACTCAGTACAGACCTACCTCATGGGAACGAATCAATTGTGTTTATTTCATTTAAAATACTCTGAAACTAATACTCTGATAAATTTGTTTAGGGTTATTTTGGATGCATCTTAATGTATGAATGCATGGGTTAATGTCTGGTAGCTTGCAATGGTATGCAGCTAGAAATGGCTGACAAGGACTAAAGTTCAGGGAGGAGACGGCCAAGTCGTATTATTCCTGGACTGTTAATCCAGAGACAAGAGTGTGGTGCTGGAAAAGCACAGCAGGTCAGGCAGCATCCGAGAAGCAGGAGAATTGATGTTTTGGGCAAAAGCCCTTTATCTTGTTAATCCAGAGACCCAGGTAATGTTCTGGTTCAAATCCTACCACGGCAGACGGTGGAATTTGAATTCAATTTAAAAAAGCTGGAATTATGTGTCCAATGATGACCATGAATCAATTGTTGGAAAAATCCATCTGGTTTGTTAATGCTCGTTAGGGAAGGAAATCTGCTCTCCTTACCTGGTCTGGCCAACATGTGACTCCAGACCCATAGCAATGTTTAGATTAGATTCTCTACAGTGTGGAAACAGGCCCTTCAACCCAACAAGTCCACACCGCCCCTCTGAAGAGAAAATCCACCCAGACCCATTCCCCTATCCTATATTTACCCCTGACTAACATATCTAACACTGTGGACAATTTAGCATGGCCAATTCACCTGACCTGCACATCTTTGGATTGTGGGAGAAAACCTGAGCACCTGGAGGAAATCCCATAGAAATGGGGATATGCAAACTCCACACAGACAGGTGGGAATTGAACCCAGGTCCCTGATGCTGTGAGGCAGCAGTGCTAACCACTGAGCCACCGTGCCTCCCCAATGTTGTCCACTCTTAACTACCCTCTGGGAAATTAAGAATGGGCAGTAAATGCAGGCCTAACCCATGATACCCACCCACATTCTGTAAATGATTAAAGAAAAGGACTGATGTGTTCTCAACTTGACTCTATGCTTGAGGGCAGCACAAAAATACTTGGAGATATTGGACTAGAATATCAAAAATAAACTTTGTCTGGCAACAAAGCTAGATAAAAATGATGCTCTATGAAAGAGTTACAAATTAACGATGCAGCATGTATTTTCTGTCCATGTTCAGGACTGATACTGTTGTGGAATAGCTGCAATAACCGATGTGTTCTTGATGTAAAGGCAGAGAACAGACTTAAGCACTTCCAAGTTCTTGTTGCCCTACTCTGAACATGCGTTTGTGTGTGACTGAGAACACAAATATATTTTATTGATTTCAAAAGCTGTAGTCTGCGTACAACTAGTTCAAGCCTTCTTTTGGCAAATAAACTGTTAGCTGTAACTAGTCCAGAGGTTAATTACATCTGTGGCAGCCCAATGCCATTTACGCCAGTTGGTATTTTATTCATCCATATAGCAAAGTAATGTACATCAACAAATGCAATTTGAACTTATCCATAAGGTATATGTTAATATAGATCTTTGCTTAATTGGAGTACTTATTTTCTGGCAGCTTTTTCTTCAAAATTTTGCATCTTGCATATCTCTTTCCTTAAGATTAGGGTGCATGAGAAGATGCAATAACATTGGCGAGCAGATGTCTCCTTCAAGTGACATTTTATTAAAGGTGTGCGCAGGTGTCAGTGAGAAAGTATCCTGTATCTCTTGTCTGACATACATTCATGTACATTATGAGCAGGATTTACTGATCTTTATCCAGAAAAAGTGTGCTGATCAATTTGTTTTCAATGCATCATTTGGTATTGTTGAGGCCAAGAGTATTTACCTCATCACTGTCCCACTGAGATCAGTATACTAGGATGAAATTACTTTCCTTTCTGGTTTTCTATAACTTATTGTTCATTTATCAGCTGGAGCAGGGCACTCTGGAGTTTAACCTTGAGCCAACCCTGCAGCCTTCTCCAAATGAATTACAACCTACTACTTTAATCACAATCGTAATTTTCATACTCATCTATCTTTGCTGATTTTTCACCTGTGCAACTTGGTGTTGTATTTAGGTCAACACATGGTATCTGTACATCTGAAATTTCACTGGGAATAATTCTCTATATGTGTCCAGATCAATATCTATCCTTTGCTGCCTGTGAAGATGTTATTATCATATTGTTGTTGAAGGACTTCATTGCATACAAGTTATTGCTGTGTCTCGAAGGGCCGGATGGCTTACTCCTGCTCCTAGTTTTAGGTCTCAAGCATTAAACAATGACTATATTTCAAAAGTTACTTCAATAACTGTGAAATGCTTCAGGAGCTTCTGAAGATATAAAAGATGCTATCTAAATACAAGTCTTTCTTTTAAAGTGTTTGTTAATAATGTGATGATGCTGTCACTTTAAGAGGTTAGTTTGTCCTTTTTTTTGAAGAGAGATTGTAAAGCAGAGGTTCCAAGCAGTCTCTACGAATGTAAACAATTTGTGAGACCTTGCGTTTTTTTTTAAAAAGATGGGACAATGGAAGCAGCTTGAATGGGTGTGGCCAGCTCTCACAGACTAGACAATACTAGCATTGATTTTGCCTCATGTCGCTTCTTTTTTACATCTGTCACTGAAGGTGTGTGAGGGCAATATTTTAACCCTTGGTTGCTAGTCTGTTGATAAACAATTTATGTCAAAAACTAATGGATGTAATTCAATGAAATCTCATATGCAGATAGGGTATGGCTAAACAAAATTGCTGCATGCATTTACTTTGCAATAAAAAAGAAGTCATTTTCAAATACTTACACGCTTTCATCAGGTGAGAGGCTGCCACTGAAGAAAGAACAATTCTTACTTTCCATTTCTGCGAGCCTGAGAAAGAGACAACAATGTATCATTTTAGTCAATGAATGGTTTAATATTTTTTAAAAATTGCTAGTTAAGTATCGGGGAATAAAAATCTCCTCCATTTGGCTCAGAACTATGCAATCATATTTCTGAACTAATGTATTCTTGATTCAAAAAAGACTTGTTGAGTACCATTTAAACTCCTACTTAAAGTTTATGAGTAGGCACAGTTTAGAGTTTGGACAGGAATTATACGCTTATCTTGTACTTTAAAAGAAGAATCCTTCAGTCTGGTTGACTGAATTAAAGAGGAGTTGGTGATAGTGAGGGAGGGCATCCAGTAGGCTAGTTGGAGCAGTTGTAATGGGACCTCCAGCAAGACGTGGTAACGGGATGGGAGGACATTGAGCAGGGCAAATGGAAGGTGTGAGCTGATGATGTCTCTTTTGTCATCCGGTTCACAGGGGACAGACATTCCCTATCATGGCCACAGGGAGCTCTCCCTATCCATCCTGAATCATTCTTCTTGTATAGTGGGGTTTCCATTCCTTTGTGATTCAACCAAAGCTCCAATGGAAGTAAGGAACCTGAGAGTAAGTGTAGTGCTGGCGTCAAATGTGTTAAGACATATGCAGGCATCCTTGAAAAGTATGTTTGGTGACTGCTATAAGCATTACCTTACAATGTTGGCAGGTAGCGGATAGGAGTCTTTGACCTTGCTCTAAGTACTCAAGATGTACAGGATTGTAAACCTGTTCTTTTACCAGCCCACGCCATCACTGTTCTGGAACTCTCATGCGAGCAGTCTCCAACTGATCAACATCAGACATAGCTAGAACATAGAGCTCCCACTTGGTGTAACCCCATGAGCTGCACTTATCACTGTGGGAGAAAGGGGTAGGGTAACCAAGGGTAGGGTAACTCATAGGGACAAAGATGAGTATATCCAGCTAATAATGTCCAAGGATGTTCAGTCAGCTACTTTCAAATGTCGGCCAAGCTGAGGACAATGGAGATCCAATGGACCACAAACTGGAACTGATTCAGCACAGTCGGACAAAAATAATTGTGGTCAGGCGACCCATAACCTCTAGGATTGCAATAGAAATATTAATTTTTTTAAACAAGAATGGATAAAAACTTGAATGTGGAAACCAAGTTTAAACCAAACCGGAATCTGCAACTTGCAACCAGCAGAGGTGGAATAGACTGTTTTCATGCAGCTAGGCCTTGGACAACCATCTTCCCGTTGAGACCAAACAGACCTAGAACTGCCTGGCTAGGTACTAATGGACACATTGGTTCAGAATAAACTGTTGTTCCCAATTCCTGTGAAGCCGCTTTGTTTGAAGCATATCACACAGACTTGGAAGAACTCAAGTATAGTGGGAGACCAGAGATATAGAGTGACAAGGATAGCACTCGACAGTTAAAGGTTCTGTGAACTCCAAATATGGAAAGTAGTCATCTCATTGGATCTTCCTGCCACTGCTCCATGCTAGTATTAGATACAAATCACAAAATCTTCGAGAAGGGCACAAAGTGATGGATAAAAGGGCAACTTGAAATCCCAGTACTCTGTTTTTTGCACCTTTTTCAAAGACATCTCCAGATACACAGCCGTGGTGAGATGGTCTGATGACCAGAATGAGAATCTTCTACCTTGTGGTGAGCATCATCAGACCCAGAAGACCAGAACTAGCCCTAGAGGAGAGGGGAACCCCAATCGGTGACTGCAGATCGTGAAACATCAGCCAATCCACAAATTCTCAGGAACAGCCTGCCCCAGCCTTATTGAACAAATATTCCCTGTCTTTTCAGGCAAACAGTCAAATACATTGGCAGGAACCTGTGGATAGAGTGTAGTAAATTCTTGAAATGATGTGTCAGAAATAGAGAGCTAGTGTTGAATTGAGAATGTTCGTGTAGAGTTAAGACTGAAGAGCCCTGTGAAGAGATTGGTAGAGTTTGATAGAGTTTAATTAAAGTACAGCAGTAGAACCTGATAAACATTTTCCTTGATAAAGTGTTTAATAAAGATGTGTTAGACCTTCTCCTGACTCTTGTCCCCTTTGGGAGAAAGTGAGGACTGCAGATGCTGGAAATCAGAGTCGGAAAGTGTGGTGCTGGAAAAGCTCAGCAGATCAGACAGCATCCGAGGAGCAGGAGAGTCAACGTTTCGTGCATAAGCCCTTCAACATTCCTGCCAAGAGATGTACCAACCCTTATTATCCAAAGGCTGAACAGTGCAAATGATTGAACTGTACATTGCATGACTGTCTGCAAATCTTGTAGCCTGAGTATGAACAGAAGTGGCCTGAGTACGTGCAAGAGCTGGTTAATAATTATAACAATGTGCTATTTTCACCCTTCAGCTATTTTCCAAACTACCTCTTTTTTGGATGAGACTGAGTCCTTCCTATGGGCATTGCCTTGAGGTCACCACAACTGCTGATGGAGGTGGTTAGAGCAATGAATACATAGCCAAGCATCACAGTGCTATGCCAAGTCCATGAGATGATGTCAAAAGGACCAGAAGACAAATGCTGAGATCAAAAACATTGAACTATAACAAGCCTGACAAGACTCTCCTTGCAATTGGTGCAAGGATATTCCTCTGAAACTAGAATATCAGGAATGAATAAGATACAGGCTATCCAGGAACCTGAAGGCCATCCAATCACCAAGCTGCTGGACACAGCTCTCAAGAAAGAGAAGGGAAACTGGACACATTTCACTTTTGTAAATTGTAAGTCTAAAGTCTTGGTGAGCACACAAGATTAAGTTTTGCCCTAAAAATTGTGAATTGCTATAAAGGCATGTCAATGATACAAGTTAATATCAATGGAAGAGTAAGAGCTCATCACATTTATCAAATATTGGTTTCCCACATCTTTAATGAAGAATTCTGATAGTTTCCATCAACTTACCTGCTAGCATAGTGTTCAATTCTGGAATGTGTATCTGCATGTGGTAACATTGGGGATGAGGCAGGCCTGAAACATCAAATAGACATTGAGGAAACATTTTCAATCTGCTGTTGCTACGTTTTTAGGTTCAATAGTATCTGCTGCTTTAACACGATCCAGTGTCCCTGTGACAAAGCATATTTATGTTGCCCAATATCTGCTTATGTATGTGGTGATATAAAAATGGGGATGTACAAAGCAGCTTCCCTTGATGTACAAACTCAATATTGCGACTTCTATAGGGGCACTCCCAAGTGCCTCTCATAATGCTATTTGAGTCAACATTAATCAACAACTTGTGGTGCACAGACATTGCAATTCTGGGCAGCCATTGCTCCCCAAACCTTGAATTCCTCACTATCAAATGCCACCCCGTCTATCTACTAACTGCTGTGTACTTACTGCCACAAGCAAAGGTTGAGGAAGCTCTGGATGTGCTGTACTCCATCACTAACACCCTGGAGATGGAACACCCCAACGCCCTGTTTATTGTAACTGGTGACTTCAATCTAAGGAAGGTGTTGCCCAAGTACCACCAGAATATTACCTGCCCCATCAGGGGCCTTAACACTTTAGACCACTGCTACACTACTGTGAAGGATGCCTACCACTCCATCCCCCATCCTCCTTTTGGGAACTCTGACCACAATGCCATGTTTCTTCTCCCGGTTTACAGGCAAAAGCTCAAGCAGGAGACCCCCTCATGGATACAGGTCTAGTGCTGGTTGGAGGAGGCAGAGGATCGACTCCGGTGCTGTCTGGAATTGGCTGATGAGGCCATGCTCAAACAGTCCGCAGGTACCTTGGACGAGTACGCCACCACCGTCACAGACTTTATCAGCAAGTGTGTGGAGGACTGCATACTGAGGAAGTCAATCCAGGTGTTCCCCAACAGGAAACCCTGGATGAATCAGGACAAAAAGAACCTGCTAAAAATCAGGCATAAGGCCCTCAGATCAGGAGGCCCACTCAAACATAAGGAATCCAAGTATGACCTTCGCAGAGCCATTAAGACAGCCAAGGACCAATACCGATCCAAACTAGAGACCCAGACAAACATCCGGCGACTATGGCAAGGACTGAATAACATCACAGGTTCTAAAAAGAGACAGTGCAAGATAGCAGATGATGACACATCCCTCCCAGATCGTCTCAATGCCTTCTATGCCTGCTTTGAGCAGAATTTTGTCAGAGAGATAACACCTATTTCGACAAGTCCTGATGAACCGATCCCAATAGTCACTGCATCAGAGGTCAGATCAGTTTTCCTACCTGTGAATCCAAGGAAAGCAATGGGACCAGACGGGGTACAGGCCATGCACTCAGAGCACACGCAGATCAACTGGCAGAGGTCTTCTCAGACATCTTCAACTTCTCCCTGCAGCAGGCCACTGTCACTGCCTGTTTCAAGAGGGCCAACATCATCCTGTGGCTAAGAAGCTCATGCAGCATGTCGCAATGACTACTGCCCTAACTTCGTTGGTCATGAAGTGCCTTTAAAGGCTGGTCATGGCATTAATCAACTCCAGCCTCCCCACTACTCTTGACCCACTCCAATTTGCATATTGGACCAACAGATCCACGTGAGATGCTATATCACTTGCTCTTCACTCCTCCCTAGAACATCTTGACACTAAGCTACGTAAGAATCCTACTTATTGACTTTAACAGTATTATCCCCTTGAGCCTGATTACTAAACTTAATCGGACTAAACCCCACTCTTTTCAATTGGATCCTCAGCTTCCTGATCCACAGGCCACAATCAGTGAAAATTGGGGACAATATTTCATCATCACTAACACTCAACACTGGAGCCCCCTAGGGTGCGTACTCAGCCCCCTACTCTACTCACTGTATTCCTATGACTGCATCGTCAAATACCAGATTAATGCCATTTACAAGGTCACTGATGACACCACTGTAGTCGGTCGAATCTCTGATGGTGACGAAATAGACTATAGACAGGAGGTGGAAGACCTAGAAAAATGGTGCACTGAGAACAATCTAGCTCTCAATGCTGGTAAAACCAAGGAACTCATTACTGACTTTCAGTGGAATGTTATTCATGCCTCCCTACACACTAACAGCACAGAGGTGGAATGAGTGGAGAGTATCAAGCTCCTGGGAATGGTCATCCACAACAAGCTTTCTTGGACTCTTCATGTAGGTGCACTGGTTACAAAGGCATAACAATGTCTCTTCTTTATCAGGCAGATAAGGAAAGTTGGCATGATGGTGAATACCCTTGCCAACTTTTATAGGTGTGCCATCGAGAGCATTCTGTCTTGAAGTATCACTACCTGGTATGGCAACTGTACCATTCAAGATCAGAGAGGGTTACAGAGACTGATGAATCTGGCCCGGACAATCACAAAGGCCAATCTCCCATCTATAGAATCCACCTACCAGGCCCGCTGTCAAGGAAAGGCCACCAGCATTCTCAAAGATCCATCCCACCCTGGCAATGTTTTTCTCCAATCTCTACGATTGGGGAGAAGGAACAAAAGCCTGAACACACACATCTGCCAGTTTCGAAAGTTTCTACCCTACTGTTGTTAGAATACTGAATGGTCTCACAAACTCTTAACATTCGCCTGTACCTGTGTTTTTGTTTTTGCTGCTGTTTACCTAGTATTTACTTAGTTATGCTACTTACTTCTGTGATCTGCCAGTATTGCTCACAAGACAAAGCTTTTCACCGTGCCTCGGTACACGTGACAATAAATTCAATTCAATTCAAGTCAACATTCAATGAGGTGAAGCTTTATACAAACCATTAAGCTTTGTATTTCATATGGGAATGTTAACCTATGTTGTCATACCCAGAAAAATTCATACACGTACAAAATTACTGTAAGCCAAATGTCATTTACCCTTGTGTTGTAGTAATCCCTTTGAATCATATTATTTTCTTTCTTCTGTATTATCGATGTTAAATTTCCCATATGTGAACTTTGTCTCATGGGGTGGAATGGAGTATTAAAGGACAAATGATGCCCTGACTGAAGAACTGCATTATGGGTTTGAGAACAGGAAAGCAGGAAATTTGATCAAGACCCAGATCTGCTAAAATCAACAAGAACTGGCAAATTGAGTTTTAAACTGTTCTGGAGCTGTGAGAGGAAAAGGGCCACTTTGAAAATGCCTCCTTCATTTCAATACTGGAGATTGATAAAGGTGTTAGAGAAAATACCCTTGACAAAAGCTAATGTTTCTTTAAGCACAACCTTGAGATTAGGGCCCTCTCTCTCTCTCTGAATTTTCTCTCGATGTTCTTTCTTCCTGGACTGGAGAATTGCTAGTGAGACAATCTATTTTACTGAATTTGCCTTTGCCATGTGTGTGTTTATGAGATGTTACTACATTGGAACAGTTACTGCTTGATAGTTAAATAATATATTATTCTCTTCAGTTTTCCAATTGAGTTGTTGTTTCAATTCTTCTTTCTTTTGTTTGTAATTTAACAACAGGAAGGATAAAATGTGTGTTGCTTCAAGCCGAGTAGTTTAACCAATTGAATTGCATCTGGAACACAATGCCTTACACTTGTCTTCAAAATAATAAAAAGTTGAGGTCTATGCTATCTACTTATTACATTTTGAGGGAGTTTGGTCTGGTCCATAACAATAAATGAAAGAACTGTGGATGCTGGAAATCAGAAATGTAAACTGAAGTTGTTGGAAAAACTCTGCAGGTCTGGCAGCATCTGCAGAGAGAAAATAAGTTCTGAAGAGGGCTCACTGCACCCAAATTATTAAGTCTGCTTTCACTTCACAAATGTTGCCAGACCTGCTGAGTTTCTCCAGCAATTTCTGTTTTTGCTTCTGATATCTTTACCTATTGAATAAAATTAAAGAGTCAAACACTTTCCCGCATCAATGGGGCATCGTAAATGACAAACAGACAGTTTTCTATCATTTCTAAGGCGTAATGCAAAGTTTTCAACCAATGTCAATCCATTCTAATAGTAACAGTTGTTAGAATGAACAACAGAATCCAGCTGTAGTAATTCAACATATCTGATATGTATTGTAGGTAAAATAAAATTTCCTTTACGTACTTTCACTGATTCAGTGGAAACTCTTTAGCAACTTGTATAAATGAGGACAGAGACATGTTTGGGGCTGAATTAGCTGATTTTAGCCAAGTAGGCCAATTAGGATGTGGGTGCACCACTTCATGGGGGAGGGAAGGTAAACTATAGCTGAAAATGTATTGCTGGAAAAGTGCAGCAGGTCAGGCAGCATCCAAAGAGCAGGAGAATTAACATTTCGGGCATGAGCCCTTCTTCAGGTTCATGCCCGCAACATCGAGTCTCCTGCTCTTTGGATGCTGCCTGACCTGCTGCGCTTTTCCAGCAACACATTTTCAGCTCTGATCTCCAGCATCTGCAGTCCTCACTTTCTCCTCGAAGGTAAACTATAGGCCCATGTAGGAAGAATGGACAGGTGGAGGGCTATGGAATTCACATAACAATGCATTAACATGTTCAAGGAGGCAAGAAAGTAAAAGCTACATATAATGTTGCAAATAAAACTATTTGCCATAAGAAGTAAAACATTCAAAAGCTTCCATCCAAGATGGAGACAAAAAGAGGACAGTGAGAAAACATTGTTCTGATGGGATTGCCTTACGTGTCAATGCTGTCACCTTCCATCACTGACTGGACAGGTAGGTAGCCTCTTTGCGGATGCTTGCTAAAATATTGCTTGGTTCTGAATTTGTTTTTCAATGTCTTGGCAAAGTCCCGCACATTTTCTCCTGACGTAGTCTGGGGGAGAAGCAAACAAAGTTACTTTCCAGTTGATACACTTAAGTTAAACTCTTGTTAATTATGGGATTTTGGGTTTGAATCAAAATGAATGTCTTTTCACACTGTTAGCTGTAACATTCCAGACTAGAATTAGTTTGAATCAGTCTCAATACAGTTCTCCTGCTATATTATGTTGTTAAAAAAAACTGTTCTGAGCTGTTTTTACATTCATTCGGATAATGCAGGCACTGTAGGCCAGGTCAGTATTCATTGACCATCACTAATTACCCAGAAGGTAGTTAGAAGCAAATCACATTGCTATAGGTCTGGAATCATGTGTAGCCCAGACTCACGTTAAGTTTGGCAGATTTCCTTCACTAAAGGACACGAATGAGCCAGAAGTGTTTCCATGCCAATTTACAGTTTAGCTTTTTATTCCATATGTGTAGCTGCAATAGTGGGATTTGAATCCATGACCGCAGAATATTAGATTGATTGTCTGGATAAATAGTCCAGTGACATCACCACTATACCAGCACCTCCCTACGTAGCTGGTCTAGAAAGTAGAGAAATTATCCTTTGCATGACATACTTTGGGATAATTGTAGAACATAACTTTTCATGCATGAGCCTTCGGTTTCAACGATGGTTTCAGGAAATGGATCTGGAGAGAGTTCTGGCAATAGGATGCAAAGAAAGGGAGGAAAAAAGTAATGGAGCAAATCTTCCTAAACTTGCTGTCATACACCTTCTTTCAGTCAATACAATGGTTTTAGTAGACTAGGTTGCCTGGCTGCCTTTTTGGCTAAGATGCTTTGTAGTGAAGAGAGATCTAGAAACAAAAGGGTGAGACAATATACCTAAAATGATGACCTTAGCAGGCAGCCCAATTAAGTTACTGGGTATAGCATTAGATTGTGGTTGTAATTTTAGGCCCAGAGTTTTGGGGTGACATAATGGAATAGTGATTAGCACTGCTTCCTTACAATGTCAGGGATTCTAGCCTTGGGTGACTGTGGAATTTGTGCATTCTCCTTGTGTCTGAATGGGTTTCTGCTGGATGTTACGGTTTCCTCCCTTAGTCCAAAGATATGCAGGTTAGGTAGATTGGCCATGCTAAATTGCCCTGTAGTGTCCAAGGATGCATAGGCTAGGTGGTGTTAGCCATGGGAAATGCTGGGTATGGGGATAGGGTGGGATGCTCTTTGGAGGATCAGTGCCGACTTGATAGGCCGAATGGCCTCTATCTCTACTGTAGGGATTTTATGGGTATCAAATGGGTTGTTATTATTGCTTTCAGTCAAAAGTCACTTGATTGTGTCAGCTGAACAGAGAAGCGTCTTCTTTGGAAATTGAAACCAACATCGTATAACTAAAATCTCATCAAGCACAAAGTTATATTGGTCAGTGTTTTACCAGCTATCGCTATAACAATGTAACATGATGGAATAATGCTCTTTGTGAGAATATATGTAGTAATATATATCACTTACAGGGACACAGTATTCCATGATGGGGTAATGTAGTTTGTGACCCTTGTTTGCCCTTCCTGTCAAGAAACATGTTTGGCAGATGTCAACATTAAACTGCTTCAAACTGCGGTATCTGAAGCAGAAAAGACAGATTTTAGAGATAGTGAGGAATAGAAATTGAACTTGAAACAAGAATCAAATGAAAAACAATTCTGCAGCAGGAACAACTAAAAGAATTATATACAGGAATATTTTGTTACCAATAATGTCAACACGCACTAAGAGATATATTTGATTGCTAAATATTGTCAACAAGCACCAATAAATGTGCGAGGTAACCAGTCCTTAGCCAGTCTGAGCAGTGGCAAGGAATACAGTGCCAATGTATATGCTAAAGCACAAGAGCTCATTGCCAAAACAGGCAGCAAGCACAGGTAAAAATAGCAACTCAGTGCAAGTGCAGTGACTGTTTTGGCATGTTAGCTGTTTACTTTTCTCTCCTTGGATTTGACAAGGCATAGATGCATTCACTGGAAGGAATGAAGATTTAAAAGTGCAAGTGGATATAGAGGATGATTAGATATAATGGTGGTGTCTCTATTAAGAAATGTTGACTAGATTCATTTCCAACATTTATTAGGGTATGTGAACAATAAATTAAATCCACTACAATATTCACTCAGTTTGCAGAAAATGAATCAACAGGATAGTGATTATGTGTACTTTCTGTGAACTTCCCCTTCCATTTCTCTTCTTGAACTCTATTCCCACATTCTCTTCCTGAAATTATGCAATCTGCCTAGACCATCTAACTCCCCATGTTTACACCAAAGAAAAAACACTAGAATGAGTGAGATAAAAAGAGAGATATTACTGGAGGAGAGAGAGACAAAAATGAGAAACAAAGAGTATTCACTTGTGGGGAAGACCATAACTAGAAGCAATAAAATAAGATATTTCATAATAAATCCAGTCAGGCAGTCTGGCGAAACCTCAGGAAACTCAGTGATAGGTTAGAATTAGGAACTCAATACTTAATGAGTGTTTGATGTGAATAGCATCAATGTATTTAATGAGACAGCGGATAAACAAGAAGGAGAAAGGAATAGAAATTTCTGTTGAAAGAATGAGATGAAGAAAGACTCAAAACAGACTATCTGAAGCATAAACCAATAACAACTATTTCTGTGCTGCCAATTCTGTGTAATTCTCTGCATCTTAAAGTTGAAAAATAATGTTAAGCCAACAGGCCTCTACAGGTTTGGGAAGTCCTAAATCTGATATTTTTATCACTGATAATGAAGAATAACAATTGATTTGAATATTTAGGCTTGGTATTAGTAATTGTGCTACGCTAACTCCAGTTTAGCCCAGAATCAAATCCCGACATTAAATAATGCAAGAAAAAAATCCAGCATTAAATAATGCAAGAAAAGTCATTACACAGCTTACTCCTCTTCAATATATCCACTGGGTATAATAACATCAGAGAGAAATGGAGAAACAGGATCTTTATTTAACTGTATGGCTTAATTGAGAAATAAATAGGGTAAATATAAAGAAAATTGGCTGTATGCACCTACCTAAAGCCTTTAATTGGGCATTGCTTGCAGATGTGACATTTGGCTTGGTGTTTTGCAGCTTCTGAAGTTATTAAACGATGTAGGACCGGCAACCAGACCATCGACTGGGGCTCCAATTTCATCCACTCCAGGAAGTGGGTGGCTTGAATTACTGGTTTATCATTAACCTGGAGATAGTACGGTAAAGAACATACTACAGATATTCTGTTGACGTGATCTTCAAGTCTAGACTCTATACATAGCCTCTAGCTAGGTTGTCTGATCTGTGTTCTGCTGATGCGCAGCTTAAACTATTTATTTTAAAAGGGTTACCAGAGTCATTGAAAGAATGCTGATGGGAAATTCTAGTATTCAGTGTAACAGGAAGGGTTGTGCTTTATTAAATCGGCAAAGGGATAACTGTCAACAAAAATAAAAAAATTTGCAAGGTTTTGCTTCTGGAAAGTTTTACCTAACAGAAAAAAAATCATAATATGAAATTTTATGACATCGTGTATGGATTGTTGGAATGGGATGATTGCAGTGATAATGGATGATTGAATGGGGATTTAAATTCTAAGTGTCAGTATAAATATTTACTTTGAGAAGTAGAGAACACATAGAAGTCAGTGTTCATGCCAGAATCACTGAAGTAGGGAAGAAGTCAGAGTCTGTGAAACAAACTCAAGAAGTTGTGAATTAGATTAAGAAAGATTATTATTTCTGAGCTCACCAGCTCACCAGAATGATACCCTACCATCTCCAATCCTGAAGCCACTGTTGAAATAAACTGCCATGGCTTTCTGCCCTGCTTTGAGCCCAGTGCAATTAGCCTCATGTGTGATAGGTTCCTTCAACTGGCATGATCCAGACAGATTGTCAGTGGCTCATAAAAAGGATGTAATTTCACACCAAATTATTAAAGTGAATATATCCTTCTTTGTACTATAATTTGGTGACATGCGGAAAATACATTTGGAAAATGTCATGTCATGTGTTTTGAAAGTACAAGGCAGATGGACAGCTTTTAATATTGAAGTCTAATGAAAGAGAGTATTATCACCCAGAAAGTGGCTTTTTGCATTGCTCCAAGGATTACCACTATCTTGCCTGAGAGTATTGGATGTCTGGAGTGATTTGCCGGGTCAAGCTTCTCTTGTGTAATTTACATGTAATAGAGAGGAAAAGGATACTTGAAATTATAGATGAGGAAAATTCAGCCCACAGTGTAGAACAGTAGGTTTCTGACTCGCGAGGCATGAAGGTCAATTTTAGAGCTTTGTACGAGCTTTCTAGGTCAATTGTACCACAGGTTGGCCTTCACTGAGATATCCCAACGGGGAGGATAACTAGGGATGTTGGGACAATTTAAATCAAAAAGGCAAGTGAAACGAGATTAGAATAGACTTCTTGGAAGGGTAACTACATTTTAAGGTTTAGGGAATAAGAATTTTTTAAGAGGTTAAATCGTACGAGATGGCAAAAATGCAAAATAAATTGAGATTTAAAAAGAAGGAAATGTTAAAACAAAATGTATGGCTATAACTGCACAATTATGAGAAAAAAATGTTGAGTGCTAGAAACATTGATTAAAATGGAGAGCCTCATTAAAATATAAAATCTCATTAAAATACATCTCATTTAGATAGAAAGTCATAAGAAAGGGTCTTAAATTGTGCTGTTGATGTGTCTCAGCATGATCATGGATCTAGATGACCTGTCTGGGAGCTGAAAATAGTCCATCAGTATTTTCGACGCATAGAATTTTGTGCTCACTGCAGCGTCTATCTAGTGGGAGGAGACTTGTGGTAAATTCACATTGTTATGTTTTCTATGTTACTGTACATAGATAAGTGAAATCTTGGTGTACCAACTAATTTGCAAGTATGAACAGATAGATTTCAGCGAGATCTTTGAAGCTCCGATTCCTGAATTTGGCAATGATCCTGTTATGGACACACAATGCTCAGACAACATCCCTAAGGGCAGGTCTGTAAAGTGCTACTTTCAAGCTGTGGATTCTGAGAACAGGGAGCTGTGAAACATTTGGGTTGTGAGGCTACGATGTAATTTGTAGGTCATTTATTACAGAGAAATGCAGCTAGTATTTGAACTTCCTTAAAGAATTTCATCCCTGCGGATTTAAACTCCACTCAAAACTAAACCAAGGTTTTAAAGCAAAGGTCTGTGTCATTCCTTTTTTAAGGAGATAGTATCCAACAAGTACTTCAGTTGCAAAGCTCAAGATTTATCTTCTGCAAGTCCAAAGATTAATCCCTTTCGAAGGCTAATTATGACCTCAGATTAGCAGGTTTAATTGCTCCAATTTACATTTTTCCAAACCCAATTCTTTTTGGTTATTTATGCTTTGAAGCTGAATCTTGAGTTCGTCATGAAATTTCTGAGTTACTAATTTCACTGATGATGGGAGCAAGGATAAACACCAGAATGTGAACTGGAATGTGGGTTACACTTGAACATGAACAAATTGCAAACAAATGCATTCCTGTATCAGCATTTCCGCAATATTCTCCAGGCTGACATTTCTCAGGTTAGTGCCGCTCTTAAACCCACTCATTCTCCCGTGGGAAAAAAATACTCATGATGGACTTACAAACCGAAAGCAGCTCCTGACACTGGGTTCCACATTGCTTCCACCAAATGCTGCTACCTCGCCAAGCTGGCGTGGGATCTGAATGGCTTCATGTAGGAGAAGGCTGAGGTGGCGCTGATTACACAGACTTGCTGAGTCACTCACTTGCTTGTACAAGTCTATAGAGGGAATGAATATCAGGATGTTACATTTGGTAAAATAACCAGATACAAACAGGTGATTGTGCAGTGGCTTCTTTCAGGGCAGCATTGATGTGTCATTAAGCTACGGAGATGGTTCTGGGGGTTGATAGGCGGGCTAAATGGTGAAGAGACAGGAAGTGAGAAGTAAGAACTTGCATCTATAATGTACCTTTCATGACCAAAGGACGTCTTCACAATTTCTTAAATACTTTTGAAGTGCAGCCAATGTTGTAAAATACATTCAAACGTGGTAGTCTTAGTTGAGCAATTAAAGGGCATGATTCCATCTTGTATGATTGCACTTGAATTGTCTTTCTTTGAGCTCCTCCCCACTATCTCACCTTTGAGCACCTCCCCAGCCCCTTCAACACATACAGGTTTTTGCAGTGTGCAGATTATTATAATCTTATGTACATATTTTTACTTGTGTTGGTGTACTCGATAATAGAGCTAGTAATTGCATGACATTGGAAATACTTCAGGGTGAATATTTTAAGGACTGACAGTCTGTGAACCCAACAAAATAAGGAACATTTGTGCTGGGATATGAAATCGTTCTTGCTTTATCCGTCCACTATCAGCATTAAGTATAGCCAAAGACAGATCGAATGTAGATTGGATATAGATAATCTTCCCTCTGCACTTAGCCCATTAAATATTCTTGATCTGATGCAACAATGGACTATGATTAAAACCCTTGCTCTGCCTTCTCAACAGTCATAATTTAGTAACAGTAAAGCTTAAGGGTAAGTTAAGCTGTCCCTAAACTATCATATTAAGCACTCTAATCTGAGATGTCATTATAGGTGCATAATAAACCTCCCAATCATTCTCAATATGAGTCTTGGTCTGAGAAGAATATTCCCTACTGCATGTCTTTGATTTTGCAATTCTAATATCAGTGCATTTAAAGATGATTAGTAATAAAATAAACTTTTGGTAACTTGGTTCATATTGATAATCAAAAGCACCATTATGTTAGACCTTTAAACTTGACAAGTTCCAGGACAGCTACACCATTGGTATGTTCCTGGCAATGTGAACATTACCTAGATATGTCCTGTCCTCTGAAAGCAGGGCAAATCTGACCTAGCCAATGACCATCCTATCATTATAACCTTTGTCCAAATATGGACCAAAGAGCTGCAGTCCACAGGTGAAGTGAGTGTGACTGCTCTGGATGGCAGCATTTGATAGAGTGTGGCATTGAGTAGCTCCGGCAACAGTGGAGTCAATGGGAATTGGGAAGAAGCACTCGACTGGTTTGTATCATGCCTAGCACAAAAGAAAATGTTTGTAATTGAAGATCAGTTATCTCCACTGTGGGGCATCACTTGTGGAGTTCCTTAGGTTGTGTCTTACACCTGACCATCTTTAATTGCTTCATCAATGAATTTTCCTTCAACATAAGAGCAGAGGTGGGGATATTTGCAGATGATTTCATAATATTCAGCACTATTGGTGACTTCTCAGATACTGTAGCAGCTTGTATTTGTATTTGATAAGACTTGGACAACTTTAGGCTTGGGCTGATCAATGACAAGTAATATTCATGACACAGAAATGCCAGGCAATGACTATCCTGGGGATTATTATTGATCAGAAACGGAACTGGACCAGCTACATATATACTACACAAGCAACTTGGAATCTGGGAGTTCTGTGATGAGCAACTCACCTTCTGATTTCCTAGTGTGGTCAGGTGACCTCTAGGATTGTTACAGAAATATTGACATTTTTCATGAGAATGGATAAAGACTTGAAATGTGGAAGCCAAGTTTAAACCTAGCTGGTCTCTGCAATTTGCAAACTGCTGAGCTATAACAGACTGTATTCATGCAACCAAGCCTTGGACAATCAACTTCCCTTCGAAACTAGACAGGCTTGGAACTGCCTGGCAAAATGTGAATAGCCACATTGTTTCAGAAGGAATCATTGTCTCCACCTCCAGTGATTCTGCTTTGTTGAAGAACTAGGTGACACCTAGCTCAGTAGGATGCTAAGGCAAAGACAGACAAGGGTAGCACTTGAAGGTTCAAAACCATGTTCTGCAATTTCCAAATATGGAAAGTAGTCACTTTCATGGATCTTTCTGCCCCAACCTGATGCTAGCATTGAACTCAAATCATAATCTTTGAGAAACGTGCAAAGAAAGGGATTAACAGGGCAACGTGGAGTCCCAGCTCTCTTTACTTTTGCACCTTCTTCAATGGCCTCTCCAGGAGCACATTTGACTTGCAACCGAGATGCACAGCGTCTCTAGCTCCTTGTGCCTTGTGGTGAGCATCATCATACTGACCAGGGCCAGCGAGACCACTTCAGTGAGACAACGTGAAGACCAGAACTAGTACTAAACAAAAGGGGAAGCCCCAACCGATAACTGTAGATCCTGGAACATCAACCAACTCTTTAAGACCACTGTTCCAGCTTATTGGATGGGTAGTACCAGTCTTTTCAGACAAATACAGCAGTAAGGACCTATGGATAGGGTATAGTGAATCCTCAGAAGCATGTTAGAAATAGATAGCTAGTGTAGAATTGAGACTGTTTATTTTGAATTTTAAGACTATTTATTGAAGAGTCCTGTGAAGAGCTTGAGGGAGTCTAGTAGAGTTTAACTATAGTCAAATCTGATAAACATTGTTTTTCCTTGATAAAGTATTCAATAATGTTGTGTTGGACCTTTCTCTGAACCTTGGCCCTTTCTTAATCTCATCATGAAACATGCATGAATTCAGAAATTAAAAATCACACAACACCAGGTTATAGTCTAACAGGCATGCTTGGAAGTACTAGCTTTCAGAGACTGCTCCTTCAACAGGTAACTAATCATCAATGACCTGATGGAAGAGCAGCATTCTGAAAGTTAGTACTTCCAAATAAACCTGTTGGACTATAACCTGGCGTTGTATGTTTTTTTAACTTTGCCCACCCCAGTCCAACACTGGCACCTCCACATCATGAATTAAAAAGAATTACCACAAACTTGTCAAGATTAGTCAGCATATGTTTACCCACTCTTTCACTTTACAACTTACAATTCACATGACATGTATGTGATAGAATACTCTCCACTTGCCCGGATGAGTCCAGCACTAACAGCACATAAAGAACTTGACACCATCTAGGACAAAGCAGCCTGCTTGATTGGCACGCCATGCATCACTTTCAACATTCAATCCTTTCACCTCTGCCATGCAGTGTCTAAAAGATGTACAGTAATGGGCCAAGATTCCTGCAACAGCATCCTCCAGACCTCTGACCCCTACTTTCAAGAAGGACAAAGCACATATGTCGGAACATCACCTCCTCCAAGATCTCCTCTAAGCCACACACCACCTTGACTAGGAAATATATACTTTTGGAATATTTTTTGTATGTTACAGTGAAGATAAAAGCAAACTATTTGTTCACTTTATCTGCTATTTCCCCATAATCTCCTGTTACCTCAATGACAGATTAGAGCCCTTAAGTACTATAGTCAGTTTTCTAATTTTTACTTCCAAAATGTGTGTTTTTTTTGAGCAAGTCGAAAGGCAAACATAAATTACAGAGCTGTCTGGCAAAGTCTTATGTGGGACTCATGGCATGCTATACCCGATGAGTGTGTGGGATACCTCAAGCAGAGACAGACACATACTAGGGAAAGATAATGAGTCAGCTGACTGCCTAAACCCTTTTAGCAGAAAGGCATCAACTTCCAGGAATATATAAAATAAAGATTTCAAAATGGGTTCCAACTGTGATGTTTGTGTTCTCATGGAAGAAGGTGTGCTAGTAAACTGAGGTACTGATGTGTATCAGGCTGAGTTGTGAAGGTCACAGTTGAAGAACCACCCACCAGTTTATCCCTGTGCCACAAGTAAAATGATTCTTTTCCTCTGAGTGCTAGATACCACCCAGCTACCAAAGGAAGTGTCAAGAAAATAGGACATAAAATGACTCCCTCGATGTGAATGCTGACAGCTGTCAAAGGAAACCAGGACAAAAGAATTGCAAACAAACTGTAAAGTCAAAAATCTTAAAAACAACTGTTCACCAACTATCCATTCTTCACAAATGATCCCGAGAGACTGATCTGTATAACTTTTAACTTTAATCTTTTTTAGAGTCACTTCTTTTTCCTAATCCATGTGTATGGGTGTTGCATTATTCTTTCTTTTCATGTTCATTAATTAATAACTCACTGATTCGTTAATTGAAGAAAGCTTAGGTAACTTGGTTCCTGGGAAAAAACGAAATCTCCCTTTTTTCAAATTTTCAAATTCTTGCTGTGAGCAACTGAGAGACCAAGTGAATAAAGAGGGGAACTAGTTCATCACTCCTCTTGTAGGAGTTTAATAATATTGGATATCCGTCTGGGAGCTTAATAACTTGGGGAACCTCACCTGGGAGCTGATTATTACCTTTCCATTCCCACTATTGAGATGACCAACCCTCACTTTACTGACTTTTTCTCCTTTTTAAATACCTGTAGAAATTTGTGCTCTTTGTTTTTACTTTGCTAGAATGCCTTCTCTTTTAGGAGAAAGTGAGGACTGCAGATGCTGGAGATCAGAGCTGAAAATGTGTTGCTGGAAAAGCGCAGCAGGTCAGGCAGCATCTAAGGAGCAGGAGAGTCGACGTTTCGGGCATAAGCCCTTCTTCAGGAATGGCTTCAGCCCTTCTCTTCTACTCCAGTATGTTCCTCCTTTTTAACCTTTAGTCTTTATCTGCTGCCTTTTATATTCTCTCCAAACATCTGACATGCCACTTTGAAAAATTATAAGCTTTTTCCTTAAATTTGATAGTTTCATAATTTCTTTAGTTAATGGTGAGCCCTCCCATTAGAATTTTTCTTTATCATGCAAATCTACTTACTCCGATTATTTTGAGATATCCTTTTAAATGTCTGCCGCTGCAACCCTATTGATACATCCTCGAGCCTAGAATTCTGATTCACTTCAGCTAGCTCAGTTTTTCATAGTTCTTTTAAAATTTAAAATATTAGTCTTAAAACCACTGTTTTCCATTTCAAACTGGATTTAAAATTCAATCATATTGTATTCCCTGCTACCCAGGAGTGTCTGAGGTGATTAATTTATCCTGTCACATTACATAATACCAAACCACTAATACATTGAAAGTGAAGCACTTTGACATGCTCTGGGAAATGTAACAAAATGATGGAAAAAACACAAATCTTCCTTTCCACCTTTATGTTTGATATTTACACTGATATTTCTCCTCCACCTCTGCATTGCACAAAGTGATAATTCCAGTCTTGAAGGATAGAACTCGGATCTTTCCATTGCGACCACTAGGGAGAGATGAAAGAACAAAAAAAATATAAAAATGGTTCCAAAGCAAGAAACCAAAAACAACTGGCATCTAAAACCTGAAATCCTATTTACATCAGGTCAGGATTGACTGTGTCCGTTAAAGTCTCCTTTACAAAAACAGAAGTACCTTTGAATGTTCCAAGAGTTTGCCTCTCTGCCGAATGCGGTTTGATTCTGATTCTGTGTGAGCCAGTTGTTTCAATGTGAGCTTTGACAATGAGGAGTATGAGTTAATTTAACAGCACAGCTTAGCTCAGTCCTGTTTTCATTCAACATTCACACGTGTGCATTTGAGCGTAAACAGGCATGAGAACTCTGGTGCGTTTTTCTGCCCCTTAGCTCACAAGTCTCAGAACCAATTTCAGAACATTATCTGTTGCATTATCATGAGGCAGGACAGTTATCAAATCTGGGTATTTCTTAATCTTAATGGCTCTTTGCATATTCAATCATTGATTTACTGGGGATCAGATGGGAAATACAGGATTCATTTCTCTTGTTATAACAGAGACTGACTTTTTAAGAGCTGTTAAAATGTCTTATGCAAATTAATACTTCCTACTCAAAAATTTGAGAATAAAACCAACCTTCATTCCAGTTTGTATGTACATGATTACACTCCTCTACAATTTTGGCTGTTTTCACATGATGAAACTACTCACCGTTTACCTATTCTATTCAGGAGAAGTTGCTGTCTCCCAATTACACAGGATTGCATTGGATTAATGGCACAGAAACAGACCATTCAGCCTAACCAGTTTTTATGTTTCTGAGACCCTCCTGCCATCTTTTCCCTTTAAATCTACTGTTATAACTACCAATTCTCTTTCCCCCTTAAATGACATTTATTTGAGCTCCTGCCTTTGGTGATGTATTGTATATTTTCATCATTGAATAAAAATATTTCTACTCAATTCCCGATTGAATTTCTTGGTGCCTGTCTTATACTGGTGGCCTTTAATTGTGCTCTTCCCCACAAGAGGAAACATTCATTCTGCACAAGCTCCATCAAAACCTTTCATAATTTTAAAGACGTCAATTAGGTCACCACTTAACCTTTTTCTAAGTGAAAAGAAATCTAGTCTTTCCAAATGTACAGCCAAATTTCTGGTTTCATCAGTGTAAATCTACCCTGCATTCCCTTGAGTGCCTCTACATCTTTTTTTTATAATATATTTTTATTGAGAAAAAATACATTTTTTAATATCACAACAAGTACAAAACAATGCAATTCAAACAGTACAAACAAACCTAAAAAATAAAAAATATCCCCAACCCACCCTCATAGACAAATGTATAAACATATATAGAAAAATATAAAATTAAAAAAAAATTGAAACTAGCTATTTAACTAACTAAATAAATAATCAACAACAAACAAATAAATAGTAATAACTCAGCCCAGCCAAACAAAACGCTCATACATTTGCAGTTCCTCCACCCTGGATATTGGACTCGTGAAACACAATTATTACGGCTATATAAAAGCCCTTGTTAGTGTGGCAGATAAATCTGTGTCCAGGTATTCCAAAAAGGGCTGCCATGTCTTGTAAAAATTCTCAGTTTATGGTGCCCCATATATGTGAGAAAATCCAGGAAAATATGCTCCATAACAATCTTCCACCTACCTGACAGGCCGGAGGGGGGGCGGGGGGGACGGTTTCGAATGCTGAACCTAGCAACATATTCTTTCTTGCACAGAACGTGAGAATATTGAAAAGTTTTTCTTATGCACGTCTGCAGGAAATACAGTGGGTAGGCCCAAAAGGAGAGAGATAGGGTCCTTCTCCACCCTTACACCTTGAATGCTCTCCATTGCGTCCACCACAGCACTCCAATATGTTTGAAGCCTACCGCAAGACCAAAGACAATGGGTAAGAGCGCCCATACACACCTTGCACTTGAGACATGCTGAAGGTACCCCTGGTTTAAATTATGACAGTAGTCTGGAGCCAAGTGGACCCTGTGGGGAATCTTCAACTATAAAGCATGGGTCCTATTGCAAACTGATACCTTCCTTGCATTCTCCCAAATATCCGCCCATGCCTCTGAGGAAACTTCAACATCCAAATCTCTTTCCCACATCTTGCAGAGTCGATCAGACTCATCTGAGTTGGCACCCCCCCAATTGATGATATAAAGTACTGACAGAGAGTGTACTCTTAGCACTTAGCACCCCTTCTCTATGTCAGATGTGCAGGGATCAGTCAAAAGTGTGATTTTTTTTAAATAAAATCCCTAACTTGAAAAAAAACTTAAAATCCCTAACTCGTACTACCATACTAACTGATTGAAGGACATCATTACGCCTCCCTCAAATAAATTGCCCAATCAAGACACACCCCTAGCTGCCCAACATTTAAATCCTGAATCTATCACCCCAGTTGAAAACCTGGCATGCCCACTAAAGGTGTAAACAAAGATGTTTTGCCAATATTGCCTTCTCTCTGCCGAATTGCCCTCCATGCTTTAACAGCATTGATGACTATTGGGTTTGGCAATTTTCCCTACCTGTCCTCACCTTGTCCAAAAACAGCAAACTGGTAAGGGGGCACCTTGCCTGGGAGGCTTCGATATCTAGCCATATTCAAAGAGGATCCCCACAAGCCCAATCACTCACGTAGGTCAAAAGTGAGCTCAATTGGTAATTTTTAATGTCTAGAAGGTCCACTCCCCCCAATCTGTGAGGCAACTGCAGTTTGGCTAATTTAATGAGGGGCCGCTTACAATGTCAAATAAAGGAGCTGAACCAGCCGTACAGCCTCCTGAGTATTTGTTTATTGAAAATCAGGGGGAGCATCCGTATAGGGTACAGCAGATGAGGGAGGATATTCATCTTAATAAGCACTATCGGACTCAACCAGGAGACTGGAAGTGCCTCCCATCTTTGAAGATCTTGTTTAATTTTTCCAAATAATTGAGTAAAATTGGCTTTAAACAGCCAATCCAGAACTGGAGTAATGAATATGCCCAAATACACAAAACCCCACTGTGACCACCTAAATGGGAATCTATAGTCACTCTCAACAGCCAATACTTCCGTAAGACCACCCATAGGCATAGCCTCTGATTTAGCAAAATTAATCTTATAACCTGAAAACATGCCAAACGCGCAAATGCATTGTATCAGGTGAGACAGTGAAACTGCTGGATTTGCCAAAACAAATTCGGACATCGTTTGCATACAGCAAGATCTTATGTAATTTTGACCCTACTTCTGGAGCTGACTTTTTGGGATCCCCACAAATGGCCTCTGCCAATGGTTCAATCACCAACATAAAAAGCAATGGTGAAAGGGCACGGCCCTGCCGGCTGTCCCTAAAAAATATTAAAGTTGCTTGATCGTACCACATTGGTAATGACCACCGCAAGAGGTACACAGTAGAGAAGCTTTACCCATCTTATGACAACTTCACCCAAATCAAACCGCTCTAGAGTATAGAAAAGGTACGGCCACTCAACTCGGTCAAATGCCTTCTCTGCATCTAAAGAAATCACCAATCCCTATATTGACTGCTGTTGGCATGCTTGAATTACATTAAGCAGCCTCCAAACATTAGTGTAGGATCTGCAACCATTTATAAAGCCTGTCTGATCCTCTTTAATAATAGAAGGTAACACAGTCTCCAGCCTTAGAGGAGAGAGAGGATTTTAAAGTCCACATGTAAGAGCGAGATAGGTCTGTACGAAGCACAGTCTTCTGGGTCCTTCCCTTTTTTAAGGATAAGTGAAATATTGGCCTCTCTCAGAGATGGTGGGAGACAATCATGACTGTATGAATCATTAAACATATTCAGCACCGGACCTGACAATATACTTATAAATTCCTTATAGAATTCATGGGAAGTTCATCAGGATGGGCACCTTTCCACTGTGAAGCTGCCTCACAGCTTCCTGCACTTCTTGCTCTGATAATGGGGCATTGAGAAAGGACTGTTGTTCGGGAGTCACACCCGGGAGCTTCAGATCTCTAAAAAAGGATTCCATTTTGGCCTGCCCCTCCTCACAATCCTCAGATTGGTATAAGTTAGAATAAAATTTCTGGAACGCCACATTAATCTTTTTAGAATCCATGTTAAGTTCCCAGACCCTTCCCTAATCGCTGTAATGGTTTGTGGGCACTTCTCTTTCTGGCAAGGTATGCTAAGTATTTGCCTGGCTTGTCACCAGGCTCATATAACCTTTGCTTTGCAAAAGCCAGCTCCTTCTTTGCCGTCTGTGTGAGCATGGAATTTAGTGCAGACCGCGGCGCTGTAATCCTCTGTAGTTTGACAAACGAGGGTCTGCCAAAGTAGACCTTCTCGGCTGCCTTCAACTGTGCTTCAAGGAGACGTTGCTGCTCACCCTTCTGCCACTTCCTAGTGGTGGAATATGAAATTACCAATCCCCTAGCATTGGCTTTGGCAGTTCCCAGCGAACAGATGAGCTATCAACCAAACCTACAATGATGTCTATGAACACCCAAAATTCTCTAGAGAAATACTCCACAAACTTACTATCCATGAGGATAAAGGGATCCATTCACCAGTTCCTTTGAACCCACTGTAACGTCCTTAATTTTAACCATAAGGTACACTGGAGCATGATTAGAGATGGTAATATTAACAATTGTACAAGATGCCACCAGATCCAGGGTTACTGTAAGGGTCAGAAAAAAATCAATCGTCATGTGACATCTGTGTAAAATTCCTGTCTGTAGGGTGGAGACACCTCCTGACATCCACCAACTCTAATTCCCCACACAGATCCACTAACTGTTTAGTTTGTACAGAGGGTATCAAGGGACCTTTGGGCAACCTGTCTACTGTGGGATCCATGAGACAGTTAAAATCTCCCCCTATAATGATGTGCCAGGACTTGAGACTTATCAGTTTAGAAAAAGCATCTACCAAAAATTTAAGGGGATGAGCTGGGGGACAATAAGCATTTAAAACACCGTATTCTTCCCTCTTTATCAAGGCTTTAAGAATTGCAAACCTCCTGAATGAATCTTTAACACATTCCAATAATTTAAATGAGAAGTTTTTCCTAACCAATATAGCCACTCCCCTACTTCTGGTATTAAATGATGAAAAATAAACTTGGTCAAAGCCATTCTGCTGTAATTTCAGATGCTCCTTGTCATCTAATGTGTCTCCTGTAACAAAGCAATATCCATCTTCTCTTTTCTAAAACTCAAGAGTACCTTCTTCCTTTTAATTGGTGAGTGACTTCCCTTGATATTCCAGATACACTATTTAATCAAATCATTAACTATAATCTTCTACAATTACATTTAAATTCCAGAGAGGAGGAACCTGAACCACAAACTGTTGAGCCTTAGTGTCACATGATCCATCAAATATTAAAAACTACATAAACTAAAACCATTACATTTAACAAACCCACAAAACTAGTAAAAATTAAAAACAACAAAAACCAAAGAACAAACCAACATACAAAGTGCCAACAGCGCTGAGTAGAGGAACTCACCCCCTGCACAGAGGGGGCAACTACCCATCCCAAGCTGCCCATAAATAGGCATTTAACCACTCCAACTACCTTCACTTCACCCAGCTAGAGCCGCACCACAAACACAAGCGGAAAAGAGTAAACACACTATAGAATATCGATATGAATAAAAAGCATTCTTTTATAACAAAAGGGGGAGATAAATACCCCACCCATCCATTGGTATATCCTAACTGAGAAATTGAAAATGTACATCTTAACCACTACAAGACATAGTTTAAACCAAATTATTATCAATAGAGGAAAAAAAAGAAAAATAAAGCTCTAACCGGATTTCGTCCGTTTGCTTTACAGAATGATAAACACATACCCAAACAACACTATTTATACATACTAAAATTGTTCAAATTATGTTAGTTTGTCCACAAAGTCTCTTGCCTTCTCTGATGTGTCAAAGAGATGTATGGATCCATTTAAGGTGTTGCGAAGCACTGCCGGATATCTCAGGGAGTACTGAATCCCAGGATCCCTCAGTCTTCTCTTAACAGTCTTGTCAGATTTTTGTATCTGGGATCACCGCTGCTGAGAAGGCCTGAAAGAACATGATCTTAGAGCCCTCGTAAATTAGGGCCTTCAGATCCTTCCCCTGGACCTTGGCAGCCTCCATGACTCTCTCCTTATCCCGGTAATGATGGAACCGCATCAGGAGAAGATGAGGATGTTGACTCAGACCTGATCTCAGCACTCCGACCGGGTGAGCCCTCTCTATCTTCAATCCTCTCATACCAGCCTCCATGTCAAGGAATTTCAGAAGCCAAACCTTAACAAATTCCGCAGGCTACTCACTTTCCTTACCCTCAGGCAGACCGATGATCTGAATATTTTTTTCTCCTGCCCCTGTTCTCAAGATCGTCCACTTGGTCACGCAAATTACAGATCTGCGTCTTCAGCACTTGGATTCTATCCTTGGATGAACTGCCATCAGTTTCCACCACTGTGACCCTGTGCTCCACCTCATCTGTCCACTTCTCCAGGTCTCCCAGCTGCTGCTCATGCTTCTGCAGCATGAGAAAGATTGGAGCCAGCTTCTCTTCAATCTGTTTCCCCAACATATCGCGAGATTTCGAGAGCTCATTCACCAGGTTCTGGAGAGTAATCACCTCCGAAGCTGCTGCAGGCTGAGCTGCAGACCAGGCTTCGAATGCTCCACCTCCCTGTTTCTACATCTCTGGATGGCTGAAAACACAGGTAAGTTAATTTTTTGGGACTCCACAATCTTTCCGAAGTCCCAAGAAATCCAGATGACCTGGGTTCGGCGGGTTAAAGGACCATCCTGCTTGTGCTGCGATGCCAAGTTCTGCAGTGCGATCTTCTCAGATCACTGCCCTTAGATCCCCACCTCTACATCTTTTGTTGAAATGATGATCAGCTCTGCATGTAGTACTTTAGGAATGGCTAACCAAGATTCAATACAAATTCAATACTACTTTCATCCACGCGATCATTTTTCAATTCTACACTTTTAGAAATAAAGTCTAGTATTTGATACTTTTTAAGGCTTCGCTAACTTCCTATGCAACCCTTAGTGATTGGTACACTTATACTCAGATCTCTTTGTTTTTCTAATCCATATAGATTTATATCTTCCAAGTAGTGAGTGACCATTGTATTCTTCCTACTAACATGCATGACATAATTTATGATTGAACTTTATTTGCTAATTATTTCCCATTCAGTATTAACATAAGCCTTCACTACGGTGCCAGTGTCATCAAAGACACTTCGCTCCTACAACCTCTTCCATCAGGCAGAAAATACAGAAGGCTGAACACGTGTATCAGTAGGTTCAGGGACAGTTTCTTTCCAGCTATTATGGGACTATTGAATGGACTTTCTAACCTCAAATAATGCTGATCTTGCTGACATTGTTGTCTCTTGCATGCCCTGTGCAATGCTACCTGTATGCCTCCATCTTAATTTTTTGTTCTGTACATCATTGCTTACTATGATCGGCTGAACTGCTCATAAACAAAGCTTTTCACTGTATTTCGGTACACGTGACAATAAATCAATCAATCAATAATGTCAAACCATGGATACCTTTTTGCTTCAATGATGTACCTATTGGAAATAATTCAAGACTTTCCCAAACTTATTTCATATCATTCTTACAGCAAACAGAGAGAACTCTAATCCAATATTTTGGACTGGATTGTGATCCAAGGTGAATGCTGATAGTTAACTGAATGAATTAACCATGACCCATAAAGTATTATGTTTATCATAATTTAATCTAAAGAAAGTGATGTGTTACTATTCATGCTCAACTGTCAGGCAAAGCAAATCATAAACAGAGAGATGAAATTAAAACTTACGTGTCATAGACATTGAGGAGCCAGTTAAGACACATGTCCACAGAGAGAGGCACGTTAATGATGATCCCACGCTCCTGCTCAAGGTGATCATACATGGCAGTGAGGCACTGGATGATTTCCAGAACATCGATTGTCTGGTCACTTTGCTGTAGCTTGTACTGAGTGAAGATATTGGAGGCACTGGCCATGCTCAGCAGGTCCACTGACAGTGGATAACGCAGACACAGAAAATGAACAATGTAAAACATGCTATTTACAATCAGCATAATGTCACTAATGAAAATGTGTTGCTGGTTAAAGCACAGCAGGTTAGGCAGCATCCAAGGAATAGGAAATTCGACATTTCGGGCACAAGCCCTTCATCAGGAAATATCCTTTTTTAAGGATAAGTGAAATATTGGCCTCTGTCAGAGATGGTGGGAGACAATCATGACTGTATGAATCATTAAACATATTCAGCACCGGACCTGACAATATACTTATAAATTCCTTATAGAATTCACTGGGAAGTTCATCAGGACGGACACCTTTCCACTGTGAAGCTGCCTCACAGCTTCCTGCACTTCTTGCTCTGATAATGGGGCATTGAGAAAGGACTGTTGTTCGGGAGTCACACCCGGGAGTTTCAGATCTCTAAAAAAGGATTCCATTTTGGCCTGTCCCTCCTCACAATCCTCAGATTGGTATAAGTTAGAATAAAATTTCTGGAACGCCACATTAGTCTTTTTAGAATCCATGTTAGGTTCCCAGAACCTTCCCTTACCCGATAATGTCACTAATGACAGTATAAGAAATTTAAGAACAAACTCCCTAGACATCTTCTCCAGAATGAAAATGAATTGCAGTTAATGTTCAGTGTTTACATTTAAATGTTAGCCCAGCAATATGTCACAAGAAGATAACACTTCCCCTTAAAAGCAGTAAGTTAGAATAATAGCCTGCCACCTTGATTTTTAATATCCTTTTCCAAATGCAACAGATGCTGTCTGATGGCTTTAGAAATCTCTGATCAGAGCACAATTCCCACCCCAGGCAACTGTCTGTGTGGAGTTTGCACATTCTCCCCATGTCTACATGCATTTCTTCCGGGTGCTCTACTTTCTTCCCACAGTCTAAAAATGTGCAGGTTAGGTGAATTGGTCATGCTAAATTGCCCGTAGTGTTAGGTGTAGGGGAATAGGTCTGGGTGGGTTGCTCTTTGGAGGGTCAGTGTGGACTTGGTGGGCTGAAGGGCCTATTTCCACACTGTAAGTAATCTAATCTAACTAAAAAGAGAAACCATATTTGAGAGACAAGGAGCAGAGAAGTTTCATAGTGTTGACTGTTCGTTTGTGGAAGGTGAAACCTCTACCTTTCAAAAAGTTTTCATCCTCTTTCCATTTGTTTAGGTTTTCCTGTGATGCACAACCCACTTCAGCTGAAAAGACAGCAGATTGGCCTATTCCCAAACCTCAAACTGCAAACCCCACCTTGAGAGGAGGCATGGATAACTACAGGACAGTAGTAAGTGTTCATCTTTGTAGGAAGGAGCTGGCCTCAACTTAGCACTTCCATAAGCAACATTGCTAGTAAAGCAGGTAATGCAGTCCTGAAGCATACACTGTATATGGAGCTATTTCACTAATTCAGGATTGATTCGCTATTGTCTTTCAAGGCAGGCAGGGTATGTTTCACATGATCTCTTCGGAGCTGAGATTTCTTAATACTTTTCCTTTTGTGTTTCTAAAATATTTTCGTTACACTATGGGCAAACAGGATATTTAAATGAAAATCCAGAGTTTTGCTCATCAGATTTTAACCAATTCAAGTGGAGAGATCTTGACTTTATGAAGTAGTAAAAAACAGGCGATAGTAAGTCAGTAGACCAACTTGTATTATTTTTAACCTCAACAGAAACTGGAGTTGGGAGAGATGATTTTTTAAAATTCACTAATTTTTCAATTTTGCTTTAGGTCAAGATATACCCACAAGTGCCTGTGGCTCATCAAATTTAATGGGTAGGAAATCGGCTTGATTGTCCAATAATAGGACCACAATGTCAGAGGTACTGAAATGGTAGGAGCATCCCTGTAGTTGAGGCTTGAAGTGCAAATAAGGGCTTCGAGGCAGGTCTACAAACTGAAGGAGTTTCAGGACAAGGGTAATGTGCAACACAATTAATTCAAGTTGGTGAACTTATATGTTATTCCAAATCAGGTTCTGAACTAGTTTAACTTTGTTGACAGCCCAACATAGATTTATATGAGCTTAAGACACGGAACACCCCCCACTGCCTGAAAGCCCATTGGCAGACAATGCAGTTCCTTGACATAGAAATCAAACTTACAGCGGAGTGCCTTCTGCACACGCCTCAATTTCATGGCAGTTCTGTAGGCTGAGAATTTGATGTTATTCAGAGCAGCTGTTACGAAAAAAGTAGAAAAGAACAAAATATCTATTACTCCACATTATTCTCCTTGTGAGAGGGAATTATACTACATTTGTTAATAAGTAGTGAATGATTCAGGATCATACTTCCAGCAGAACAGCAAGAGAGAGAAATGGATTTGCAAAGTCAACAAAGAACAAAGAACAAAGAAAATTTACAGCCGAGGAACAGGTCCTTTGTTCTCCAAGACTGTGCCAATCCAAATCTACTGTCTACACCTATTGCCCAATTCCTAAAGATCTGTATCCCCCTCTGCTCCCCACCTACTCATGCATCTGTCCAGACGAACCTTAAGTGAATCTACCATGCCTGCCTCTACTCCCTCTGCTGGCAACACATTCCAGGCACCTACAACCCTCTGTGTGAAGGACTTGCCATACGTATCCCCCTTAAACTTTTCACCTCACACCTTGAAAGCATGACCTCTTGATATTGAATCCTTCACCCTGGGATAAAGCTTATCGCTATCCACCCTGTCTATAACTTTCATGATCTTGTAGACCTCAACCAGCTACCCCCCTCAATCTCCTTTTTTCTAATGAAAACAATCCTAACCTACTCAACCTCTCTTCATAGCTTGCACCCTCCATACCAGGCAACATCCTCGTAAACCTTCTCCGCACCCTCTCCAAAGCGTCCACATCCTTTTGGTAATGTGGTGACCAGAACTGTACACAGTATTCTAAATGCGGCCGAACCAAGTCCTTTACAATTTTAATATGACCTTCTCTTATACACAATACCCCATCTGATGAAGGCAAGCATACCATATGCCTTCTTGACCACTTTATCCACCTGTGCAGCCACCTTCAGGGTACAATGGACCTGAACTCCCAGATTTTTCTGCTCATCAACTTTCCCCAAGGATCTTTCTTTTGCAATATAGTTAGACCTTGCAAAATGCATCACTTCACATTTGCTCGGATTGAACTCCATCTGCGACTTTTCTGCCCAACTCTCCAGTCTATCTATATTCTCCTGCATTCTTTGACAGTCCCTTATGCTTTCTGCTACTCCACCAATCTTCATGTCATCTGTAAACTTACTGATTAGATCAACAATGCTCTCTTCCAGATCATTTATGGAACGCCACTGGTCATCTTTCTCCATTTCGAGAAACTCCCTTCAACTACTACTGTCTGTTTCTTGTTGTTCAACCAGTCCTTTATCCACCTGGCTAGAACACCCTGCACACCATGTTACTTCACTTTCTCCATTAGTTTACCATGGGGAACCTTATCAAACACCTTACTAAAGTCCATGTATATGACATCTACAGCCTTTCCTTCATCTATCAACTTGGTCACTTACTTAAAGAACTCTATAAAGTTGGTAAGGCACGATCTCCCCCAAATAAAACCATGTCATGCTGCAACAGTTGGCATCAGTAACTCAAGTGAGTTTAATTTTTCTTTTTATCCATATTTCAGAGAGGTTTCCAACCAACATCTGACTCACTGAATGTCACAGGGCTGCTGTGAACATCTGGAATAAAGTATGCCTCGGAGGTCAAACTTGGATTGGAAATCTTACCAAGTGACTGGTACAATTCGGTCATCTTTGGGTGATCCCAGCATGTGGTCTGGCCCTGATGACTAAAAGAATAAAGAAAGAACATTAGATGACAACACTTTTTAAAATTTGCTGAAAATCTCAGAACAAGAAAGCAATTGGGTTGATACTGAAAACAAAATAATGCTGGAAATCACAGGGGGTCAGGCGACATCCAGAGAGAAAGAGAGCAAGCTAATGGTTAAAGATTAGATGACTTTTCATCAAAACAAGTGGGATTGATATTTGAGTCATGACTTGTGATGAATTACGAGGCAATTGATTTGAGAAACTCTCTTATGATAGTTATGGATCCTCATGGAGGTATGATAGCTACTTAAGAAAGACAAAAGTCAATAACTAATGTCAGGTTATGACCATATTTTCAGGTGACATTAGAAAACAAATGCATTCTTTGAGTTTTGATCATTGAAATAAGATGTCAGCATTGGAAATCAAATAAAATGTTCCCACATTTCCATAATTCTGCAGGATGTGATTCATTTTTGAGTATTAGTTTATTTATATTGGTTATGCAATGATGTTTCATCTTGGTGGGTTTTTTCAAAAGCGAATGTGAATGTGAGTTGATTTGCTACAAGAAGATCCAGTGTTGCTCAATTTAGTCGTCACCTGAACACCCATCCATATACCTTCCAGCTGGAATCATTTGCTAGCAACAAAATAACACAATATTCCCTACTGATATCCCATTCCTCCAGAGCCCAAGACCACCTTGGCCAATACTAGTACCAGAGCTGAAAATGTGTTGCTGGTTAAAGCGCAGCAGGTCAGGCAGCATCCAAGGAACAGGAAATTCGACGTTTCGAGCAAAAGCCCTTCGGCTTTCGCCCGAAAAGTCGAATTTCCTGTTCCTTGGATGCTGCCTGACCTGCTGCGCTTTAACCAGCAACACATTTTCAGCTCTGATCTCTAGCACCTGCAGACCTCACTTTTTACTCAATACTAGTACCACTCCAGCATTGTGACCAAGGCCATTTTAGCTCTGCAAAGCAGAGGTTTAAATGATTAAGTTTAATCTTTTGTTAGTATATAGAAGATAAATCTGCTCAATCACCCATTATACCCCTCACCTGGTCATCAGAAGAGGCATGGCAGCCAGTCTGAAGTACCCAATTCACATGATTCCTAAAATTATCCCATCTCACTATTACAGTAGGCAAACAGCTACTGGAGAAACAATGGGGCACTTGCTTTAAATATCACCTTGTGCAGATTACTTGTAAGTATAAGCCTTGGCAACATTTGTGCTCTTCCAGTCAAATCAGGAATGGATCAATACATGATATCACAATTTCCTAGATACTGATCACTGCAGATATTGTCATGGGTCCAGAGAACCTTTCCTTTGTATGGATTGAGGATGACTGCTATAGGAAACTATAGACGCTGTTGAAACCTCATCAATAAAAGCAAACATCTGTAAATACCTCTCTGAAACATTGTTGACCTCCATTCTCTTATTTGCATGCAAGTTATTTTTACAACTGGAATAAGCCAGTTTACCATCAAAACCTTGCACTGACATGGCATTTCAAAATGGCAAATTCTCATGCTTGTAGATTGTCTGAGCTTGAAATTTTAATGATGTTATGAATTCGGGATGTTTTTTCATATTTTACTCATGCCTAATTTGGAAGATGCTACATAGTAGAGAAATGCATTTGAAAGACAACTGAGCCAATTAAATGCGACATCTAAAGAAGCATCCTTCAATCCAATTTTTAAATTCAAAAGACACCTAATCAAAAAGGAATTAGTCATAACCTTACATTGTTACAAAAATAGTTACAAAATGAGAACATCTTAGAAAGAAAAAAAATCAGCAAGAAAAAGTTAGAATAATATTTTAAGCGTGTCTGTTGCATTTTTCTCTTCTTATTTTAGATTTCCAAGATTTACCTGATATCATCTACTTGAGACGAGAACTTCCCCAATTAAATCTAATGCCACTTCTTCAAAACAGTCCACATAAACATAGGACCATGAAGTGCAGATGCTGATGTTGGACTGGGTGGACAAGATCAGAAGTCAGATGACACCAGATTATAGTTCAACAAGTTTATTTGAAATCACCAAGCTTTTGGAGATTGCCCCTTCATCAGATGAATTGAAATAAACCTTTTGGACTTTAATCTGGTGTCGTCTTAGTTCTGACCATAGGGCACAGTACAACACTTAGTACCTCTGAAATATCAAAACATGCTGTTAATTTTCCCCTTTGCTCACATAGTTCATAACTATCCATGGTATGAAGTGGTTAAAGAAAGTACAGAAAGCTTGTCAAATGATTATAAGTTCAGAAATTGAGAATAAATAAGGAGAAACACAAAGGATGGCAGAATACAACAGCAGTCATGGTTGCTTGAATGGAATCTCTCTTCCTTTGTCTAACTTAGTCTTTAATTGCTCAAATTGTGCAACGATTCAAATACAATCACAAAATCATCATCAAGCGGACTTTGGTCAGGTGCGGTTTTGTGCACATTGCCCCAGCTACGGACAATATCATGGATAGCTCCCTGGTGATGTTAATGACCATATGTAATGTCTACTCTGTTTTAATGCTACCACCACAATTTTGAGACAATTTCATTAATTGACAGTTTGGACAGAATTGCAAATCAAAGATGTCTGAAGTTAATTCTGATTTGCATCAATGAAGTCACTGATGTTACTGCATGCTTCACTCTTCTCTCAGATCTGGTATATCACAATTCAATCTCACCCATCACTCTTCAGTCTCTTGCCTAAATTCTGTCTATCACATTGGTAAGTTTTAATATGTTTGCATTCCTATCTAACCCATTTCATCACAGGCACTGAACATTTATATTAGGAATCTTAATTTTAATTTGAAATAAGTTAGCCACCGAATGAATCAGGAATGCAATGATATTCATATAACAAGTGCTGGAGAAACTCAGCTGGAGAAACTCAGCAGGACTGATAGCATCTGTGGAGAGAGGAGAAAAATTACAACTTTGAGTCCACTTTGTTGCTTTGAGTATATGCAATGAAATACAATGTACAGAATGGAATATGGAGAGAAAATTAAACTGCCTATAATTTGATCATTCAGGAAACTTTGATACAACTCTATCATAACTTCTGCTACTGAAAAAAGCAACACTTGCCATTAATCTGCCCTTGCAGCAGAACACCATCTGGTTTCCTGCCAAGGCTATTTCTTCTAGCTTCAGTGAATCTTCCTCCTTTCAATCACAAACATTTGCTCTCCAAAGTATTCACTTTGCACTGTGGATAATTTAGTAAATGAAATGAATGTTAAAGAGTAATCAATTTGTGCTTTCACACTGATGATATGAGTGTTCATTTTTGCCCAGGATCCTAAACATGTTCTTCTGAATAAATAATGCCTCTAACATGCTGGGCCTTTTGTTTTTTTAACAGCTTGTCAAACAGTAATTAATGGGAGTGTGAATATTTATGCAGGACTTACTTCACACTCACATCACGTTCATTTCTCCCATTAAAAGGTGACATGAAAGAGAAAACTGAGCAGGCAACATTCAAAGAAAACAGCAGGAAAGATCATATTGTTGATAAGAGAAGTTCCTTTCTTAAAAAAAAAGTTCTAGAATATAACATGCAACTTCTGGAATAATGGAAGGAACTCAAAGTGACCAAGTTCAAGGTCACCATGGAGCAGGGACTGTAAGACACACCCAACATTTCCAGTTGTGCGGTCTTCCTGATTCACAAGGTATCATTTATTCCACTTGTTGTTTGTGCAGGTTACGGCCCCCTTTTATATAAGAGCTATTTTATACCAAATATTTAGAAGGTATGCAAATTTGTGCCCTAGAATAACAACATTAGCACTGATGGAAGATAATTGCTCCAACCTTTTTGATTTGTAGCTCTGCCTAAATTGGGTCAGGTTGTATAGTGATGGACCAGCTGATTTTACTTGCTCTTCAACATTGTGTCTATGTACAAAGATTAAAGCTAAATATCAAGAAGTGTTTCCATCCTGAGGAGCCCAACGATTCTCTAAGTGTTTGAATTCAAAGACTGTCAGGTTGGCTTGAAAGGGACTTTGAGAACTTGCTGGTCTGTTAGTGTAGCATAGAGAAAGTTGACATGTTTAAGTGGTCAATGCTGTATGCTTTACAATATGGTCATTGAAAGAGGCATTTATATGGAATGAATGACCTTCCATGCATGTCTGGGGATAGTGGGAAGGAATGATTGGCAGGTATTTGCAGAGTGCAGATCTGCCTTCCCACCTCCTTCTGAGTAAGTCAGGGACAGGAAGGTTTGTGGGCGGTCTTTCTGTCTGAACACAAATTGACATCCTTAAGACAGCAATTAATACAGCTCCTTTGGCACAGGCTAAACAACCGATGTTCCACTCCCAACCATTCCAAGCCATATACATCAGTCAAGCAGAATACAGTCTATGTATTGTGCCCCTAAATTATTAAAAGTTTCTGCATAACATGTACCTCTAATGGAGGCAGGTCACATTTGAATATCAGTTTTTCTATAATGTTTGAGTTTTAGTGTAAATCTGTAAGATGTATCTAAGATGTATATGATTCACACTATATTCACCTCTCACTCCTCATTGTAACTGAGGTAATGCCATTTCTCGAAACTCCATCTCCTGTGTCCTTTTTTTCCTGACACTGAGTGATTCTTCTCAGCACGCTCATTTCAATTTAAGATTTTGTTAATTTTAACCTTCCCTTCAGGCACTATTTATTTAATGCTTATATTTTCATTTTCATGATAATTGGCCTTTGCCACCTCACTTCTCTTTGTCACCCCTTTGCTTGCATTTCTGACCCTTGCCTGCCCAGTCTTGCCATTGTGCACCAGCTATAGCACCTCAGCTAGGAGGTAGGCTATCTCTGTTCTTGTCTTTTTATATCTGCCAAGATATCCTGTACTCATCACGGCAGGTTCTCATTGTTCCATGTGCATCCCTGTACCCAATTTCCCTCTAGTTTGCTTCCTACCACCCCACTCCTTGCTTCTCACAACTCCTACAACTACTTCCCAGTACTCTTAGATCTGCTGTCTATATTTTAGTGTGTGGCAGCACTAGTTACCTAACATGCTAATAAATTATTTTGTTAACTGTATGTGTGGCCATTTTGCAAGGATACAAAATACACTGAAGCAAGAATTATGGTTGGGCCGAGAGGAAGAAGGGATAGGGAAAGTCCTGGAAGTGGAGGTGTGTACTGAAGTTTTGGGGAAAGAAATGAATGGCGGACAGGAGAGATATGGGGCAGGGAAGTTGATGGGAAGAAATAATATAAAAGAGGAAGTGCACTCGGCTATTCACAGGATTTGTTGCACTTTTATTTTCGTTCCTGGGATGGTAATCTTCTAGTCTGACAAAAACACAGCCGAACCACATTACAATAACATTCATTTTGGGTTTGTTTAAGTTTACAGACTGCAGAAGATGAGAGGTGACCTAGAGCACAATGGAATAATTAAGTCCTGAGGTAACAAAATACTTGAATGGGGGTTTCAGCCGCATATGAGCTGTGCGTCATATTGGGAGATTGACATGCTTGAGCTAAACTTTTCACAATAACTAAGCCTTTCTTTGCACTCTTTCTATAAAGTTCTGAATGTAATTTTTAATATTGACCATTTCCTTTTCTTGATGCAAAAATGATATTTATCTGCCTGTCCTCGGCTCTTCATACAATCTAGGTTGATCACTTAAACATTATCAATAAGAAAGGTCACTCAGGTCATGTAAATTCACTGATCAATACCCTAAAGTGCCTCCATTATAGAATCTAATTGCTTTATAAATAATTCCAAGGCTTTTGACTTCAAATTTCTATTTTGCATATTGATTACATCTGTGTGTGAGGAAGAATTTCCTCATACTACTCCTTAATTTATCTAGTTTTAACCCATGCACCTGTCCATACCTTACTCACACACATTAAAGCCATACTTCAGATTTGTCTTCTTCATTCTCACAGAGCCCTTAAACTGTCAATAAATCCGCAAATATCTTCTTTACTATGCTGAAAAGTAAAATTCCTTCTCAACTTCTTTCATAATTCCGAGCTTTGACACTAAAGGAGGATTGAGACTAATGAAAGGATGGGATTGGGTTTGATGTTTAAAACTTTAAAAATCAGATTCATGAAACAAATGATCTTTGACCTATCTACCTCCGACTTTAATGAAGGCCCAAAAGTGGGCAAGCAGCAAACCGACTGCAAAGAGCACTTTAAATATTGTCATGATGTTGTGACCCTCATCGGTATTAAGCCATGTACTGACCTGACTCGGACACATATCAAGTCCTTCCTCATCACTGGATCGAAATTCTAGAAAATATTAATAAAACTGGGGGTGTTTTTCACGGACCCAGAATGAAGGTCTACCGTTAAATAATCGGCTTTTGTAAGACAACTAGGAATGGGCTAACTGACCTTGCTAGTAGTGCCTATATTGCAAGAATGAACAGATGACATGAATTTCATATGGTACATGAGTCACCTACTTTTACATCCGCTGTGTCATGTTTGTCTGCATTAACTTTTATTTCTAATTGTACTAACAACCAAACTATTTACTCATTCTGTAACTCCTCAGTTGCCCCTCCAAGTTCATAATCTTACCTTGTTTAATTTCATTAGCCATTTCAACCTCTTCTCATTATGCAAATTAGAACTAGCCCAGTTCTCATTTCCTCAAAGAAAACTATCTGGCTTGTCATTTCTGAAATTCAAATTGGCTGCTTCCAATTACTTTCTCTTCACTTAGATAATGCATCATTTTAGTTTTGATTAAAGATTCCAAAACTTTTCCTATCACAGATGTTAAACTAACAGCCTTGCAATTACTTTAAGTATAAGAGAGACTAATGTTTCTGCAGTTTATTGAGCTACCCTGTTTGAATGTGGGTGACACACTGACATGGTTTCAATCTAGTGGTAGCTCCCACTGTTTGCAAACTTCCTTATAATGGTCACTGTTGCATAAAACTCCAGGCTGAACTTCATTAGAACTCTGGGATAGATATCTTTATGTCTCGTCTCGTATAGGCCTTGGGCCTTTATATTATTATTTTATAGCAAAGTCATTAATTTTTAAAATTCTCTCCATCTGGAGAGACTATTGTTTATGCTGTCCTTGTGAATACTTGGAGTAAGTAGTCAGTTAGAAAATTGAATCCCAACTTTGCTGCTCCACTATTTCCAACAATAGAGGCATTACACCAAGTGCAATATGGCTACTCTGCATGCACAGATATGACAAGTGTCCTCATCTGGTTGTGAAAGGATAGGCCAGAGGCAGCTCCTGTGTATGTACTGATGATGTCACCACTTTCCCAGCATGGTGATGGCACAATAAATGCTTCACCACTGGTCAGGGACAGAGTCAAAGGTTGGCACTGAGACTGGGAGCTGCAGCGAGTTGGGGAGGTTGAGAGTGGGCAGAGATATTGGGATCACTCATGATGCTGAGTATGAGGAAGCCCAAAGTCATTGTCGATAGCATCTAACTTGAGCTTCAATCCTGCTATCCAGCAACTTTCCTAGATGTACCAAACAGTTCATAATTTGAACTGAGCTTTAAAGAACACATCATATTTATCACTGACAGTTTATTTCCACTCTAACACAGAAATTATGCCATGAAAATATTGATACAAGCCTATATTGCCTTCAGAGTATTAGGTACTCTAAGATGTCATCACTAAGTCTATATCATCCCTGGTCTTCTCCATAAATTAATTTAAATAGATTTGAAAATACCTCATACTGTTTGCTTCATGCACCTCTATCTGCAAAGATCATGTTTACTTACTCTCGATCTTCTGTGACTTGGCTGCACTTTACTTTTATAACCTCCTTTTATTCTAATCAACATTTTGAACTGTCCATTCATTTGCATATGTCATCTGTTATTCTTTCTCCGCTTTCACTTGCCATGTTGACAGAGCTTTCACTGACCTCACGTCTACTTTGTATAACTTCTCATCTGAAACACAATGCAGTTGTCTGCATCTTTATATGTTTCCTCATGAGCTATGTTTTTGATCAAGGTTTATGCTACTCCTAATATCTCTAATTTGGCACTCATTTTCCTTATGTCAATATATAAAACATCTTGGAGAGCTTCTATCATTAAACATGCTACAAGGATGAAGATTGTTGGAAAGAATAATTCTCTTGTATTCCTGAAGAGTCTCCTGCATCAATGACTGAGATGATACTCCTTAATTGTGTGCAAGAATTAATCAATATCTTGTCTGTTGCGAGCTGAAAGCTTTGGCAATGTTTCCCCAGTCCACACAGTAAGTCGCCTGAGGCGGGAATTGAACGCGGGTCTCAGGCACTGTGAGACAGCAGTACTCACCACTGTGCCACCGTGCCGCCCACAAATGAAATTTGAAATGGAACAATTGTAATTTTCTTGTGTGGTAAGAAAGAACTGATCCTTGACTGAGAAGCAAAATCAACCGAAAGGAAATTAATATGAAAAGTGTGTGCCCAGTCACAAAAGACAGAGGAAAGCTACTGTAGAGAAGGTACATTTAAACTGCAGGAGCTGTATGTGTGGTACAGTTAAATAGGACAGAAACTTAAAGTGATGGAGCAGAGACCGTGACTTGGCCAATATTACCAAAGAGTCCCCACAGTGTGGAAACAGGCCATTTGGCCCAACAAGTCCACGCTGACCCTCCAAAGAGTTTCCCACCCAAACCCATTCCCCTAACCCATCACTTTCTATTTCCCCTGATTAATATCCCCTAACCTACGCATCCCTGAACACCATGGGCAAGTTTGCATGGCCAATTCACCTAAAGTGCACATCTTTGGACTATGGGAGGAAATTTGGGTACCCGGAGGAAAGCCATGCAGATGCAGGGAGAGCTTCATGTAGACAGTCGCCCGAGGCTGGGGTCAAGCCTGGGTCCCTGGCACTGTGAGGCTGCAGTACTTACCACTGAGCCACTGTGGCTGAGCTTTGCCAGAACTGACCAGATTATTTAATTGGGTTTATGAATGGAATCAATTATAGGCACCTCTGATTAATTATGTCACCTAAACTATTATGCACCTACTTAAGGAGGTTGTGCAAAAGTCTGATGTTTGGTTTGTGAACATCTCTGGGGATCTCAGTTAGAATATAACTGATAATGAAATGACTTATGAGTTGAATTAATTGAGTGGCGAGGTGAGAGATCCTACACACTAGAGGCTGAATCCGAAAACTTTGGAATTGCGCATGATGCTACATATCTTCACAGAGTGATACGGTTGTCTGTAGTTGGCAAATGTTAATTTGGATCCAAGCCAGTTGGTTAGTCAGAAATGAAGGTAACTTTCTTTGAGGATAGATTTTTATTAGCTACTTAGTTTTACTGCTACTCCAATACAGCAGTTACATCTGCTCCTCTTTCATGTTTGTATCCTTCCAGTTAATTAATTGATCAAATAACCCCAACCAACTGTTGAACTAATGCTTACATTAACATAATAGAAGCATCTTTGTTGCATCAACTATCTAAAGTCAATTTTACCTTTTTATTTGATGCATCATTTGCCTGTTAGATAAAGTTCAATTTATATTGGTTCTGATTTGTGCTAAAGTTAAAAGCTATAACAAGTGGGATCTTGTTGGGAACCTCTTCATTTGGTGGTTGACTAGTAAATTTGGATGATTTGTTATGGTTCCCCATGCGGATCAAAACACCATCCTCTCAAAACACTCCATTTCTCAAATTCTCAGTTCTTAGTTTGTCTCCTTGTAGGAAAGAGAGTACAGAGCTCAAGGGAAAGAGGTAAAACCTGGGGTCACCCATCAGTCATGGACATCCTGAATACTGCAGAGAGGAGGTGATGGAGTTGATAGAGATTATCAGTATTTCCATATGATAAAGCCACATGGAACACAACACTTATTTAAATTTAAGTGATGTTAACATGAGTTGAAATCCAATAACTGCACCATGATTACTTTGATCCTTTTCCTCTCGTCAAATCTATTTCATATCTTTCCTCTCTCATTGGGCTCCCTGGGATTTTCTTTGCTGCAGTTGGCATGAGGGGAGGCTAAGGCTTTCTCAGAAGAGATTGTGAGCATTCTGATGGAGCCCTATCACTTGATAAACATGCAGCCTCTGTTAGCTCGGATATACCAACCTGAGCAAGACCTTCAATGCAGGGAGATAGGTTGTCACATGGTTAGTCACACTTCATAACTGGTGTTAGGGGACAGAGACAATATTGAAAAGTCCCCAATAAAGATTGCAGAACTCATTGAGCTCAGTTCAGCTGAGCACAGGTATTGAGGCTAGAGGTTGGAAAGAGGAAAATTGTGGAGCAGCAACAGGAAATGTGTTAATAACTTTTGACATTATCGGTGGCTCAGAATATCGTGGGAGAGAGATTGAAGGATCCCATCTCTACCATTGATGTTTCAGGTCTTGTTGCTGATGACCACTTCCACACAGACAGGCACCATTTTCATGGAGCATCTGATGCAGGAAGAGACTAATTGCATTCTGGTCATCATCTGCATGCTCAGATCACCAGCTAAGTATCTGAAGAAAGCCTTGTTTGGCCATGCAAAACTTCACCTGTCTGATTCTGCTCAAGCTGCTTTCACTTCCCATCTCCTGGCTGTCCACTCCTTAGTCAGAGGCCACAAACTGACTCCTATCTTATTGACAGAATCTGGCCCTGCATCGGTGCTGGGGGGCCTGTCTTTGGTTGGGCACCAAAACCAGGAATTGTCCACCTTGTACATCTGAGTACTCAAGGCAGGAAAATGAGCAGCCTGCCTCTGGCTCCACATTCATGTGCTATATAGCTTCACAAACTCAGATTAGTATCCTTGTAGAAATCTATCACAGGCATCTCTGGCAGCTGGGTGACAGACTACAGGAGGGCCCCTCATCTGCTACTCCTCTTCATACTTTTCTACCTCTGAGGATATAGAATGACCATCACCCTGCTCCTTATGCAGTTCTAGTCCTCTCTCAAGCTCAACATTGTGCAAGGTACAGTAGGTTATTACCATTCTGGGCACTTTACTGATGCAGGCTAAAGATTGTTCAAATCACATCTCTACCTCCCTGCTAACTTTCTCAATGCCCATGCTGTGCTGGTGTGGCCCTGATTGTATCTTTACTTTGCGGCAGTGGTAGGGATGCAAGTACTGTAGATTCCATCAGTCACATCCTCACCCTTATCTCCAGAGAGAAGTCTGGTGAAGCAAAGTTCTTTGGAGATGCCACTGGCATTTAATCATGGCAGCTCCCAGGAGAACCTGCATATGCAATGCAAAGAAAACCTTCCAGTGTTCCCATTCCAGCTGAACATTAATGGAGTGAATCCCTCCCTACTGATGCATACCTGTGGATGATCAGATGTCATTTTTATTGCCATTTGTCAATGACTCATTGCACCTGTGGATATCTCTTGCAGGAAGGCTTTGTCTCAGGATATAGCAGATAGCAGCACTGACCTAAAATGACTGCCGGTTAGCTGAGGGAAAAGGCTGCTGCTGCAGCACAGATAACCCTTGGCCTTATCTATACTGCAAACCATCTTCTTAAACCCATCTCCAATCTCACCTCCAGAAACAAGAAGATTCAATTGGTAGCAGTTTCAACTAATGAAACTCTAAAAGCACAGGTGTAAAATTATGAATGAATGACTTTTTAAAGGTCAACACACTCATTGTCACTATAGGGTCAATTTCTTCTATAGAGTGGGAATGGATATGTAATTGCCATAACTTTGCATGGACAGTATGAGGGGCCATAGCTTGGCATGGAGGGTGCGAGGGGTCATGGACTGGGCAACGGGCATAGCATGGCAGGGGAGTATGGGTAAAACCTTTTGAACCTACCTTTCAATGGATTTGCTCATCCATTCTCTGTAGCACGATAGCTTGGAGGTGCCATGAATAACAAGTTTTAAACTCCTGGCCCAGACTCCATGACAATTCCGGAGGACTAGAGAATGTCCATTTTCTCACTGGAATCAGTGAGGTCTGGAATGAGATGTGCAGACATATGACCTCAGTCAGCCCTTAACCTCAACTGGCACTGGTGAAACCTGGAGATGCTGGGAATGGGGTCAGGAATTCAAGAATTGGTTTGGGGTTGCCACCTTCATCCCATCCCGGGATTCTACCTGATTCCATGAAAATTCTCCCCAAATATCTTCTAATGTGGATCAACGTCATATTTTGTTTTATAATGCACCAGTGAAGCGCCTTGTTTTATTACATTAAAGGTATTGTATAAGTTTATCTTTTGCTGCTCCTGTCCCTAATCAGAGATGCAAGATAAAATTTTAAAAACTGCTACCATACTGCGATAAAGGTTGCCAGTACAGAGGGGTAGACCAAGGAGGATTTCATTTGATTTAGGTTTATTGTTACATGTACTCAAGTACAGGGTACAAGAGTACAGTGACATTGTACTCTGAAATTAATACAATGTTGCCATTCCCCGCACCATCTTAGCTATAAAGGTACCTGGGTACAAAATCTTTAGAAAAATAAATAAATAACTTAGAAGAGTTAGAGTGCAAGACAGTAGAAGTGACTTCCAACATTGTGAAATCACCTGAAAATACGTTTGAGAACCAATCATGTGAGTAAATGACTTTTACTGAGGTAAGGAAGGAGCTGTTTTTGTTCAGTATTCAGTTTATCCAGCTGTTACCCTGTCAAGCCCTGCTGTACTCTCAGCTTGTTGACACTGATGTGTTTCAGAGAGCTCAGAAACTGATTCATTGATGGTTAAAGCCAGAATGCAAACTTAATTATGCTTTTGATTTCCTTCTCGCACATTTAATTTTCAGACATGCCACCCCTCCTTGCTCACCTTCAAAGCTACATTCGTTAAATACAGAAGTTGGTGGGATCACAGCTGCTTTCCAGATCATCAACTCTATTTATTATCATTTTACTCTGCCTGACCCTGAGACCTACATGTGCCTGTGCCTCTCTGCAAATTAAAGTTCTGCTCTAGACGAAAAATTGAAAGGACTGCGGATGTTGGGAATCTGAAATAGAAACACAAAACGCTGGAAAATCTCAGCAGATCTTTTTATTTATTTTAAAACTTTTTTTTGAGTGCGAGCAGCAGCGGAGGTAAGACGAACCCGAAAGACTGCAGCTAAGGTAAGGCAGTTTTTTAAAAATTGTTTACCGGTAGCGGACAGCGTTGTTTTCCCTTTCACAGAAGGAGTGGGAGCAGCGGAGGAAGTGACGAGGACCAGAGGGGCACCCGGGAAGGAAGGCAGTGACCATATATATCAGCAAGGCGGCTAAACTGTAGTGTCTCCCACCCCCTCTCCTCCTCTAATCTAGTTAATAAGGTAAGGTTCATTCTAAACTTCCTCTATTGAATATAAGTTTGTTATTAATTTTATAGCAACTTGAACTAAACTTTCTACTTTAGTACCGAGTGGGTGTTCAGATAAGTCGGGTATGGATGCTAGGGCGGTTGCTTGCTCCTCCTGCAGAATGTGGCAGGTGGGAGACATGGCACACGTCTCCGCTGGCTACACCTGCGGGAAGTGCACCCAACTCCAGCACCTTGAAAACCGTGTTAGGGAATTGGAGTTGGAGCTGGATGAACTACGGATCATTCGGGAGGCTGAGGGGGTAATTGAGCGGAGTTACCGGGAGTTGGTCACTCCGAAGGCTCAGGACAAGGACAGATGGGTTACAGTTAGGGGGAAGAAAGGGGGCAGACAGAGAGTGCAGAGATCCCCTATTCCCTCAGCAATAAGTATACCGTTTTGGATACTGCTGGGGGGGGTGACCTACCTGAGGAAAGCCATAGCAGTCAGTTCTCTGGCACTGAGCCTGACACTGTGGCAAAGAAGGGAGGGGGGGCAGAATAGAAAAGTACTCGTGGTAGGGGACTCGATAGTTAGGGGAATCGACAGGAGATGTTGTGGTCAGGATCGGGATTCCCGGAAGGTATGTTGCCTCCCTGGTGCCAGGGTCCGGGACGTCTCTGATCGGGTGTATAAGGTTTTAAAAGGGGAGGGCGAACAGCTAGAAATCATGTTCCATATTGGCACTAATGATATAGCCAGGAAAAGGATCGAGGATATAAAAAGTGACATCAGGGAGTTAGGATGGAAGCTGCAAAGCAGGACGAACAGAGTAGTGTTCTCTAGTTTACTACCGGTGCCACAAGATAATGAGACGAGGTACAGGGAGCGGGCGCAGCTTAACACGTGGCTGCGCAGCTTGTGTAGGAGGGAGGGCTTCAGAGATGTAGATAATTGGGATGCCTTCTGGGGAAGGTGGGACTTGTACAAGAAGGACAGGTTGCATCTGAACTGGAAGTGGACCAATGTCCTGGGTGGAAGGTTTGCCTGAGTAGCTTGAGAGGGTTAAACTAGTGTGGCAGGGCGGGTGGGAACCTGAGCTGTATACTTGAGGTGAGAGTTGATGCAGATGAGGCAATAGCAAGAGGTAGACCAGCTAGTGGGAAGGATTTTCCTGGGAAGGAACTAAGGGATCAGTTAAAGTGTGTTTGCTTTAATGCAAGGAGTGTCAGGAATAAAAGTGATGAACTTAGAGCATGAATCAGTACCTGGTGCTATGATGTTGCGGCCATAACAGAGACATGGGTTTCTCAGGGGCAGGAATGGTTGCTGGATGTTCCAGGGTGTAGAGCATTTAAAAAGAATAGGCAGGGGGGACAAAGAGGATGGGGTGTAGCACTACTAATCAGAGAGGGTATCACAGCTACAGAAGCTTCCATTGTCAAGGAAGATCTGCCTACTGAGTCAGTATGGGTGAAAGTCAGGAACAGCAAGGGAGCAGTCACCTCATTAGGGATTTACTACAGGCCCCCCCCAATAGCAGCAGGGAGATGGAAGAAAGCAAAGGTCGGCAGATTTTGGAGAAGTGTGGACATAGTAGGATTGTTGTAATGAGTGACTTTAACTTTCCCAATATTGATTGGAACCTCCTTTGAGCAGAAGATTTGAATGGAGCTGTTTTTGTAAGGTGTGTTCAGGAGGGTTTCCTAACTCAGTACATTGACAGGCCGACGAGGGGAGAGGCCATTCTAGACTTGGTGCTCGGAAACAAGCCGGGGCAGGTATCAGATCTTGTGGTGGGAGAGCATTTTGGCGATAGTGACCACAACTGCCTCACATTCTATATAGCTATGGTGAAGGAGAGGATTAGGCAAAATGGGGGGATATTTAATTGGGGGAGAGGAAACTATGATGTGATTAGACATGAGTTAGGAAGCATGGATTGGGAGCAATTGTTCCATGGTAAAGGCACTATAGACATGTGGAGACTGTTTAAGGAACAGTTGTTGCAAGTGATGAATAAATATGTCCCTCTGAGACAGGCAAGAAGTGGTAAGATAAAGGAACCTTGGAAGACGAGAGCGGTGGAGCTTCTCGTCAAAAGGAAAAAGGTAGCTTACATAAGGTGGAGGAAGCTAGGGTCAAGCTCAGCTCTAGAGGATTACAGGCAGGCGAAGAAGGAGCTCAAAAATGGTCTGAGGAGAGCAGGAGGGGGCATGAGAAAGGCTTGGCAGAAGGGATTAGGGAGAACACAAAGGCATTTTACACTTATGTGAGGAATAAGAGAATGGTCAAGGTGTTAGAAAGGATTCTGAGGGATAGGATTTATGACCATCTGGAAGAGCTTGACTTGATTAAATGCAGTCAACACGGCTTTGTGAGGGGCAGGTCATGCCTTACAAACCTTATCGAGTTATTTGAGGATGTGACTAGAAAAGTTGATGAGGGTCAAGCTGTGGTTGTGGTGTATATGGACTTCAGCAAGGCATTTGATAAGGTTCCCCATGGTAGGCTCATTCAAAAGGTCAGGAGGAATGGGATACAGGGGAACTTAGCTGTCTGGATACAGAATTGGCTGGCCGACAGGAGACAGCGAGTGGTAGTAGAAGGAAAATATTCTGCCTGGAAGTCTGTGGTGAGTAGCGTTCCACAGGGCTCTGTCTTGGGCCTCTATTGTTTGTAATTTTTATTAATGACTTGGATGGGGGGATTGAAGGATGGGTCAGCAAGTTTGCAGATGACACAAAAATTGGAGGTGTTGTTGACAGTATAGACGGCTGTTGTAGGCTGCAGCGGGACATTGACAGGATGCAGAGATGGGCTGAGAGGTGGCAGATGGAGTTCAACCTGGATAAATGCGAGGTGATCCATTTTGGAACGTCGAATTTGAAAGCTGAGTACAGATAGGATAGGGTTCTTGGCAGTGTGGAGGAACAGAGAGATCTTGGTGTGCAGATGCATAGATCCCTTAAATGGCTACCCAAGTGGACAGGGTTGTTAAGAAAGCATTTGGTGTTTTGGCTTTCATTAACAGGGGGATTAAAGTTAAGATCTTGTTGCAGCTCTATAAAACTTTGGTAAGACCACACTTGGAATACCGCATCCAGTTCTGGTCATCCTATTATAGGAAAGATGTGGATGCTTTGAAGAGAGTTCAGAGGAGGTTTACCAGGATGCTGCCTGGACTGGAGGGCTTATCTTATGAGGAGAGGTTGACTGAGCTCAGACTTTTTTCATTGGAGGAAAGGAGGAGGAGAGGGGACCTAATTGAGGTATACAAGATAATTTAGTGGCATAGATAGAGTTGATAGCCAGAGACTATTTCCCAGGGCAGAAGTGACTAACACGAGGGGTCATAGTTTTAAGCTGGTTGGAGGAAAGTATAGAGGGGATGTCAGAGGCGGGCTCTTTACACAGAGAGTTGTGAGAGCATGGAATGCATTGCCAGCAGCAGTTGTGGAAGCAAGGTCATTGGGGACATTTAAGAGACTACTGGACATGCATATGGTCACAGAAATTTGAGGAATAATTCTATGTAACAATTCAAAATGCATGGACTGGTCTACATGAACTGGTCTAAATAACAGAACTACATGAGGATCAGTGGTCGGCACAACATCGTGGGCTGAAGGGCCTGTTCTGTGCTGTACTGTTCTATGTTCTATCTGTCAAAATCTATGGAAAGAAATCAAAGTTAACGTTTCGGGTCCATTGATCCTTCTTCAGAAGGATGTATCAAGTGCTGAAGAAGGGTCACTGGAACTGAAAAATTAACTCTAATTTCTCTCCACAGATGCTGCCAGTTATGCTGAGATTTTCCAACAGTTACTATTTTTGCTTAAAATTCTGCCCCATGTCTTTAGCATTGTCTAACTAGATGAAAAATAATCAGCAGAACTCAAGGAAGGTGGACAGAAGCGAACAAGCAAAAAGAATGTTAATGTTAATCATAAGTATTTTGAGACAATTTACAAGTAAAATGAGATACTAAAAGCACGACTCTCCATTTGAGGTGTCATGAGTGGGATGGAAGAGGAGACCGTTGTCTAGGTTTACTTACTTGATGTAATATGGCACTTTGTTTGGTGAGATGGCCCTCTCCCAGGGAACCTGGACAGAAGCTGGAAGTATGAGTCATACAGAGATTTGGATAGAAAATATGAAAACAAAATTTGCAAAATCACTTTACAGCATAAATTGCATTTTAGGTCATACATTTGAATTCATCAGCTCTCATCTTGAAGTATGTAGGCGATTATCCCTGTGATCTAATTGTCATAACAAGAAAAATTACAGTTTGCTTTGACTAAATGTGTAAAGACAATGTGTACATTTTATAACGTTTCTCAAAGTTCAGGAGAATTGAATTTTAAAGGAACTTTTACTTTAAAGCTCAAATCATTTATTTGGTTGCCAGTAAAATGGTGTTCAGCGTTCACATTGTAGAATAATTCTATGCAACAATTCAAAATGCATGGACTGGTCTACATGAACTGGTCTAAATAACAGAAGTACAAGGTATCAGATGTACCCCATATACAGGATAAAAGCAGAAAGAGTAAGTTAAAAAGGTACCGAGGTAATGATCGGTAAATTACACAGGTTACTAGACATTGATGAGTGACTCCTGTGAAGGATAATGGATATTGTGAATTGTTTTCTACATATAAACATCTCAACATGAATATTAAAAAGAAGTAAATGTGAGGAAAAGTACAGTCTTTTTTTGGGAGAAGAAGGATGAAAGTATGGAATTCAAGAAGATGGTCTGGATTGTTTTTAAACAGATTGCTACAAGAAGCAAAGAGATAATAGATGTCAGGATTTAAAAAGTGGAGAAATTCCCAGCTCCAGATGAATTGTACCCAAGGCTGCTGTGGGAGACAAGAGAGCAAATTACAGCAGCCTTGACCCAAATTTTCGAATAATTTCTGGCATCATGGGAGATGCCAGAGGACTGGAGGACCGCTAATGCAATTCCACTTTACCAGTAGATAGAGACTCACTGGTCTATAGTTCCCTGGTCTAACATCAGTGATAGGGAAACTGTTAGAGAAATTAGTGCAAGAGAAAATTAATGTCTATTGAGAGAGGTAAGGTTTGATCAGGGATACCCAGCATGGCTTTGTCAGAGAGAGGTCATGCCTAACAATTCTAGCAGAATATTTTGAGGATGTGACCAAGTGTTTTGATGAGGGTAGGGCAGTTTATGTGGATTTCAGCGATGCCTTTGACAAGGTGCCACATGGGAAACCAATAACGAAAGTAAAAGTCCATGAGATCTAGGGTAACTTGGCAAGTTGGATCCAAAATTGGCTCAGTGACAGGAGACAGAATATGGTGGAAGAAGGCTATGTGTCTGAATGGAACACAGCGTGCAGTGGCATACCACAGGGATCAGTGCTGGGTCCCTTATTGTTTGTGATATTCATAAATGAGGCAGATAAGAGTGTGGTGGTATGCCAAGTAAGTTTGTGGATGAGACAAACATTGATTGGATAGTTGACAGTGAGAAGGAATGTGTTAGGTTACCAGCGAAAGTAAAATGGATTGATCATATAGGCAGATCAGTAACAGATGGAATTTAATCCTCATAAATGTGAGGTGATGCACTTTGGAAGAAAGAATAAGCAAGGGAGTACTCAATGATTGGAAAACACCATTAAGCTCAAAGGAATAAAGGAATTTTGAGGATGCTTGTCCACAGATTCCTGCAGGACAGGTTAACAGGATGGTTAAGAAGGCATTTAGGATACTTGCCTTTATCCATCATGGCATAGATTAGAAGAGCGGGGAGGTCATGTCAGGGCTATACAGAATTTTGGTTAGGCCTACAGCTGGAATACTGTGTGAAGTTCTATTCACCACACTATAGAAGGATGTGATTGCATTGGACGGGGTGCAAAAGGGATTCATCAGGATGGAGCATTTCAGCAATGAGCACAGGTTGGATAGCTTGTTTTCTTTCAAGCAGAGAATCTTGAGGGAAGACAAGATTATAAGGTATATAAGTTTATGAGGGACATGGACAGGGTGAGTAGAAAGCAGCTGTTCTCCTTAGTTAAAGGGTCAATAACAAGAGGGCATAACTTTAAAGTTAAGGGCAGGAGGTTTAGAGGGCATATGAGGAAAGACATTTTCACCCAGAGATTGCTGGGGGTCTGGTTGAGAGGTTTGTGAGACAGAAAACCTCACAACTTTTAAAAGGTACTTAAAAAGCACTTGAAGTGTAAACACATTCAAGCCTATGGGCCTAATGTGGGAAAGTGGGACAAATGTGGGTAATCATATTTTTTTGGCAGTACAAACTCGCTGGACTGAATGGCCTCTTTTGTACTGTATGATTCTATGACTCTAAATGCAATTTAAACATAGATTTACTCTAGCAGGCTTTGAGAAGATTTGTAGCTCAGTTTGAGGTTCTGGATCAAAGATTGCTCACTGAGCTGGAAGGTGTATTTTCAGACATTTCATTACCATATTAGGTAACATCACCAGTGAGTCTCCGGTGAAGCACTGGTGTTATGACTTGCTTTCTACTTATGTGTTTAGGTTTCCTTGAGTTGGTGATGTTATTTCCGATGCTGATGTCATTTCCTGTTCTTTTTCTCAGTGGTGGTAAATGGGGTCCAGGTTGATGTGTTTATTGATACGGTTGCAGTTGAAATGCCATGCTTTTAGGAATTCTCGTGCGTGTCCATCCAGACCTTGGATGGATGTGTTGTCCCAGTCGATTAGAAAGCAGCATTAGAAACAACACTGAAAGACAACAAACTCACAGAAGAAACCCAGCAAACCATCAGATAGACAGTCACACCAACATTAAAAGAAAGGAAGAAGAAAGTAAACACACTGAATACACAAGAAAGGAAAGCACTAGAAGGACTCAAAAAAGATAAAAACTTTGTTATCCTACCTACAAACAAAAGACGCCTGACTGTCATTTTAAACTGAACAGGCTACATTGAGAAAGGGAACGCACTGCTTGTAGATACCGACACTTACCAACAGGTGGCGATAAACCTGACCTTCACAACTAGAGAACCGAACCACATTCTTACTAAAAACACTTCAGAGAGTTAAACAAGATAGACTTCCAAAAAAAATGGAACCAGATGGATCTAACACAGCACGCTTCTATGGATTACCCAAAATTCACAAACTAGGAGCTCCCCTTAGACACATTGGTGCTCCAGGTAGCGAGACTATGTGCAGACTAGCCAAGGAACTACACCAAAGACAAAACACTTAATAGAAGACTCATGCCACTCCACTCACTCCACCCAAGAATTCCTGAACACCATCAAAGACACTAAGATAGAAGAGAATGTAATAATGGTCTCCTTTGACGTAACAGTCCTGCTCACATCCATCAACATCAACCTGGTCAAAGAAACACTTATTACACTATTAGATGACCCAAAGACACATAAACCAAACACCACCAACCACACCAGCAAGGACAACATTGTCAAGCTAGTGGACCTGTGCCTTACCACCCATTTCACTTTCAATAACAAAACCTACAGACAAACCAATGGAACACCCATGGGATCACTGATATCAGGGTTCTTAGCAGAAGCAGTAATGCAGAGACCCGAACAAACAGCTCTGTCAACCATCCAACCCAACTTTGGGTCTGTTACATGGATAACACCTTTGTCATCACTAAACAAAACACATTAGAGGAAACCTCAAGACCATCAATAATATCCTTACTGGCATAAAATTCACTAAAGAGGAGGAAAACAACAACAAACTGCCATTCTTAGATATAGCAGTACAGCGAACAGCCAATGGGGAACTACAAACCAGGAAAACAACACATACTGACCAAATACCGAAGTACAGAAGCAATTATTCCAACACCCACAAAAAAAGCTGCAGTAGAACATTATTTCAATGAGCCACCACACACTGCAGCACAGAGGAACTACAAAGAGCACAGGAAAATCACCTATACAGCATATTCAAAAAGAACAGGTATCCAATGAACCCAGTTGAGGGTGTGTTGCTGGAAGAGCACAGCAGGTCAGGCAGCATCGAGGACCAGGAAAATTGACATTTTGGGCCGGAGCCCTTCATTTTCCTGCTCCTCGAATGCTGCCTAACCTACTCCAGCAACACATTTTCAACTCTGATCTCCAGCATCTGCAAACCTCACTCTCACCCAATGAACCCAGTCTGCCAATTACACAGCAACAAATTCAAACAAGCTGACAAAATGCGTCCAGAAACCCTGGTCACTTTTCCCTACATCAAAGACATCTTGGAAATGACTGCCAGACTACTCAGACCTCTTGGCATCATGATAGCCCACAAACCCACTGACACACTAAAATAGCAGCTAAAGAACTTAATGAACTATACAGACAACATGCAAAATGAACATCATTTACAAAATACCTTGCAAGAACTGTAGCAAACACTACATTGGACAAACAGTCAGAAAGCTAGCCAACAGGATACATGAACATCGATTAGCCATAAAACGACATGACCCACTATCACTCGTGTCCCTACAGATGAGGAAGGACATTTTGACTGGGACAACACATCCATTATAGGACAAGCCAAACAGAGACACACACAACAATTCTTAGAAGCAAGGCATTCCAACTGGAACGCTATCGACAAACACATCGTCTTAGACCTCATTTACCACCTCTGAACAGAAGAACAGGAAATGATATCACGACAGGAAATGACATCACCAACCCAATGAACCTAAACACATAAATAGAAAGCAGGTCATAATGCCAGTGCTTCACTGATGATATTACCTAGTATGGTGATTAGATTACTTACAGTGTGGAAACAGGCCCTTTGCCCAACAAGTCCACACCAACCCATCAAAGCACAACCTGCCCAGACCCATTCCCCTTCACCAAACACTATAGGCAACCTAACCTGCACATTTTTGGACTGTGGGAGGAAACCCATGCAGACACAGGGAGAATATGCAAACTCCACACAGTCAGTCGCCTGAGGCAGGAATTGAACCTGGGTCGCTGGTGCTGTGAGGCACAGTTCTAACCACTGGGCCACTGTGCTGCCCATGAAACAGTTGAAAACAAACCTTCCAGCTCATTGAGCAAACTTACATCCATAGATTGACTCTGTCAATCCTCAACCACTTTAAGTCAAATATATGCTGTGTTTAATAAAGTCAACTGA